>NC_059433.1:25805908-26132575 GCF_021028975.2 Sphaerodactylus townsendi
TAGGTGACTTTGGGCCAATTACACTCTGTCACCCTAACCTACATGACGTTGTTGTAAAGGTAAAATGGAGGAGAGGAAACTGATACAAGCTGTTTTGGGTCCCCATTGGGGAGAAAAGCAGGATATAAATGAAGGAAATACAATATAAATAAATAACAACGTGAATAGATTTGTATGTGTAGTGTCTGCCGCCCTAGATTATAAATATTTACCCAAAACCAAATGGGATGGAGATTGGTCTGATTTGAGGAGTCCCCGAGGTCAGCTCAGTGCTGCCTTTTGCACTATTTCATGTGCAAACACATCAAAACGGCTTCTGAATGAATGGCTATAAGAGATGGATTTTTTAAATTATGAGATCTGTTCAGCAATGTGTGGCTTCCTTCTTACTTGAATCCAGATACCTGAAGTCCAAAAGGCCATTCATTGGAACACATGGACTTCTGTTTACTGTTCAGCAATGTGTATCAACCTCCACGTTTCCATTTTAATGATATCATATGACAGACGAGGACTGGTCAGTTCTGGGGCTGTTAATACTCAGAAAACCTCTCCTGAAGTTGTTCACTGTGTCCCCAACAGCAGTATCAGCCTTCATTTGATCCACATTAACCATGTAAGATCTGATTTTCAGGAGGAACTAGGTCAATAACTTCGGTAGCTTGCTGGTTTGGGGATGAGAGAACGAGCAGTTCATGGTGATATGCTTTTTATTCAGATGTTCTCCCGGCTAAAAGGCCCATGTTATTGCTGAAGTTTCTTATCTGAGAGGTTTTATTAAGTTATTCAATTTGATAGGCTACACTTCACAGGTAAAACCTTACATAAGAAAGTTTAATTATAGTTTAGCTCAAGGGAATAATTACCATTTCAAGTCTGTGGAGTAATAATGACACTTTAATCGGAGTTGATGACAATTTTGATTTTTTCTAGTAATAAACTCTAATGAACTCCTCTACCTCAGGAGATAGCCAAAGATCCTAAGCATGCCACTGAGCTGTATACAAACCCATTTAACCTTCTTCATTGCCCCTTATGAAAACACTCCTGTCTGCCTGACCCACACAGCAGATATTTATCCATTCCCTGCAGCATATATACATACCTCTGTTCCTCACCTTTTACCTTCCTTTCTCTTAAGCCCAACCTACATTCCTCAGGGATTCCCCTTCCAGATACACTTTTCTGCCCTCACCAGGGCCACCAAGATGGCCAACAAGTTAAAAGCATACATAATAAAAACATGTCTTAAAACCCATTAAAGCCATACGAAAACACATCATTAAAACAATTAAAACCAATCTAAAACAAACACACACAAACATAAAAAACTTAGAAAGGAAGGCTCATGCACCAGCATAACATCTGAGCTGTTTTTTAAAGATACAGGACCATTTTGTGTAAGTGGTACTGAAATTTGCATTAAAAGACATTTTCTATAAATTATATAGTTTATATAAGCTTCCTAAAGAGGGAACAGGAGTACTGAATTCTGTCTGGATAAGTAGGGTTGTGAACAAACCTAGAGAAAAACAGTTTATTCCTAGGAGCAGCAGTGGCAGAGTGGTTAAGAGCAGGTGTACTCTGAAGGAACCGGGTTTGATTCCCCGCTCTGCTGCCTGAGCTGTGGAGGCTTATCTGGAGAATTCAGATGATCCTGTACACTCCAACACACGCCACCTGGGTGACCTTGGGCTAGTCACAGTTCTTCTGAGCTCTCTCAGCCCCACCTACCTCACAGGATGTTTGTTGTGAGGGAGGAAGGGAAAGGAGTTTGTAAGCCCCTTTGAGTCTCCTGTAGGAGAGGAAGGGGGGATATAAATCCAACTCTCCTCCTCCTCCTCTTCCTCTTCTTCCTCCTCTTCTTCTTCTTCTTTAATAAAGGTATAATAAGTGGAAATTATCAGCTGAAGTTTTCCATGACACAGAAGTAACAAACACCACCCAATAAATGACATCCAATTAAGCCTCTATTAAAATAATAGAGGCTTAATTGGATGTTAGTTACTAGGTGGTGTTTGTTACTTCCGTGCCATGAAAAGCTTCACTGCCCATTTGCACATATTATGCCTTTATTAAAGGGATAGACTGTTTTTCTCCAGGCCTGTTGGCAAACCTATCTTTGCTACTATTGTGCTCAGCAAAGCATGATGCCAATTTAAGAGGCTCTCTGCCATTCTACAAGGGTCCTTCACCCAGAAGTGAGCAGTGAGTAGAAACTGTACACCAGTTCTAACTGCAAGAAAGAAGCTGCTAAAAATTTCAATCCCTTCAAGTTGTGGAATTAGCTTGTTTGCTTAAATAATTGGTGCAAATCTCCATGAATGTCTCTTAAGTGTTTTACACAATGCATTCCTATGTGGGATTGCAGCAATAAATAGAATGTGGGTGAGACTGTACTGCTGTTTGGGTAGCAACCCTGGACTCTTTTGGCAACAGAGAAGGATGGGTGTAGACATTATGCGGTAAGTGGTTACATTCAAAGTTATGTCAATATACATAGATAAGAAAAGATAAAGGGTAGACAATAACCTTATTACACTTAGTGCTGGAAGCTGCCTTAAACTCATTATTTAGTTTCTGAAGTGTGAAACTAGAGCAGAGAAAGTCATTTGGAAAGGATCCTCTCTCCCAAATGAACCCATTGGCCAATTGGATTCATCATGTCATCTTCTGTTCACCATTCCTCTGCTGAGGGGGTTGTACTCTATTCTGGGGCTGCTGCAGTGTTGTCATGCCCACCTCCTGGAATATACCACCAGAGCAAGTAAAGAGAGTTTCCTTTTTACAGATGTTTAGGAAATGCTGTAAGGTTATATCATTGTCCTGTCTTAAGTTTCTTCTCTCTGGATGTTACCTGGTGGATTATTTGGCTCATTTGAATACCTAGGTATTATCTTTAGCGAAACCTTAACTTGGAGTGTCCACTTGGCTACTATAAAAGCTATGGCCCTAAAGACTATTGGAGCCATGGGGGATGCAGCCCTCAAACATTTTGTAAACAAGATTAAACCCAGTCTATGGCCCTTTCCGCATAGGCGATTTACAGCGGCCCAGGGACGGCAAAATCCAGCAGCGCCATCCTGGCTGCTCGGCAGCGGCGTGAAGTCGCTCCTATTAACCTCGCAAAACTAGTGAGGTTTTTCTAAAGCACCATCTTCCCGTCGGTGTGGTGCAAACAGCACCGGCGGGAAGACACTGCTTCCCCCCTCCCCTCCACTCACCGTCCTGTCCTTCGTTGCTATGGAGGGCTGCAGAGCCCCGCCAATGCTGCCCTCTGACCCCTGGATTTGGATGGAGTCGAGGAACAGTATTAATTATTAATTATATTTTCCCCCTTTAAATTAAGTTATATGCCCTTTCCAGTATTCCTTAAAACAAATTATGGAATTAGAAAAATAAAGTTGGGTTTTTGTTGCTGGAGTATACAAATCTTATTTTAATGCTCACAGTGACAAGTGTCTCCTCCCTTACATGCCATACCTCATTCCCTTCCCCCCTCCCCTTGCAGGCCACCCCTCCCTTTCCCTCTCCCTCCACGAGGGTGGGTGGGCCATGTCCAGATGCCGGGGCCCCTCCTTTGCATGCCACCCCACACTCCCTCTCCTGCTCCCTTCCCCTCCCCTTGCATGCCACCCCTCCTTCCTCTCCCCCTCCCTCCACTAGGGTGGGTGGACCATATCCAGATGCTGGGCCTCCTCCCCTCCCCTCCCTTGCATGTTACCCCACACTCCCTCCCCTCCCCTCCCCTACATTCCTCCCCTTCCCTTGCATGCCCCCCTCCTTCCCCTCTGCCTCCCTCTGCTAGGGTGGGTGGGCCATGTCCAGATGCCGGGCCCCCTTCCCTCTCCTCCCTTACCCTCCTCCGCTCTTCCCTCCCCTCCCTTGCATACCACCAATTGGCCATGGCAGCAGGAGTTGATGGGAATTGTAGTCCATGAACATCTCAATCACCAGAGTTGGACACCCCTGAGTAGACAAAGATCTGAAAGATCTGACTCTCATCTCTACCATGGAAGCTTGCTTGTTGACTGGCTTCAGCCAGTCACTTTCTCTCAGTCTAACATATCTCCCTGGATTTCTTGTCAGATCTCCAGAGCTAAGCAAGGTCCACTCTGGAAGATATTTGGTTTGCAGACCTCCAAGGAATACCTGGGTGACGCAGAGGTAGACTATGGCAGACCATCTCTGAATGTCTCTTGCCTTGAAACCTCCACTGGGGTCACCTTAGGTCAGATGTGACTTTGATGGCAAAGAGGAAAAATTAAGAATAAAGACTGATGCTATAAGCTGCTTTGGGTTCCTACCCACTCTTCTGCCATGGAGGGTTTGTTTTGTCTCTTGGCTCAGAGTTATTGGGCAGAAAACTGGGTAAGATTTATACTGTCTGGTAGTTGTCTCTTCTGTTTGCCAGAGGAAATTTACCTCAGTCATAGGTGGGGAGATGGGGTCAGGGAGGACAGGAGCAGAAATATGAATGCCGACTTTCATTCAGCCTGATGTCTACTTTTAAGCATTCACCTAGGTTTAGTGAAGTTTGATTCAGGGGGTCCAAAGTTATGGACCCTCAAAATGGTAGTCCCATCTACTATTAGCTCCCATTGGAAACAATGGAGGATAGGGGCACGCCCTTTGGAAGTCCATAACTTTGGACCCCCTGAACCAAACTTCACCAAACTTGGCTAGTATCATCAGGAGAGAAGTCTGTTATAAGAGAAGTCTTGACACAGGGTATAATAGAGTTCTCTCTGTGATACACCTCTGAAGATGCCAGCCACAGATGCAGGTGAAACATTAGGAACAAGTTCTACCGGACCACGGCCATGCAGCCCGGAAAACCCACAACAACCAACATTGAAAATTATGCTGTTTGAGGGGTGAATGGGGAATCTACCCTGAAACAGCACCACTTTCAACGTTGTTTAAACTTGGGAGCCCAGTGTCTCCCTAGAATCTGGGCTCCCTAGTTTAAACAATATTGAAAGTGGTCCTGTTTTGGGGTAGATTCTCTCTTTAAGGGGGATTTGAAAGGAGAATCTGGGCTCCCTAGTTTAAACAACATTGAAAATTATGCTGTCCCAGGGTGGATCCATCCCCCCCAACATCATCTCTTTCAATGCTGTTTAAACTAGGAAGCCCAGAGTCTCACTTCAAGGTGGATTTAAAAGGAGAATCTAAGCTCTCTAGTTTAAATAACATTAAAAGTGATGCTGTTTCAGGGTGTATTCCCCCCCTTCAAAAAATAGCATAATTTTCAATGTTGTTTAAACTTGGGAGCCCTGCGTGTGTTCAGATTTGTGTGTTGGGGCATGTTCTATAATGTGATGATGACTTTGAGATGACCTGGTGCAAAAAATGTTGTTTGGTTGTGGTGGGGGAGGGTGGCTGGCCATATGGGGTGGGGGTGCCCGCGCAAAACTCAGATTTTGCCCGGGCTCCATTTTCCCTAGATACGCCTCTGGCTCCATGCCGTGTACTTCTGTGCCTAGCCTGTCTGCCTGCTTGAACTCCTGGACTTGCTTGACTCTAGACTGCCTGACTATGCTTTTGCTTGCCACTTGCCTTGACTCTGGACTGTCTGGACTTTGCCTGCTACCTGATTTGAACCAGGAACTGCCTGACCACACCATAGCTGATGCCTGCTAGCAGCATAGCACCCAACACACAAAACAAGACACTAGTGAGGGCTGTCCCACGCAGGCTTTGAGAGGGGAAACAGAAACCAGTTCTTGCAGGCTCAGTTAAAGGTATAAACACATATACACATCTTACTCGAGAGATTGAGGCTGGACTGAAGAGGCATACGGCTCCAACAGGTTTAACTCCAAAACTTTTTCCTACAGCAAAATAAATACTTCACTGCAGACAACCAATGCATTGAAGGGACATAATATTCCCTAATATTCACCATCAATCACTACAAAAAAATAGATTTTTTAGGAAGATCTATGTAACTTTGAACCAAAAACGCTCTCTTTTCTGAATTCCAAGACTAGAAAGGCTCTGCACATTTGAATAGGCCCCCCTCCCCTTACCTATGTAGTAACCACACTAAGAACCATTAAAACGTTTACAAAGCTCTATAAAGCAGTTTTAGTCACTGGAGGCTTCTTGGATGGAAGGCTGCATTTTATTGCAAGCCTTTACTAGATTGGGGGGAATTTAGAGGTTTATCGCTGTTTGATGTTTTCATTATGTATTTTAAACTGCCTTGAACCACACAAAAAGGCAGAATATAAATATTTAAAAATTAAAAATGATTGGCTCTAAAAGTTCAAGTATATTAGATTTAGTACATAGCTAATTTCCATGTTGTTTTAATGTTTCACAGTCCATCCAAAGGGGGTGGGGTGAATCTGCCTGTGGAAGTGGCATGCAGCTGTCGTGGTAGATTTGCTCTCCCCAGGGCACTTGCCCTGGTGGAGCGGGGAAAACCACCAACATACAGCTGCTGTGCCCTCCCCCCCATGCTGGGATGCGGTGCTGGATGCTGCACCAGCATCCCAGTGCCTCAGCCACCACCAATGTAGTGGGGGCAGGCCAAGGGCACTGTCAGCAAAGGATTTGTCATAATGAAACAACTTACAATCACCTCTCTAAAACCAGCTTTTTATCCTTAGCCAGAAAAACTTCCTGATTCAGTTCTTATAAATAAAAACACTTAATTATTTGTTTTTTTATAAACCTCTGGTGCCAGTTTATTATTATTTTATTTTCTGACATTAAGGAAAAGGTTAATTAGATGTTCCAACAGAACTGTTAATCTTCCTTTATGCAAAGTGCCCAAGTTGAACAGCCAAGGAACATTCTTATTGTTCGATTTAATTTATAGAAGTGGGAAGATGCAAAGTTTATACACAAATTATAAATCACCACATTCACACTACTGCTCAGTCAAAGGATAGCTGACCTTTAGAATTTGGGAGGAAAAAATTGTCAGGGCACGAGGCAGTGGGAAGGCTTAAGGGCACCAACAGCTCTCCTTCTCATCATACTAACGATTAGGTTGGTCCTGGAAATCTCCTGGAATTACAACTGATTCCCATACTACAGAGTCTGTTCCCCTTGAAAAAATGGATGCTTTGCAGGGTGGAGTCTATACTACCATGTTTCCCCCAAAATAAGACAGTGTCTTATATTAGTTTTTGCTCCCCAAGATGCGCTATGTCTTATTTTTAGGGGATGTCTTATTTTTCAGCTCCACAGCTGCATGCTCTGGTGTTCTGTTCGACGGGCATGCTTCCAAACAAAAACTTTGCTACGTCTTACTTTCGGGGGATGCTTTATATTTAGCACTCCAGCAAAACCTCTACTAACTCTTAGTTTCAGGAGATGTCTTATTTTCGGGGAAACAGGGTATGCTGAGATCCCTCTCCAAATCCCACCCTCCCCAGGCTCCACTCCCAAATCTCTAGGAATTTTCCAGCCCAGAGCAATACTATCCAGTTATTCTTGTTTAAGTGTTAGTCTATTCTAGTTTATACAGGGATGGGATTTTGTGGTTTCCCTGTCACTGGTGTGGCAGGTTTTCCCACAGTTAACATGGCCCAACCCCCCAGAATTAGTTTCCTTGGGGACACCAGGGCTGTTGTAATTTTTTTTAAAGTTAGCACAAGAATATTGTGATATTGATATACTTCCATGAAAATAAGTGTACCAGTTTCTTGGAGTTCCCAGCTTTTGTTAAAAAAAAAACCAAGGAAGTCTGTAGCTCCTTTCCGTCTGAAGACATGCTTCCCCTCCACCCCCCTTATTATCTCTGCAAGAGAAGGAGCTGGAAACGTAATTTCCTTAAAATGAAAGCTGAGAATTCAGAGAACCTACTACATCTGTTGTTACAGCAGTATATCAACACACTCTTCTGAGAAGGGGGACAAAATGGCTGCCATGGGGGCAGGATCAGAGAAAACAGCTGCCTTGTGGGCCAAAAAAAAATCTGAATTTAGTAGGGTTTCCCACTGCTATGGTGGGAAGCATCCTACCTAGTTGCCTGGTGCTGCTCCAAGTGGTGACAGGAGTAATTAACAAAACACAAATTGTAGCCTTTTTCTGTAATATATCTATGATCATTTTCTTCCTGTCTCCCTGGTAGGACTATCCTTTTTGTGTGCCTTTTGTGCCTTCAATAACTGCATTCATGCAGAAATTCAACAAGTGTAGCCTTTCCTGGCATGGTCTAGTTGTATTTCTGCCTTCATGCAGCTGTTCAAGGATTTGCTGGACAGAAAAATCAGTGACCCCGAAGAAGCCCTGCATGGCTCTTGGCAACATGAAGATTTTTGTCAAGATCTGAGTCTCTAGCCACCAGTTGGGGGAGTCATGATAACCTTTCTGTCACAGTTCAGAAAATCCCCCACAAAGCAGCTGTGGTTGGGGAGGGTTAAAAATAATCACCTGTAGTTGAAATGAGACTTGGGAACTAGGAAGTGCGGTGGCTCAAGCTTCCTGCATAAATAAGTGCAGCTTTCCCACAGCTATTGCATATATGCATGGTGACGTGTTTTTTTAAAAGATAATGGCAACATGCTCTTAATAGCAGGGAGGAGATTATTTCTCGAAGTGCCGAGAGGGTGGGGAGATGAGTCTTCTTTCAGATCTGTAATGTGTAAAGCTTTCAGGCACTGAAGAAAGAAGGAAGGAAAAGAAACGAATGAAATCTGTTTCCTCAGGCTTTGAGCATTTGCTGGCTGTGACATGAGTTTTGGAAGCACTGAAGTGCGAGGGGAGCGTTTAAAGAATCAAACAACTGGAGGCTGGATCCGTTTCTCTTTTTGCCAGGTACGTTCGTGCAACCTTTGCTTCTTTACAGAAGGTGATTTTGAGTGCTGGATGGGAAAAGGAAAGTAAAACAGAAATCATTCTGGGTACATAATTTAAACATTAGCAGCCAGTGTTGCAGTGCTTGGAAAATCTTTTCAGATAAACAACTAGTTTCTTGGGTACTAAATACCAGAACACTTAATTTTTTTTCAAAAATGTTGACTGCATCAGAATAGTGATACGAAAATGCTTGGAGATGTGACTTGAAAAGCTCTTTCATAATTATATAGAAGTAGAAACTTAGTGGCATGGTAACATACGTGCTGCAAATGGTGTCAAACTTTCTGTCAGGATGACTGCAACAATGCAAATCTATTTGATGTTTTGTGCATTGAACAAAAATCCCTGTATCCTATTTAAGTCATAAATATTCAAAGATCATTTTTCCTCCTTTAGTTCCATTAAGATTTAAGGAATAGCAACGTTCTGCTGGCAGATACTGGATATGCAATGTAAATATTTTTGATTCCTCATGTCGATTATTTCATTATCCAGTAGAGAAAATAAAAGCCATATGGTCTGTGTGTCTGCATATTTATAGACTTCTTGTATTCACTGTTTTATACAGTAATGTCAATACAAAGCAGCCTCTGGCCTTTAGTCCGGGAGTGATTTTTTGCTTTATGGCTTATGTGATAAAGTGCAAGTCAAAACGCCAGCCCCATAACTCCAGGTAAATATCCGGAAAGGCTTAAAGGAATGGTGCTGTTTTTGCTCTCTTCATAAATGTACCAGAATTGTTTCTGAAGACAAGTCTGGAGCCTGGGGAGAAGAGGGACCTCAGTGGGGGTATAAGGCCACGGAGTCCTCCCTGTCATTCATTTGTTCCAACCAGCAGAGAGTAAGGTATGACTAATTTGCTTACCTCATGAATTGAAAACCTGGAGTGAAGAACTGAACTCTCTGTCCCTCAACTGCTATATATTCTGTTCTGTTTTTTTGAAATAATCTGCACTTCACTACTGATTAGGGTTGTGAACCTCTAGATCAGGGGTCTGCAACCTGCGGCTCTCCAGATGTTCATGGACTACAATTCCCATCAGCCCCAGTCAGCATGGTCAATTGGCCCTGCTGGCAGGGGCTGATGGGATTTGTAGTCCATGAACACCTGGAGAGCCGCAGACTGCAGATAATGACGGGAGATCTCCTGGATTTACAGCTGATCTCCAGGTGTCAGCGCTCAGTTCACCTGGAGAAAAGGACCATGTTGGAAGGTGGAGTCTATGACATTGAACTCCATTGACATCCCTGCCCGTCCCAAACTCTGCCCTTCTCAGGCTCCATCAAATCTCCATGTATTTTCCAGTCCATAGCTAGTAATCCAGTGAATGCTGATTGATGTGAGAGAAGTTGGGGAACTATTTGGCCATTGGTGCATGCAGTGCTTAACTTAAAGCTGTTTGCTTTGCTGTGAGTTTTTCCCAGGGTTTTTTGTTCAAACGGGATTCTCCTGCTGTAAAGTGTCCCCAGCTGAGCTGATCCTCCATTTTGCCCACCCCCACTTCCTGATATTAACTGTGCAACTCCCTGCTGGGGAGGCTGCCTGCTGCCTTTTTTTGGGGGGGGGGTGCTTGATCTAGTGTTAATTTGCTGGTCAATTAGGTCAGTTTCAAGGGTCTGTTGCTCAAGCAATATAGACTCTCAGCGTGAACCCTCCACGGCCCTTTTGATCCTTCTGAAGTGGTGTCCAGAAGAGCTGGAGGATCTGCTGCTGCGTGGGTGGGGAAAGCCAGAAAGAGAAAGAAAACCCAAAGAAAGCAAAACTCATATTGCTTTCCGTCCCTCTCCCTGCAAAGAAAGAGGAAAAGGCACACTTTCAGATGTGTCAGAAACCGTGGAGAGACTCCACCGTGAGTTCAGGAGAGAGGGTAACGTGTGCGTATCTGAGAATCCAAAGTGAAGGGAATGAATGCTCAGTGCGAAGGAGACCACAAGTGCATATATGGCCAATTACAGAGCATCAGCTGTCATTCTTCATCTCTTGAATGAATTGGGTTTTTCTTCTTCAGGATTTGTTATGTGGCTTTGGCCACACATTTTCCATACTTCATGGCAATCTATTGTTCCACTGTTTTCAGTTCCAGAGTTCAACAATAACTTCCACATGTGACCAAAGGAAAAATGTCAAGATGATATCAAGGACTCTAATGTCTTCAGACCTGATCTAGCTTGTAAACTACATGCTGATAGATAGGATACAAAAGATGCAGCCAGAAAACTTGGTTTTGGTTCCAGGTCATGTTTACCTGACTGAACTTGGATCAGATCAGTTTTTCCAGTCGCTTATCTTACAGATGGTGGTCTTTTTTTTCTTAACATGTTCAAATTTGGGGTTAACTGGCAGAGCTACAGCTGTGAAGGGGAGGAACGTGGTTAAGAGCAGCAGTGGCGTAGCGGCTAAGAGCAGGTGCACTCTGATCTGGAGGAACCTGGTTTGATTCCCAGCTCTGCTGCCTGAGTTGTGGAAGCTTATCTGGGGAATTCAGATTAGCCTATGCATTCCCACACATGCCAGCTGGGTGACCTTTGGCTAGTCACAGCTTTCCGGAGCTCTCTCAGCCCCACTTACCTCACAGAGTGTTTGTTGTGAGGGGGGGAAGGGCAAGGAGATTGTAAGCCCCTTTGAGTCTCCTGCAGGAGAGAAAAGGGGGATATAAATCCAAACTCTTCTTCTTCTTAAAAGGGGGCATAACAGATGGGACTGAAGATCAGGACTTGTTAGAGGCAATAGAGACACATGTCTGAAAATCTTGACCCTCCCCCTCAATTCATGAGCTGAAAAGGACTTGAACTTCGGTGCTTTTTGCAGCCCAGGAGGCTTAGAAATTTTCCCCTCCAATTTTCAACTAAAAAGTTGATAAGTCTTTTCTATAAACTGTGTTCACTTTATTCCCACTATCTGTTTTTCTTCTGCTCTTCCTTAGAGCTGAGGGTGCTATACATGATTTTCCATCCTCAGTTTGATCCCCATAATAACCCTGAGCAGTGGGGGTGGGGTGGAGAGAGAAAAGGACGGAGACCCAACGCCACCCAGTGAACATCATGGCTGAGTGGGGATTCTGACATTTGCTTGCTGCATTACTCATTTGTTAAGGTTTCTATACCACTTGCTTTCATGTCCTCCTGTGTACCTGCCTCTGAGAACTGGACTTTGGTGTGATTCGAACATAATACTTTGCTCTTCCTTTTGGAAATAAGCTAAAATGGGAAGTCATGAGAAGCTGATTGTCTTTCAACACAGAAGGACTGGCATACACACCAGCAATAACATCCAGAAGCCACAAGACATTATTCTATTCTGTTCTGGCTTAGTACAGCACCAGAATTTCTGCCTCTCGAGTCTAAAAATGCAGTTTGAGGGCCATTGGAAGGACTGAATAAGTTTACAGTGTTCACAAATGTTTATTTAGCTGCCTGTGCCAAATAACTTTGCACTGAGCGTTCCATTCTCGCTCGTGAACAAAGTACTAGTTCAGGAGGGACTAACCAATCATTAATGTAATATAACAAGGAAATGAAATACCGGTTATTTTTCCTTTTAAAAAAAAAAAGAAATAGCCAAATCATACAGGACACATTTCTTCTGTAATAACTCTGAACTGGACATGTTTGTTTCTTTATATGCCAAAACACACCATTTCCGTGGTTCCATAAAACAATCCTATGGTGTATGCTATATGACTCCGAGAGTTTATATGATCAAGGTCTAAAGCTAAACTTCCCAATGAGCTCAATGAAACCTGATGCATGCCTTTGCAGTTTTAGGTATATTACCTGATTACATTTTCTATTTGGCACCTAATTTTATAAACTCTTGGGTATCATAACCCTAAGAGACCTTGGTATGTATAGATACAGACAGGACGTGCATTGAAAGAGACAGAGTTGTCCTGTTTTTCAAAATGACAGCTTTTCTGCAAATTCTTGTAAGTTTTGGCACTTCCGGAAACCCAAAGTTATGTTAAACGTCTTTCCACCTTGTTATACTTGTGTTTACACTGGAATTGAATGAAATTATTGTCCTGAATTTGGTGAGACTAGAAATTAAGCTGCAGCAGCTGTTATCAAAGAAGAATGGATTCTGCTTTTATGCTTTTATGCTTTTATGCTTTACTCCATATTGTTTTTCAGGAGAGCAACAGAGTTCTGTGGTTTAATGGAGACCAACTTTCCCCATTTCTAAAAGATCCTTCACATTAGGGGATTGTGAGGATTCTCCCTGCTTTCAAGGGAGGCACGATCAAACTGCAGTCTTATTTTCCCAAGCTAAAATAAGAAAAGAAAAAAAAAAACACTGATCTTTAGTGCCTACACTTACTCCCACTTAATGGTATTGACTTTTCAGTAATATGAAGCTCAGGACTAGTATAATGCTTTGCCTCTGTTTCTCTGTTGCAGTCATGGGAATAATGAAGAAAATATGTAGAAGTGTATGACATGACTCATTCATGAAGGGCAGAGCTTTCTCTGGAAAAGAGGTAGAGACACAGCCTTGAAGCAAGGTTCATCCAGTTCTGGATTAACTCATAATCTCTCTTAAAAGATCAGGTTTGCAAACATTGGCCCATTATACATGGAACGCTTACCTCGGGGCTTTTCACTGCGCAGTGGGCTTGCAGTGGGGTCTCCTCATAGTTCTCTGCTTACACCCGAGGAGTCACTGCTCCTGCCATGCAGTTTTTCTGCAGAGAACTATCCTGGACCTCTGCTTCTTTTGGTTCGCCTGACTCTGCCCATCAACTCCTTCTTAAAGGCACATATCTCATCACAACTGTAGCTGCAAAATAAAGGGCTTTGTTTAAGCCCTTTAAATTGTAGTTATATTGATATACTTGTAATTGCTCCCGCAAATGGTTTGAATGGGATGCCTGCTCCTGCAAGATTTTTTTGTTTTGTGTGACGTTCCCGTATTGCTTTATATAACTTTATTTAACGTAAACTGCTTTTTTGCTCTCTTAGATGAAAAGGTGGAAAGCAAATTCATAAGCTTTCTTGTTTGTGGTAGATAATTATTGTGATAATGTTTCATGGTATAATTAAAAAACCTTTAAATTATGACATTTTCAACCAATAGTCCATTTGGTCAAATAATGTCAAACATGCCCGATGTTGGTTGTTGTGGGTTTTCCAGGCTGTGTGGCCGTGGTCTGGTGGATCTTGTTCCTAACGTTCTGCCTGCATCTGGCATCTTCAGAGGTGTATCACAGAGAGAAGTCTGTACAGAAAGTAGTCACATTTGACAACACAAATCAGTGGCTTAATCATGGAAGAAGTATTTATTTAGATTAGGGTCCAAACCTTCTTGAGCCTGTGGATACCTTTGACATTTTGACATGGGGTAGTGGGCACAGCCACAAAATGGCTGCCACAGGATACTTAACTAACTGCATATGTCAGGAATTGAGGACATTTCAGGCAAAAACTTTGTTTAAATGAGATGTTTTAAAATGTTTTTTTTAAGTACAAACAGATTATTTTCAGTCATCCTGTAAAGATCATTGTGCTGTGGTGGCAGCTGCTGCTAAAGTAACATTTATTAAAATTAGATATTAATACCACTCTTTGCCTCCCAGTGGGACTCAAAACAGCTTACAACATTGCTGTCGTCTTCCACGTTTTATCCTCACAACAACCACTCTTGCCCTGTTCACATGTTATGGTGAACTGACATACCTCTTGCCTGTGTGCTTATACATCTGTGGTGAGAAACAGCCAATGAACATTCACTTTACAAATCTATGCTGTTTCTTTTTCTCAAATAAAAGGAAATGGAATTACCAAGGTTACCTTTCCTCCAAGGAGCGTCCATTGCAGAACATGTACCTAAGTAACTCCTTAAAGTGTTAGCTTACACGCTTCCCACGTTCAGGAAATTCTTTGAAGATGAATTTGTTTGCAGAGGGATCTTGTAGTGTTTAAAAAATATAGAATATTCTGCAGGGAATGTGTGTTGTGTATGTGGGCAGCTGCCCAGGTCTTTGAGTTTTCACTTCACCCCCCATATAGTACACACTCTCATTTGTTTCTAGCAGCAAAAAGATTGACGTTGTATATAAAGTTGCCTTTCAACATTGGAGTTTCCCAGACTACAGTTTGAAAACCACTTCCTCTGAAGAATTCCATAGTTACACCAAGCTATATTATTCTTGTTAGTTAATCTGAAGTTGGAATAGTAATATGTCTGTTTTTAATAGATAGATAGATCATAGCTGTCGAATTTTTATATGAGCTCATTGAAGTTGCACATTAACAAACATGTACTTGCTTACCCAAGTATAAGTTTAACTTGTCTGATTAATTTTTAATCTTGTTGTATCGGTCTGTGTTTTTAAAATTGTGTTTTTTTCCTTTATGGCATTATGTTCATAAGTGGCTTCTTCTGTGTTTTCCCCACCCTACACACTCCTTGATGGTATTATTTTTCTGTTACTTTCAGATTTAGGTCTAATGGTTTCTGTATTATACAGTGGATTTCTTGCTGTTAAGAGTGAAACGGCAGGGAATTTTGCTTAACTTCAAAACCCACAAGGAGAGTTATTTTCATAGTTCTACTGTTGGATAAATTTAGTCCGAACTCACACATCTCATAATGGGTTTCATGAAGGCAAACCCTTTATTTGCAAATAGAAAGTTTGGGAGACACACACAATTGTGTGTGCCCCAGAAATAATACAAAGAAAATCACTTTATAATATCCGCCTTCTGCCTTGTAACAATGGCAGAATCTGATTGGTAGTTCATAACTAAACAGGTGATTGGTCTAAAACACGAGACAAAGAGCTTTTACAGAACTACTTTTAGTTTTGAATAAACAATTGAGCAGCAGTGCTGAGTATCTGAGAAAAGACCTTGTCTGGTCTGGTCTAGTGATAAAAAACCAGATGTACTGAACTTTTTTCTATCAACCCTGACCTATGATGCCCACTGCTTTGCTGGCTTGCAATCTAGGATTCCTGGCCTTCATGTCTTACTTACAGTCTAAAATATTCGACATTTGACATTGTAGTCTAAAACATTCGACATTGTAGTCTAGAACAGACATTGTTACCTGGCTTTTAGCTTTTTCAAGTTAAATCAAACAGATATTAATTTGTATTGTCGAAGGCTTACACGGCTGGAATCACTGGGGTGCTGTGCGGTTTCTGGGCTGTATGGACATGTTCTAGAAGCATTGTCTCCTGACGTTTCGCCTGCATCTGTGGCTGGCATCTTCAGAGGATCTAATAGGAAAGGAAAAAGCAAGTGGAGTATATATATCTGTGAGCAGATGCAGGCAAAACGTCAGGAGAGAATGCTGCCGGAACACGGCCATACAGCTCAGAAACCACATCACCCCAGATATTAATTTGTTCTTTGTCCAGTTTCTTTCCTCAAATGGCTTCCCTGCAGTGTGGGAAACCCAAAAACAAAACAGAAACTGGCGGTGGAAATCCCCCAGATACAGATCTCTGTATCTCCAAGGCCAGCTCCACTGTGGTCGACTCAACCACCTGACTTGTTGCTAGAATGCTGTGCTAGCAAACCTAGGCGTGAATGGCAACTTGGAAGTTGGGTGCCGTGAAACCGCACAGCACTGCCCGCCTGGGTAAGTCTTCTCTGGCGCATTTGCCTCTTGCGCCAATCAGGTGGACTCCCATGCCAGTGCAGGGCTGTGTCAGCTCCAGTGGTGTGTCCAGACCCCCCTGGATTGGGCTGTTGGTTTGTGATGCCAGGATTCACCTTGCGTCAACAGATGTAATTTTGTTGCCTTTGCTTGTTTTCCCAAAGAGATTTGGTTGATATTCTGTCCATTGTGACAAGAATGGTACTAGGGAACAAGTGTGGAGTAAGACATCATGTGAAACCATAGTTGAAGCTGCCTTATTTAATAAAACCAACTCTAAACCATTTCAAATTCTAGTCATTAATACCCATATTTAGTATAGCAGCCCATGTGTAGATGAGCAAATCAACAATAATGTAGTGTTATTGATACCGAGGACAATGTTGATGATCTCTAACTTGAACTCATGGCAGCTCTGCTGTTTACTTCATCCTGAGGCCAGAATGGTGTAGCAGTTAAGGTGTTGAACTAGGACTGGGGAAACATGGGTTCAAATCCCGACTCTGCCATGCAGAGGCGTATCTAGGGAAATTGTAGCTTGATGCCAAATCTGAGTTTTCTGACCCCCCCACATATGCCCTTTTCCACCTTGACCAAACAACTTTTTTTGCACCAGGTTTTGAAGTCAATGTATGGACCTGGGGGGAAGGAGGAGGGGTATGCGGGGTGATTTTTCTCCCCCCCCCCATGTAACTAAATGGCCACAGCCAGAGGGCATTTGACCCTATATGTTCGCCTTGGGTGGTACACCCCTGCTGCCATGGAAACTTGCTGAGTGCCCTTGGTCCAATCATACTCTAAACTTTGACGGTTGCAAGTATTTGGATGGAAGACCTCCAAGGAATATCAGGGTTATGACGCCGAGGCAGGTAATGGCCAGCCAACTCTGATCGTCTCTTGCCTTGAAAACCCTTTGAAGTTGCCATAGGTCAGCAGTGACTTGACAGCAAAACATGCACTAGGCAAACCCTGTCTTCTTTAGAAAGGCTGTTTACCTTGATTAACATCTCCTGGATGTCCTGTGCCAGAGTTTGGCAGTAATAATGGACATAGGAGCGTCTTCATTTGCAGCTTATTGTGAGTTAACAGAAACAAGAGAATAAACATTGGTTCTGAATATTGGATATTTTTCAGACTACAAAGGATTTGTGATGTAAATAGAATGCAAATAGAGCAAATTAACACCCAATGATAAGTGCCACTAATTTAATAGCACCAGTTTGCTTCTATTTAATATGCAACTTATCCCTGAAATCACGCTCCATCCCTGAAGACTGGAAGATGGCCAATGTCACACCAATCTTTAAGAAAGGATCTAGGGGGGGGGGGGGAATTACAGGCTAGTCAGTTTGACATCTGTTCCTGGTAAATTAGTAGAATCTATCATTAAAGATAAAATTATAAAAAATGTAGAAAAGCAAGACCTGCTGAGAAAGAGTCAGCATGGCTTTTGCAGAGGCAAATCCTGTCTTACAAACTTACTAGAGTTCTTTGAGGGTGTAAACAGGCATGTGGACAGGGGTGAACCGGTGGACATTGTCTACTTGGATTTCCAAAAGGCTTTTGACAAAGTTCCTCACCAGAGACTGTTGAGAAAACTCAGCAATGAAGGAATAAGAGGGGAAGTCCTCCTATGGATTAAAAACTGGTTGAGAAACAGGAAACAAAGGGTGGGTGTAAATGGGAAGTTCTCACAATGGAGAGATGTCGGGAGTGGTGTCCCCCAAGGATCCGTTTTGGGACCAGTGCTCTTTAACCTATTCATAAATGACCTGGAAGTAGGGGTGGGTAGTGTGGTGGCCAAGTTTGCAGATGATACCAAATGGTAGGGTGGTGAGAACCACAAAGGATTTTAAAGAGCTCCAAGCCGACCTTGATAAATTAGGGTGAGTGGGCTTAGAAATGGTAAATGCAGTTCAGTGGAGCAAAATGTAAAGCGATGCACATAGCGTAAAAAATCCAAACTTCACATACACGCTACAGGGGTCAGTGCTATCAGTCACAGACCAGGAAAGGGATTTAGGCGTCTTAGTTGATAGTTCCATGGGAATGTCAACTCAATGGCTGGTAGCCAAAAAAGGCAAACTCTGTGCTGGGGATGTACTAGGAAAGGAATTGAGAATAAAACTGCAAAGATTGTCATGCCCTTATATAAAGCAGCAGAAGCATCAAGACTTGGAGTACTGTGTCCAGTTCTTGTCACCGTCATCTCAAAAAGGATATTGAGGAGATAGAAAAAGTGCAGAGAAGGGCAACAAGGATGATTGAGGGACTGGAGCACCTTCCCTATGAGGAGAGGCTGCAGCGTTTGGGACTCTTTAGTTTGGAGTGGAGGCGGCTGAGGGGGGATATGATTGAAGTTTACAAAATTATGCATGGGGTAGAAAATGTTGACAGAGAGAATTTTTTCTCTCTTTCTCACAATACTAGAACCAGGGGGCATTCATTGAAAATGCTGGGGGGGGGGGGGAGAATTAGATCTCACAAAAGGAAATATTTCTCCACGCAATACGTGATTGGTGTTTGGAACATGCTGCCACAGGAGGGTGGTGATGGCCACCAACCTGGATATTTTAAAAGGGGCTTGGACCAGCTTTATGGAGGAGAAGTTCCATTTACGGCTACCAATCTTGGATCCTCTTTGATCTGAGATTGTAAATGTTCCTTAACAGACCAGGGTGATCGGGAGCAACAATGAAGGCCATTGGCGTCGTATTACGTTGCTACATGTGAGCTCCCAAAGGCACCTGGTGGGCCACTGCGAGTAGCAGAGAGCTGGACTAGATGGACTCTGGTCTGATCCAGCTGGCTTGTTCTTATGTTCTTATGTTCTTAATTCCTAGAAATATGTGCGGCAGGCTGTGTAAAGAGTTGTAAGCAGGTCCCCACAGATCTTTCCCAGTCTACTTTCTATGTGTCTTTTTATTAGTGGGTTTATATTTGTGCTAACTTGAGCTATGACAGTAGAAGTCAGATATGACTATCCAGAGTTATGATGCTATACACAATGAACTGTACTAGGTAAATATATATTTGTGCACAGTCACTGACATAAGTTGCATTAAAATTCTATTGACAAGGACTTCTTCAAGAGTGTTATGATCTTTGGATTTAAGAGGCTTGAGGTTTGGAATAGATTTGTCTTGTTGAGCTAAAAATGCAGTCCTGATTCACCGCTGACCACTGGTTGCTGTTCAGGAGAGCACCAGGAGGCAGGAGTTGAAAGACCAGTGGGCCTCATGGGGTCCTCAGGGCAGACCATTGACCAGCATGGTGCAAAACTGAGCCTGGTACATCAGGAAAATGGGGGTGAAGTTATGGGTCTGAAGGGCCATAAATGGCGGGCCTCCACTGACCTCCACTTCTTATGACAAATCAACAACTTCCCCACTCACCCTCCTTGTTTTCTCAGCATAGTCATTGTTCATTATATTTGCTTGTGTACTTCTGTCCTGTTTACTTTGTCGCAGCTTGGAATTTTGGACATCGGGGTGGATCCTTTTCGGGGGATGGATCCTCTGGGCATTGGGATGGATCCTGCAAGCCTGCCTCCCCATTGTAGAGGGCCCCTCAAGGGAACTTAGTGGTGTTGGAGGCCACTAAGCCACGTGCCTAAGAGGAGGCAGCTGGCTGGTCTACACCCCCGGGTGGCAAAGGGGGGACCACTTAGAAACTTGTGCCTGCTTAGCTCCCAGTTAGCTGCCATTCCTTGGTTTTCCATGAGCAAATTTTTACCAAAAGAAAAGGTGTCTCTGTATTCTTCCACTCCATGCCTGCTCCCTATCCCCTCCTTGAACCAGCAACGTGGCATGCTTCTGTGTGAACTTTTGTGTTTTTTGGGTGTCATTTCTAACTCTGTTCCCAGAGCCAGACTAAGTGAAAGAACAGCTACAGTGCCTTTTAAACCACTTGGTATAGTCAGATGCAGGCAAAACATTAGGAGCACAACTACCAGACCATGGCCCCATAGCCTGGAAAACTCACAGCAGCCACTCCTCAGAGCTGTTTGGTACTACTTAGCATATGCAAGCAACAGGCCTTTCTAAAAGCAGACCTGCAAACAGATATGCATTTTGCAAAAACATGTGTAGGTGTCACAAGCTGAACAAACTACAGATGAAAGTCAAGGTAGCCCTTGATTCACTGCTAACGATCATTGTTGCAGCAGATACAGAACGGTGGCTTATGGGTTCTGACTTGGGTTAAAAGCATTGTTCTGAAAAGCTTCTGATAATAAGCTGCAATTCTCATTCTGTTCTCACAAGAAATTGTTTATGGCTAATGGCACAGAAAAGGATGCAGGGCTTGTTTGCAGGCATTCAGAGAGGCAGATGATTACTTCCCCAGCAATACCTTCAACGATTCAATAAGCTTTTGCTACGCAGTTCATTTAAAAGCATGTCACATTTGCCGACTGAAGTTGTCTCTTGTCCTAGGTGCTTTTGTGCATCAGATCTGCACCAGGAGAAAAGAATATCACCATTTGCTACTCAGGCCAGTTACAAAGAGCCACTTCACTGCCCCCATTTTTCATATTGGACAAAAGTATGTGCAACCACTTGTGATGTGAATACATGTTGAAGTCATGGGCTTGTCCAGGTGAAAAGGGCCTGCCATTCACTTGATTGTATATTAGTCAATCAAGTATATCTCAATATATCTCACCATACTATGGCTGCACAGCTGTTCATTTGTTTTCTTTTTGTCTCTGGCACTGAGGTCTGTAAACAGACCCCCACTTGTGGCTTTAAAGTTGTACACAAATTGCATCTAGTATAAACATTAAACTGTGATGTGCAGGATGGGTTTTTATTTTGGTACGGAGGGTGCTGGCTTTTGGACTGCTTTTGAAATGGAAAAAAATACATAATGATGGAGAAGCCCTGAGTTACTGATATACAACACCCACAAAGAGATCATGTCCCTGGGCTAATTCTAAAAAATACGCTTTCCCCAAGTATGTCCCCAGATCTAGTCAATGGGTGTGATCAGGGAGTTCCATGTTTCTCAAGTGCATAGGAGTCTTATATGGATTGGAATTATGGTGCTTGGGGACAGGGGGCATAAGTCTCTCCCCGCTTCCCCTGCTGTTTTCTTGACCTGAAGGCTCCAAGGAGGTACTTCCTGCTTTGCTGGCAAAACATTGCGTGTTACTCGTCCTGTCTCTGACTCAGTGAAGGGCTTCAGAACAGTGGAACTTCTTGTTTTGCCTAAGTTCCTCTGAAACTGAGTATAATACCAGGGTTGCAATCCATTTGTCCTCAGTGTATCCCTGGGGACCAACCCGGTGGGAGGAAAAGTGTCAATAGAATTCACAAATAATAGTAGGCTATGAAGGTCTGTCAAAACAAGCAGATCCTGTTCTAAATTCTTATTCCTGTCTTGTTTGTCATGATTATATATCAACTGTGATGTCCAGATTGACACACAGGGCTCTTCACCTGGATGTGCCTGTATTAAGCAAAGTGGTATTGTTGTTTCCTGTCTCTCCCTCGCCCCCTGCCCATAGTTTTAAGTTTAATAGATTGAAAATGCAACTGGGGATTTTGAGCTATGGGACTGTGGGTTAGACTCTGGTTCAGTTTCCACTTTGCTCCTCAGACTTTAGCTAGTTAGCTAAATCCAGTCTGATTAGGATTGCCAGGTCTGGGTTGGGGAATACCAGGAGATTTTGGGGGGTAGAATCTGGGAAGGATGGTCTGCAGTAAGGTGACCAGATGGTCACCTTTGTGATGCGGGACGGGAAAGCGGCCGTGCATCTGTCACAGGGCGGCAAATGGCAAGCCCCAGAAGGCCCTGCGCTCCTGCGGCCAGGCGCACGGGAGGCTGCCGCACTGCCTTGCGCCCCCAAGGCAGTGCAGCAGCCTCCCAAAAATTGGGACAATTTGTAGAACCCGCGGGACGCGGGACAAATTGTTCAAAGGCATGATGGTCCCGCCAAAAGCGGGACGGCTGGTCAGCCTAGTCCACAGAGAAAGGAGCAGTGGTGGGATTCAGCAGGTTCGCACCACTTCAAAAGAACCGGTTGTTAAAACGGTGCTTGTAAACAACCAGTTGTTAAATTATTTGAATCCCACCACAGGAGAGGAGGGACCTTAGCTGGGTATAATGCCAGAAAGTCCATGCTCCATTTCCCCCAGGGGAACTATCTTGATTGCCTGGAGATTAATTGTAATAGAATGAGATCCCCAGGTGCAACCTGGAAGTTTTGTGTCTCTGTGTGTTAAGTGCCATCAAGTTGCTTCCAACTCATGGCGAACCTATGAATTAATGTCATCCAAAATGCCGTGTTGTTAACAGCCTTGCTCAGGTCTTGCAAACTAAGGCTTTCTTTATAGAGTCAATCCATTTCAGGCTGGATCTTCCTTGTTTCCCACTGCCTCCAGCCTTTCCTAGCATTATTGTCATTAGTGACTCTTGTCTTCTCATAATTTGACCAAAGTACGACATCCTCAGTTTATACTATCTGGCTGTTCCTGACCACAGCCAGAGCCTTTTTGGCTCTGGTCCTGGCCTGGTCTGTCAAATGTGGGATCTTGCTTAATACCCTAGGGACTGTAAGATGAACCTGTTCTGTTGGCCTATATGGTTGAAGACAGTGACAGTATTTATCCATTGCTTGCTGCCCTTCTGTAGTCGTGCCGCGAGGTCAGCGTAAGAACGAGACGAGATGCGGTGATTTCATCTGGTGGAGAGCGCCAGCAACGGGAGCGCGGGTTTCCGTGTTCCAGGCGACTCTCCCGTATGCTGGTTCCTGGCACCTTTTATTATGATTCTAGCGGGGGCGTGTAGAAGGGCGGAACGGGGGGAATTCCGGGAGAGCGGGAGAGCGGGGGACTGAGAGATCATCATGTGATGTATGATCTCACCTGGCTGCTACGTGCGGAGAGGAGCATCGGCGTCTGGGCCTAATCCTCACCTGAGGGGCAAGGCCATTGTCCCTTTGTCCTGGGACACCTGGTTGGTTGTGAGCCAGGTGCAGTTCATGACCTGTGACTCATCGGGAGGATGAGGGGTGGGGGAGCGGTGCGACCAGAAGGCCGCAGGAGCGCCGGTGTGCCGGTGCTCTACATACGGTGCTGCTGGGTCAGCAGTGCATCCCTACAGCTGCTCCTTTTTGTACATTTAGAAGGGAGGCTCGAAATGTTAGGGGGCGATTTAGGGGGGGCCTTCGTCTCCTCCGCCATTTGGCCAAGCTGGCCGAAGATTGCTTGTGCAACATTAGGGACTTGGTTTAGCGTATGTAAGGGAAAGTCAAAGGGAGTTTCTTACACATGTTAAGCAGGCAATATTAGATATACATTGAATGAAACAAGATCCGACAATAGAGGCACACAATCAAGCCAATGCAGAGCTGTACAATAGCACTCAACCATCCCCCCGGTAGCCAGCTCCAGAGGGCTCGACCACCAGTGGGGTAAAACGTCATACTTCAGATTAGATACAACATCCATTTGCAGTTCACGTACTTTCATATGAATGAAATGGGAATTATCAGAAAGATTAAAACAACACATATTATGTACATTCTCACTACCATGTTGATACAATAACAACAAATAATCAATAGCTGACACGATTATCTAAAGTCGCTTGACCCGTGAAGTTCCTGCTGCTCGGAGGGGCCAAGAGCATCCAGAGCAATGGAGGTAGAGTTGATGGACCATAGCAAGGGCACAGGCCAGCCCGGCCAATGGTCTTATGCAGTTGTAAGGGCGAGTCGAGGGAGACTCCCACTAGGAAGTCGCGAGGGAGACGAACTCCGCTTCGGAGAGTGGCAACGCGCATCGCTCCGGCAAGAGGGGTCGAGGGGGAGGCAGAGTGGAGCGGCGGCGCTTCCGGGCTCCTGGGGTGGAGCCTGAGTGCAGAGAGACGCATGGTGAGGCGACTAAGGCAACAGAGAGTCCTGGCAGAGAGCCGAAAGCAGGGATGTAGTTGAAAAGTTCTCTCCCCGCCAGAGTCCAGAACCAACCCCTTCGGGGAGCAAGAGATGTTCCCGCATTACACGGGGGGAATGTCCTCTGTGTCTTGGCGTGCGGTAGTTCCAGTTGGCCCGAACCGGGTGAATGGGCTCGGGTCGGTTCCTCGTCTCGTCAGCGCCCGGAGATGCGAGGCGCAGGTGTTGGACTTCCAGTGATTAGCGACAGTCTTGGTGACAAGGGAGAGAGCGCCGGCCGGGGAAGGGTTTGAATCTTATCGGTCCCCAGTCAGCGCTCATAGAGTACTCTGATGGATGAAGCATTCATAAAGGGTTTTAAGCCAGACTCCGCTAGGGAAGTCTCCAGGGCTTTGCAAACGGGGAGCAGGCAGGAGCTTAGCAGGCTCCCGACTCCTAGGTACTTGGCCCAGAGCAGAAGGACGAAAGCGTTGGCAGCGGCAGCAAATTGCTCCCAGATGTTGGTCTGGTCGCAAATCTGTCAGGGGTGGCCGACTGCCACCGGCAGGAGGCAGCAGAGCAGGCAAAGGATGGTGGGCCGTCCCGAAGGTTGGCAGTGATGATTGCAAAGAGAGGCGGCACAGAGGTTCTCTGGCGTCTCGGGGTGGCCTTGCTATTAGCGCCAGCAGCTCTTGAAGCTATGGCTGGCGGTTGCTTTGGACATTCCCCAGGTCATCCGGCTCTTTGGACCGTCTGGGCTTCCATGCTGTGGCGGCGTTTCCTGTCGAGGCCGCTGGGGCGGGATCCTCCAGAGAGATTCGTTCCATCTCCGGAATGGGGAGTCGATTTCACTCCTGGCGCTTCATTCCATGGGTCTGGCCTGTCATGGCTTAAAGTCGGGATCCACCGGAGATCTGCTGTAGGAAGAGGGACTGAAACACAACCCCCCTTCCCCAGGTTACATAGGAGGGGGCCGGGTCCTGCCAGGCTTGGAGAGCACGATGGCCCGAGGAGAGTCAAAATCAAGTTTGTTAAATCAGGTTTGTTGGGTTAGTGTTTGATATAGGGCTGACAGGCTTTATTTTGCAGCCTGGCGTAAGGGAGTTTGCTTTTAATGCAGTCTACTGGGGGCCGCCCACTCCTCTTTCTTTAAATTGTTTGACAGGAAGGGCAGAGGGTGAAGCGATCCTGATGGAAGCTGGCTTCAGAGGCGTCATCAGGAGTGCGTCAAAGCGTAGGGTCCGATCCTCGAGGAAGGAGGGGCAAGTGGACCCTGGGGAATTGTGGGTATGCATGCTTAATTTGCAACACAAAGAGGGCTTGGATGCGCCTTTTGGGTGATGGACGCATCCGGGAGACAAAGTAATCAGGCGATTAGGGGTAAATTTCACACAATAAAAAAGGGGAGGGGTTCTTTCTTTGCGGGGAAAATGTACTTACCGTGACCTTGGTGGATTAACAGCTGAGAGGCTGGAATGTGGTGCTGGAATTTATGTAATCGAATATCTTGGGGAATTGCCGCCGCCCGAAACCGCTTCCTTATATGCCCGCCAAGCGCCTGGCCTTTGGACGGCGTGGTATTGATAAAGTTGCCAGGCGCAGCAACCACAATCCCACACAGGTTTGTGTGTGAATTTGGTCGCGGCAGCATCCCTTTGACTAGAGAGCCTGCCCTGGCCGCGCGAAACCACTCTTTATAGGGGACGGTTTCGGCTAAGCGCCCTGGCGATGGTAGCCACAAGCCAAACAGGCTTGTCAGGGGCATAGTGGCGGCAACCTCCTTTTTAAACTGGGGCCTGTCCTGGCAGTGCTGGCGGTGCACCAGAACGGGCCCAGATTTACCCCAATCCAGGGAGGGCCAGTCAGCCAATTGGCCCTCCCGCCTCTGCTGGTTGAAAGATAGAGGGGAAAAGAAAAAAGAGAGAAAAAAAGGGGGTAGTTTTTCCATCTTGAAGTTCGAGAATGAGTTCGGAAGGCACAATTAGGACCTATGATCTGTGTGGATGGGTTTATCCATCCCCAGACTAGAGATGCGTTTTGACCTGGCTCATGGCGAGGTCCCTTCCCCAAGAGATTGACATGGGATGTCCAGAAGCGATGGGGCGGACTGTGAGCTGCCGCTCGAGCCCTGGGCTGTGGACCGTGGAGCGGGCCCGGATGCTCCGGCCTCGCTAGGTTTGTCTTCCCCACCCCAGATGCGCGGACAGGTCTCGGTTGGCCACTGGTCAGGCCACCTCGGCTGCTCTGATGACCGGTCACATCAGGCGCCGGTGTCCACCAGGCCCCTTGAACAGAGCACCCCTCCACCGGTGAGCTCCAGGATACTGAGGCCCGGGAGCTTCCGATGGGTGTTTCCACACGGCTCGCGATGGTAGCATTGGCTGCGCCCTGATGGCTGCTGGGGCTCGTGGCCTTTATTGTGTCGGCAGCAGAGCGAAGCGCATGTGGGCAGGGAGAGGATCCCAGCTCTTGGCTATGCAGCTGGTCCCAGCTGGGCAGTCTCCTGCGGGATGTTTGCCCAGACTTGGGGAGATGGATGAGTCCCTGGTGCGTGGAGTCAATGACCTCCGGGGATGATGAACAATCCCTGCTCAGCGGCCCAGGCTTTGGCAGCAATTCAGCCCAATAGTCCCGGTATTGAGGATGGGGTCGCCATATTGGGTTGGGAGGCTTACGAGGACCTCGTGGGGGAACTTAAAGGAGATTGGCTGGAGTGCACATGAGCCCGAGATGCCAACAGAGGGGGGTGTGGTTTGGGTGTGGGTCTTGGTGTTTGGGCCTGCTTCCTGAGTACTCCTTCCCCTTGGTCCTGGGGCTGGGGAGATGCCTGGAGTGCTTGAAGTTCCCTAGCGGACGGTCGCTTCTCCAGTGGAAACCTTTCTGGCACAGGGGGCATCCGGGTTCTTGGCTGACCTCGAGGGGCCTTCGCCTTCTTGGGGAGTGACCCTCCTCCATCGGGGTTGGAGGCCCCCCCCGCCGGGCGGCCTACACTCCCTCCGAGTAAGTGTCCTGACCTGCCGCATATTAAAGCAATCACCTTGGGGCTGTCCCCTGGCGGTGGAGAGTGCTGCGGCAAAGGAGGCTAGCTTGGTGGGCAGAGGATCCGATGTCCTGGCAGAAGCCTTAAGCATGTCAGCCAGTTCGGATTCTTTACCCTAGAGCCCATGATTGCTCCTCACGGCACTCAGTGGAGGCGTTCTCTTTAGCGTAGGCGCATAGGGAGCTCGTTTTGGGCCTCCCCGCTATCTACTCTGCCTCTTAAGCGCCTCCTGGAGCCTGTTCACAAAAAAGTCGGCGTAGGGCTCTTTGGGGTTTTATGTCCGGATAGTGGAGAAAGTTTGGGTAGGTTGGCCCAGCATTAGGGACCTTTGATGAACGCCTTGTAGGCGCATTCAGAGGCGACCAGGAAGGGTGGCCTCTGTGCAGGACAATCTGATCGTTGGGGTTGGCGAAGGCTATCGAAGCCCGTAAAGCCTGGGCGGCGGTGTAGGCGCCGCCCGAGCTGGCTCCCCTAGCGATACACTGCTGGCGGAACTCGCTTTCCCCAGATCACAAATTCGTGCAGGGCTCAAAAAAGCATCACGAAAGGTGGTCTTCCAGTCATCGGGAACCATTAGGTGATTCCTTTGGGCGACTCGCTTCTAGCATGCCTCTCACATAGGGGCTGGTGACTTCCTCACGTCCGCAAGATCGCCTTAGCGGAGTTCTGGTGAGGATATTATAGCTCAACGGTGCGGTACTCGAGCTAACCACGCCGAACAATACCATCCTCCCCCCCTCGGTATCCATTGGAAGTGAACGGGGCATAAAGCTGGTGAATATCCCGGTATCGTCTTCCCGTCAGAGGTTTCCTTTTTTACGCAGGAATTAAGAGTGGTTAATGCGGCTCTGCGATGGTTTTGAAACCCGCCGCCATTACGTGCCGTCACCGACGGAGGTGCTATGGCTTCGAAAATGAGAAAGAGGCGGAGCGAGATTGGGAAGCCGGGCGAGCCGCGGGAGAATTTGAGAAAAGGAGGCAGGGGAGCATTGGGGGGGGCAGAAGGAGGACGAGGCGTCCAATTTAGAGGATAGAGAAAATTCCGGGGGTGAAATTGAAGTTGAAAGATCGAAAGGAGGGCGGCCTACAGCAAGGGGGCCATAGGTCTGCAGGCTGATGGCGACATAACATTGTCTCCACTGGTCAGTAAGCAGCGACACCGGCGCGCTGAGGCTCTGTCGCGAAGAATGCGCCCGATGTTTTCCCCAATCCTTAAGATTCAATGTCCCCCCTCCGGGTACCATGGACAGTGAGCTTCAATCTCCTCTCGACCAATTTGCGCAGCTCCCCTCTCTTTCACCGGGGACCCTGCCCGCGTTTCGCTAACAGCTTTTAGGCTCGTTAACGTGCTTGTCTTAAGTCTCCCTGCTTTTGCAAGCTCCCATACTCACCGGTGTTCCGTCGGGACCCGAGAGAGTGTCCTAGGACTCGAAGTCTCCTGGATGCGCTCGCATCCAGCCGGACCGGGCGATATCGAAAATGGTGGTCCCTGGATGCGCCCGATCCAGCGGATCTCGGTACCAGCGTGACCTTTCTTTCCCAGAAGCGTGGTGAGCAAGGGTGGAGGTTCGAGGGATTCCCGGGTTTCGGCACCAGCTAGGTCGTGGCTGCTGAGGTCAGCTGTGAAGAACGGAGGCGAGACGCGGTGATTTCATCTGTGGAGAGCGCCAGCAACGGGAGCCAGCGGGTTTCCGTGAAAGTCCAGGCAACTCTCCCGTATGCTGGTTCCACTCGCACCTTTTATTATGATTCTAGCGTGGGGGGGGGGGGGGGGGGGGGGGGGGGGGTGGGGGGGGTGGGGGGTGGGGGGGGGGGGGGGAGGAGGGGGGGGTGGGGGGGGGGGGGGGGGGGTGGGGGGGGGGGGGGGTGGGGGGGGGGGGGGGAGGGGGGGGGAAGGGGGGAGGAAGGGGGGGAGGGGGGGAGGAGGGAAGGGAGGGAGGGAGGGGGGGGGGGGGGGTGAGGGAGAGGGGAAGGGGAGGGGTAAGGGTGGGGGGGGGGGGTGGGGTTAGGGTGGGGGGGGGGGTGGGGGGGGGTGGGGGGGGGGGGGGTGGGTGCGGGGGGGGGGGGGGGGGGGGGGGGGGGGGTGGGGGGGGGGGGGGGTGGGGGGGGGGGGGTGTGGGGTGGGGGGGGGGTGGGGGGGGGGGGGGGGGGGGGGTGGGGGTGGGGGGGGGGGGGGGGGGGGGGGGGGGGGGGGGGGGGGGGGGGGGGGTGGGGGGGGGGGGGGGTGGGGGGGGGGGGGGGTGGGGGGGGGGGGGGGTGGGGGGGGGGGGGGGTGGGGGGGGGGGGGGGTGGGGGGGGGGGGGGGTGGGGGGGGGGGGGGGTGGGGGGGGGGGGGGGTGGGGGGGGGGGGGGGTGGGGGGGGGGGGGGGTGGGGGGGGGGGGGGGTGGGGGGGGGGGGGGGTGGGGGGGGGGGGGGGTGGGGGGGGGGGGGGGTGGGGGGGGGGGGGGGTGGGGGGGGGGGGGGGTGGGGGGGGGGGGGGGTGGGGGGGGGGGGGGGTGGGGGGGGGGGGGGGTGGGGGGGGGGGGGGGTGGGGGGGGGGGGGGGTGGGGGGGGGGGGGGGTGGGGGGGGGGGGGGGTGGGGGGGGGGGGGGGTGGGGGGGGGGGGGGGTGGGGGGGGGGGGGGGTGGGGGGGGGGGGGGGTGGGGGGGGGGGGGGGTGGGGGGGGGGGGGGGTGGGGGGGGGGGGGGGTGGGGGGGGGGGGGGGTGGGGGGGGGGGGGGGTGGGGGGGGGGGGGGGTGGGGGGGGGGGGGGGTGGGGGGGGGGGGGGGTGGGGGGGGGGGGGGGTGGGGGGGGGGGGGGGTGGGGGGGGGGGGGGGTGGGGGGGGGGGGGGGTGGGGGGGGGGGGGGGTGGGGGGGGGGGGGGGTGGGGGGGGGGGGGGGTGGGGGGGGGGGGGGGTGGGGGGGGGGGGGGGTGGGGGGGGGGGGGGGTGGGGGGGGGGGGGGGTGGGGGGGGGGGGGGGTGGGGGGGGGGGGGGGTGGGGGGGGGGGGGGGTGGGGGGGGGGGGGGGTGGGGGGGGGGGGGGGTGGGGGGGGGGGGGGGTGGGGGGGGGGGGGGGTGGGGGGGGGGGGGGGTGGGGGGGGGGGGGGGTGGGGGGGGGGGGGGGTGGGGGGGGGGGGGGGTGGGGGGGGGGGGGGGTGGGGGGGGGGGGGGGTGGGGGGGGGGGGGGGTGGGGGGGGGGGGGGGTGGGGGGGGGGGGGGGTGGGGGGGGGGGGGGGTGGGGGGGGGGGGGGGTGGGGGGGGGGGGGGGTGGGGGGGGGGGGGGGTGGGGGGGGGGGGGGGTGGGGGGGGGGGGGGGTGGGGGGGGGGGGGGGTGGGGGGGGGGGGGGGTGGGGGGGGGGGGGGGTGGGGGGGGGGGGGGGTGGGGGGGGGGGGGGGTGGGGGGGGGGGGGGGTGGGGGGGGGGGGGGGTGGGGGGGGGGGGGGGTGGGGGGGGGGGGGGGTGGGGGGGGGGGGGGGTGGGGGGGGGGGGGGGTGGGGGGGGGGGGGGGTGGGGGGGGGGGGGGGTGGGGGGGGGGGGGGGTGGGGGGGGGGGGGGGTGGGGGGGGGGGGGGGTGGGGGGGGGGGGGGGTGGGGGGGGGGGGGGGTGGGGGGGGGGGGGGGTGGGGGGGGGGGGGGGTGGGGGGGGGGGGGGGTGGGGGGGGGGGGGGGTGGGGGGGGGGGGGGGTGGGGGGGGGGGGGGGTGGGGGGGGGGGGGGGTGGGGGGGGGGGGGGGTGGGGGGGGGGGGGGGTGGGGGGGGGGGGGGGTGGGGGGGGGGGGGGGTGGGGGGGGGGGGGGGTGGGGGGGGGGGGGGGTGGGGGGGGGGGGGGGTGGGGGGGGGGGGGGGTGGGGGGGGGGGGGGGTGGGGGGGGGGGGGGGTGGGGGGGGGGGGGGGTGGGGGGGGGGGGGGGTGGGGGGGGGGGGGGGTGGGGGGGGGGGGGGGTGGGGGGGGGGGGGGGTGGGGGGGGGGGGGGGTGGGGGGGGGGGGGGGTGGGGGGGGGGGGGGGTGGGGGGGGGGGGGGGTGGGGGGGGGGGGGGGTGGGGGGGGGGGGGGGTGGGGGGGGGGGGGGGTGGGGGGGGGGGGGGGTGGGGGGGGGGGGGGGTGGGGGGGGGGGGGGGTGGGGGGGGGGGGGGGTGGGGGGGGGGGGGGGTGGGGGGGGGGGGGGGTGGGGGGGGGGGGGGGTGGGGGGGGGGGGGGGTGGGGGGGGGGGGGGGTGGGGGGGGGGGGGGGTGGGGGGGGGGGGGGGTGGGGGGGGGGGGGGGTGGGGGGGGGGGGGGGTGGGGGGGGGGGGGGGTGGGGGGGGGGGGGGGTGGGGGGGGGGGGGGGTGGGGGGGGGGGGGGGTGGGGGGGGGGGGGGGTGGGGGGGGGGGGGGGTGGGGGGGGGGGGGGGTGGGGGGGGGGGGGGGTGGGGGGGGGGGGGGGTGGGGGGGGGGGGGGGTGGGGGGGGGGGGGGGTGGGGGGGGGGGGGGGTGGGGGGGGGGGGGGGTGGGGGGGGGGGGGGGTGGGGGGGGGGGGGGGTGGGGGGGGGGGGGGGTGGGGGGGGGGGGGGGTGGGGGGGGGGGGGGGTGGGGGGGGGGGGGGGTGGGGGGGGGGGGGGGTGGGGGGGGGGGGGGGTGGGGGGGGGGGGGGGTGGGGGGGGGGGGGGGTGGGGGGGGGGGGGGGTGGGGGGGGGGGGGGGTGGGGGGGGGGGGGGGTGGGGGGGGGGGGGGGTGGGGGGGGGGGGGGGTGGGGGGGGGGGGGGGTGGGGGGGGGGGGGGGTGGGGGGGGGGGGGGGTGGGGGGGGGGGGGGGTGGGGGGGGGGGGGGGTGGGGGGGGGGGGGGGTGGGGGGGGGGGGGGGTGGGGGGGGGGGGGGGTGGGGGGGGGGGGGGGTGGGGGGGGGGGGGGGTGGGGGGGGGGGGGGGTGGGGGGGGGGGGGGGTGGGGGGGGGGGGGGGTGGGGGGGGGGGGGGGTGGGGGGGGGGGGGGGTGGGGGGGGGGGGGGGTGGGGGGGGGGGGGGGTGGGGGGGGGGGGGGGTGGGGGGGGGGGGGGGTGGGGGGGGGGGGGGGTGGGGGGGGGGGGGGGTGGGGGGGGGGGGGGGTGGGGGGGGGGGGGGGTGGGGGGGGGGGGGGGTGGGGGGGGGGGGGGGTGGGGGGGGGGGGGGGTGGGGGGGGGGGGGGGTGGGGGGGGGGGGGGGTGGGGGGGGGGGGGGGTGGGGGGGGGGGGGGGTGGGGGGGGGGGGGGGTGGGGGGGGGGGGGGGTGGGGGGGGGGGGGGGTGGGGGGGGGGGGGGGTGGGGGGGGGGGGGGGTGGGGGGGGGGGGGGGTGGGGGGGGGGGGGGGTGGGGGGGGGGGGGGGTGGGGGGGGGGGGGGGTGGGGGGGGGGGGGGGTGGGGGGGGGGGGGGGTGGGGGGGGGGGGGGGTGGGGGGGGGGGGGGGTGGGGGGGGGGGGGGGTGGGGGGGGGGGGGGGTGGGGGGGGGGGGGGGTGGGGGGGGGGGGGGGTGGGGGGGGGGGGGGGTGGGGGGGGGGGGGGGTGGGGGGGGGGGGGGGTGGGGGGGGGGGGGGGTGGGGGGGGGGGGGGGTGGGGGGGGGGGGGGGTGGGGGGGGGGGGGGGTGGGGGGGGGGGGGGGTGGGGGGGGGGGGGGGTGGGGGGGGGGGGGGGTGGGGGGGGGGGGGGGTGGGGGGGGGGGGGGGTGGGGGGGGGGGGGGGTGGGGGGGGGGGGGGGTGGGGGGGGGGGGGGGTGGGGGGGGGGGGGGGTGGGGGGGGGGGGGGGTGGGGGGGGGGGGGGGTGGGGGGGGGGGGGGGTGGGGGGGGGGGGGGGTGGGGGGGGGGGGGGGTGGGGGGGGGGGGGGGTGGGGGGGGGGGGGGGTGGGGGGGGGGGGGGGTGGGGGGGGGGGGGGGTGGGGGGGGGGGGGGGTGGGGGGGGGGGGGGGTGGGGGGGGGGGGGGGTGGGGGGGGGGGGGGGTGGGGGGGGGGGGGGGTGGGGGGGGGGGGGGGTGGGGGGGGGGGGGGGTGGGGGGGGGGGGGGGTGGGGGGGGGGGGGGGTGGGGGGGGGGGGGGGTGGGGGGGGGGGGGGGTGGGGGGGGGGGGGGGTGGGGGGGGGGGGGGGTGGGGGGGGGGGGGGGTGGGGGGGGGGGGGGGTGGGGGGGGGGGGGGGTGGGGGGGGGGGGGGGTGGGGGGGGGGGGGGGTGGGGGGGGGGGGGGGTGGGGGGGGGGGGGGGTGGGGGGGGGGGGGGGTGGGGGGGGGGGGGGGTGGGGGGGGGGGGGGGTGGGGGGGGGGGGGGGTGGGGGGGGGGGGGGGTGGGGGGGGGGGGGGGTGGGGGGGGGGGGGGGTGGGGGGGGGGGGGGGTGGGGGGGGGGGGGGGTGGGGGGGGGGGGGGGTGGGGGGGGGGGGGGGTGGGGGGGGGGGGGGGTGGGGGGGGGGGGGGGTGGGGGGGGGGGGGGGTGGGGGGGGGGGGGGGTGGGGGGGGGGGGGGGTGGGGGGGGGGGGGGGTGGGGGGGGGGGGGGGTGGGGGGGGGGGGGGGTGGGGGGGGGGGGGGGTGGGGGGGGGGGGGGGTGGGGGGGGGGGGGGGTGGGGGGGGGGGGGGGTGGGGGGGGGGGGGGGTGGGGGGGGGGGGGGGTGGGGGGGGGGGGGGGTGGGGGGGGGGGGGGGTGGGGGGGGGGGGGGGTGGGGGGGGGGGGGGGTGGGGGGGGGGGGGGGTGGGGGGGGGGGGGGGTGGGGGGGGGGGGGGGTGGGGGGGGGGGGGGGTGGGGGGGGGGGGGGGTGGGGGGGGGGGGGGGTGGGGGGGGGGGGGGGTGGGGGGGGGGGGGGGTGGGGGGGGGGGGGGGTGGGGGGGGGGGGGGGTGGGGGGGGGGGGGGGTGGGGGGGGGGGGGGGTGGGGGGGGGGGGGGGTGGGGGGGGGGGGGGGTGGGGGGGGGGGGGGGTGGGGGGGGGGGGGGGTGGGGGGGGGGGGGGGTGGGGGGGGGGGGGGGTGGGGGGGGGGGGGGGTGGGGGGGGGGGGGGGTGGGGGGGGGGGGGGGTGGGGGGGGGGGGGGGTGGGGGGGGGGGGGGGTGGGGGGGGGGGGGGGTGGGGGGGGGGGGGGGTGGGGGGGGGGGGGGGTGGGGGGGGGGGGGGGTGGGGGGGGGGGGGGGTGGGGGGGGGGGGGGGTGGGGGGGGGGGGGGGTGGGGGGGGGGGGGGGTGGGGGGGGGGGGGGGTGGGGGGGGGGGGGGGTGGGGGGGGGGGGGGGTGGGGGGGGGGGGGGGTGGGGGGGGGGGGGGGTGGGGGGGGGGGGGGGTGGGGGGGGGGGGGGGTGGGGGGGGGGGGGGGTGGGGGGGGGGGGGGGTGGGGGGGGGGGGGGGTGGGGGGGGGGGGGGGTGGGGGGGGGGGGGGGTGGGGGGGGGGGGGGGTGGGGGGGGGGGGGGGTGGGGGGGGGGGGGGGTGGGGGGGGGGGGGGGTGGGGGGGGGGGGGGGTGGGGGGGGGGGGGGGTGGGGGGGGGGGGGGGTGGGGGGGGGGGGGGGTGGGGGGGGGGGGGGGTGGGGGGGGGGGGGGGTGGGGGGGGGGGGGGGTGGGGGGGGGGGGGGGTGGGGGGGGGGGGGGGTGGGGGGGGGGGGGGGTGGGGGGGGGGGGGGGTGGGGGGGGGGGGGGGTGGGGGGGGGGGGGGGTGGGGGGGGGGGGGGGTGGGGGGGGGGGGGGGTGGGGGGGGGGGGGGGTGGGGGGGGGGGGGGGTGGGGGGGGGGGGGGGTGGGGGGGGGGGGGGGTGGGGGGGGGGGGGGGTGGGGGGGGGGGGGGGTGGGGGGGGGGGGGGGTGGGGGGGGGGGGGGGTGGGGGGGGGGGGGGGTGGGGGGGGGGGGGGGTGGGGGGGGGGGGGGGTGGGGGGGGGGGGGGGTGGGGGGGGGGGGGGGTGGGGGGGGGGGGGGGTGGGGGGGGGGGGGGGTGGGGGGGGGGGGGGGTGGGGGGGGGGGGGGGTGGGGGGGGGGGGGGGTGGGGGGGGGGGGGGGTGGGGGGGGGGGGGGGTGGGGGGGGGGGGGGGTGGGGGGGGGGGGGGGTGGGGGGGGGGGGGGGTGGGGGGGGGGGGGGGTGGGGGGGGGGGGGGGTGGGGGGGGGGGGGGGTGGGGGGGGGGGGGGGTGGGGGGGGGGGGGGGTGGGGGGGGGGGGGGGTGGGGGGGGGGGGGGGTGGGGGGGGGGGGGGGTGGGGGGGGGGGGGGGTGGGGGGGGGGGGGGGTGGGGGGGGGGGGGGGTGGGGGGGGGGGGGGGTGGGGGGGGGGGGGGGTGGGGGGGGGGGGGGGTGGGGGGGGGGGGGGGTGGGGGGGGGGGGGGGTGGGGGGGGGGGGGGGTGGGGGGGGGGGGGGGTGGGGGGGGGGGGGGGTGGGGGGGGGGGGGGGTGGGGGGGGGGGGGGGTGGGGGGGGGGGGGGGTGGGGGGGGGGGGGGGTGGGGGGGGGGGGGGGTGGGGGGGGGGGGGGGTGGGGGGGGGGGGGGGTGGGGGGGGGGGGGGGTGGGGGGGGGGGGGGGTGGGGGGGGGGGGGGGTGGGGGGGGGGGGGGGTGGGGGGGGGGGGGGGTGGGGGGGGGGGGGGGTGGGGGGGGGGGGGGGTGGGGGGGGGGGGGGGTGGGGGGGGGGGGGGGTGGGGGGGGGGGGGGGTGGGGGGGGGGGGGGGTGGGGGGGGGGGGGGGTGGGGGGGGGGGGGGGTGGGGGGGGGGGGGGGTGGGGGGGGGGGGGGGTGGGGGGGGGGGGGGGTGGGGGGGGGGGGGGGTGGGGGGGGGGGGGGGTGGGGGGGGGGGGGGGTGGGGGGGGGGGGGGGTGGGGGGGGGGGGGGGTGGGGGGGGGGGGGGGTGGGGGGGGGGGGGGGTGGGGGGGGGGGGGGGTGGGGGGGGGGGGGGGTGGGGGGGGGGGGGGGTGGGGGGGGGGGGGGGTGGGGGGGGGGGGGGGTGGGGGGGGGGGGGGGTGGGGGGGGGGGGGGGTGGGGGGGGGGGGGGGTGGGGGGGGGGGGGGGTGGGGGGGGGGGGGGGTGGGGGGGGGGGGGGGTGGGGGGGGGGGGGGGTGGGGGGGGGGGGGGGTGGGGGGGGGGGGGGGTGGGGGGGGGGGGGGGTGGGGGGGGGGGGGGGTGGGGGGGGGGGGGGGTGGGGGGGGGGGGGGGTGGGGGGGGGGGGGGGTGGGGGGGGGGGGGGGTGGGGGGGGGGGGGGGTGGGGGGGGGGGGGGGTGGGGGGGGGGGGGGGTGGGGGGGGGGGGGGGTGGGGGGGGGGGGGGGTGGGGGGGGGGGGGGGTGGGGGGGGGGGGGGGTGGGGGGGGGGGGGGGTGGGGGGGGGGGGGGGTGGGGGGGGGGGGGGGTGGGGGGGGGGGGGGGTGGGGGGGGGGGGGGGTGGGGGGGGGGGGGGGTGGGGGGGGGGGGGGGTGGGGGGGGGGGGGGGTGGGGGGGGGGGGGGGTGGGGGGGGGGGGGGGTGGGGGGGGGGGGGGGTGGGGGGGGGGGGGGGTGGGGGGGGGGGGGGGTGGGGGGGGGGGGGGGTGGGGGGGGGGGGGGGTGGGGGGGGGGGGGGGTGGGGGGGGGGGGGGGTGGGGGGGGGGGGGGGTGGGGGGGGGGGGGGGTGGGGGGGGGGGGGGGTGGGGGGGGGGGGGGGTGGGGGGGGGGGGGGGTGGGGGGGGGGGGGGGTGGGGGGGGGGGGGGGTGGGGGGGGGGGGGGGTGGGGGGGGGGGGGGGTGGGGGGGGGGGGGGGTGGGGGGGGGGGGGGGTGGGGGGGGGGGGGGGTGGGGGGGGGGGGGGGTGGGGGGGGGGGGGGGTGGGGGGGGGGGGGGGTGGGGGGGGGGGGGGGTGGGGGGGGGGGGGGGTGGGGGGGGGGGGGGGTGGGGGGGGGGGGGGGTGGGGGGGGGGGGGGGTGGGGGGGGGGGGGGGTGGGGGGGGGGGGGGGTGGGGGGGGGGGGGGGTGGGGGGGGGGGGGGGTGGGGGGGGGGGGGGGTGGGGGGGGGGGGGGGTGGGGGGGGGGGGGGGTGGGGGGGGGGGGGGGTGGGGGGGGGGGGGGGTGGGGGGGGGGGGGGGTGGGGGGGGGGGGGGGTGGGGGGGGGGGGGGGTGGGGGGGGGGGGGGGTGGGGGGGGGGGGGGGTGGGGGGGGGGGGGGGTGGGGGGGGGGGGGGGTGGGGGGGGGGGGGGGTGGGGGGGGGGGGGGGTGGGGGGGGGGGGGGGTGGGGGGGGGGGGGGGTGGGGGGGGGGGGGGGTGGGGGGGGGGGGGGGTGGGGGGGGGGGGGGGTGGGGGGGGGGGGGGGTGGGGGGGGGGGGGGGTGGGGGGGGGGGGGGGTGGGGGGGGGGGGGGGTGGGGGGGGGGGGGGGTGGGGGGGGGGGGGGGTGGGGGGGGGGGGGGGTGGGGGGGGGGGGGGGTGGGGGGGGGGGGGGGTGGGGGGGGGGGGGGGTGGGGGGGGGGGGGGGTGGGGGGGGGGGGGGGTGGGGGGGGGGGGGGGTGGGGGGGGGGGGGGGTGGGGGGGGGGGGGGGTGGGGGGGGGGGGGGGTGGGGGGGGGGGGGGGTGGGGGGGGGGGGGGGTGGGGGGGGGGGGGGGTGGGGGGGGGGGGGGGTGGGGGGGGGGGGGGGTGGGGGGGGGGGGGGGTGGGGGGGGGGGGGGGTGGGGGGGGGGGGGGGTGGGGGGGGGGGGGGGTGGGGGGGGGGGGGGGTGGGGGGGGGGGGGGGTGGGGGGGGGGGGGGGTGGGGGGGGGGGGGGGTGGGGGGGGGGGGGGGTGGGGGGGGGGGGGGGTGGGGGGGGGGGGGGGTGGGGGGGGGGGGGGGTGGGGGGGGGGGGGGGTGGGGGGGGGGGGGGGTGGGGGGGGGGGGGGGTGGGGGGGGGGGGGGGTGGGGGGGGGGGGGGGTGGGGGGGGGGGGGGGTGGGGGGGGGGGGGGGTGGGGGGGGGGGGGGGTGGGGGGGGGGGGGGGTGGGGGGGGGGGGGGGTGGGGGGGGGGGGGGGTGGGGGGGGGGGGGGGTGGGGGGGGGGGGGGGTGGGGGGGGGGGGGGGTGGGGGGGGGGGGGGGTGGGGGGGGGGGGGGGTGGGGGGGGGGGGGGGTGGGGGGGGGGGGGGGTGGGGGGGGGGGGGGGTGGGGGGGGGGGGGGGTGGGGGGGGGGGGGGGTGGGGGGGGGGGGGGGTGGGGGGGGGGGGGGGTGGGGGGGGGGGGGGGTGGGGGGGGGGGGGGGTGGGGGGGGGGGGGGGTGGGGGGGGGGGGGGGTGGGGGGGGGGGGGGGTGGGGGGGGGGGGGGGTGGGGGGGGGGGGGGGTGGGGGGGGGGGGGGGTGGGGGGGGGGGGGGGTGGGGGGGGGGGGGGGTGGGGGGGGGGGGGGGTGGGGGGGGGGGGGGGTGGGGGGGGGGGGGGGTGGGGGGGGGGGGGGGTGGGGGGGGGGGGGGGTGGGGGGGGGGGGGGGTGGGGGGGGGGGGGGGTGGGGGGGGGGGGGGGTGGGGGGGGGGGGGGGTGGGGGGGGGGGGGGGTGGGGGGGGGGGGGGGTGGGGGGGGGGGGGGGTGGGGGGGGGGGGGGGTGGGGGGGGGGGGGGGTGGGGGGGGGGGGGGGTGGGGGGGGGGGGGGGTGGGGGGGGGGGGGGGTTGGGGGGGGGGGGGGTGGGGGCGGGGGGGGGTGGGGGGGGGGGGGGGTGGGGGGGGGGGGGTGTGGGGGAGGGGGAGTGTGGGGGCGGGGGGGGGTGGGGGGGGGGAGAGCGTGGGGGGGGGGAGGGGAGGGCTGGGCGGGGGGCGGGGGGGGGGTGGGGGGGGGGGGGGGGGGGGCGGGGGGGGGGGGGGGTGGGGGGGGGGGGGGGCGGGGGGGGGGGGGGGGGGGGGGGGGGGGGGGGGGGGGGGGGGGGGGGGGGGGGGGGGGGGGGGTGAGCCGCCCTGGAGAGAGGGGGGAAGTGCAGTCAGATGCGGCGCTGCTGCGTTGCAGCAGCGCCCGCAGCCCTCAGCTGGCTGTGACCTGGGGAAGTGGCGTTTTTACCGCCCCCATGAGCCGTCGTTTTTGGCCCATCGCGAGAAAAGAGGCCTCAGCCAGATTTTCTTTAAAAAAAGGCCCCTCAAGCCAGTTTCTCTTTTTCACTGGGGGTAAATTTTCAAAATCTAGGAAATTATCTTTCTAAATATAGATGTGAAACCCTGTGGCGGAAAATGTGGTTTCTGGTAGGTGAAGACCTTTGAAAAGCCGCTAGCGTGGAAAAGGCTGAGACCTCCTCATCTCTATTCAGTCACTTCAAACCACAGCTTTTGAGTGTAGATTTGTTTTGTCATCTTTGGTGTGTGGAATAGGTATTTTTGCACAAGATTTCCCACCCTTTTCAACCTAGAAACCAAAATGTATCTCAGGGGCTGAATACCATACCAAGGCAGGGAGCAATGCTAGACAAGTCTCAGCAAGAAAAGTGGGCTATAAATTAAGTCAGTAAATAAATAATGAATATGGTTTCTGGCAGTTTAATGTCAAAGGCTTAGTAGTACACTCCTAAACAGAGTTATTCTCTTCTAAGCCCACTGACATCAGTTGTCTTCAGTGGGTGTAACTCTGCTTAGCTTTAAACTGTAAATCCCCTAAAATGCGAATTTTGAAAGCGCCAGTGCTGTCAAAGCATTATTAATTGTACTAGGCTTTGCTCTAATTTATTCAAAGATTTTTTTTTAAAAAAACCCGCAAACTTATTCAGGGTGTCAGCTTTAGGACAGTGAAGACATATTTGTCATTTGTTCTAGACAAATCTTTTGCTGGAAAAAAAGGCTTTGCAGGTTTGCAGCCTACATCCAAAGAGCGACAAACCTCTTAAAGATTTGCTGTTTCCAGAAATGTTGGTGTTTCCAGAAATGTATCAGGCCACAATTTGTTCATTTCCTTCCTGCCCTTTCTCCTCCCTGCCAAAAAGTTACAACATATATAATCCGTCAGTTCTTACGCTACTGGAGTGCTGTTTGTTCCCTGTTTTGAGATTCTCTGGTAACAGGAATGGAAAGGGAAGAACTACTGATGAGGCTATTTCTCATGTGATTCCTTACCTTCAAAGGCCCCTTCCGCACCTGCAGAATAATGCACAGTCAATCCACTTTCCCAATTGTTTGAAAGTGGATTTTGCTATTCTGCATAGTAAAATCCAGCTTCAAAGTGCATTGAAAGTGGATTCAAAGTGCACTATTCTGCATGTGCTAGAAGGGGCCAAAGTTACAGAAGTGGCATTGAAATGTATTACTAAACAGTGACAATGCTCTCTCTCTCTTGTAACAAAAGAACTTGCTTGCATTCATTGTTTACATGTATTTTTTTTACACACGCACACACACATATACTGAATGGGGATTGTGGTGTGTATATCATTAAATCTGCTCACTGAGTCAGGTACGGATTAGGAAGATGTTTATACAAGATGTTTGTATATTCAAAAAGGAGCTTAAAAGTTACTAGAAGGGGGAAAACTTGATCTTGTGACACTGGGTTGTGAGATCTTGGCTGCCATTTTGATAGAGAAAATGGAGGGAAGCTGCCACCATCCATCCTTTTACCCCCACATGAGTCAGGTTGGTGGCAGTGGTGGTGACACTTCAGGGAGAAAGGGGTGGGAATCCCCGCTGTGCTGCCTTCCTTCTCCCATTGCCACATAAGCTACATGAGTAAGGCAGACAGAGACGGTGGCATGTTCTGTGGGAGGCAAGTGGGTGGATGAGTATAGTGAGAGCAGCTACCTTGTGAGCCAAGCAAATGTAGACAGTGGTGCTACAAGCAGGGAGGAAAGGTACAGGAGCCACTGCTGTAATGGGAGCCAGGTAGGTGAAGGTGATGGTGCCACATGCAGGTGGGATGGGAAAATAGGATTTCCCTTGCAAGTGGGATGGGAAAATAGGATTTCCCTTGTGAATCTTTTAACTCCCCTGCTTGTGTGTGTATAATTATATATGAAATGCAAAATACATGCTGGAACTGAATCCCACCCCCTCTGTTCCTATCAATGAAGCCTACTGGGTAACTTTGGGCTAGTCACAGTTGTTTTGAACTCTCTCAGCCCCACCTACTTCACAAGGTGTCTGTTATGGGGAGAGGAAGGGAAGATGTTTGTAAGCCACCTTGAGTCTCCTTACAGGAAAGAAATAGGGGGTATAAATCCTAACTCCTCCTCCTCTTTCTTTCTTTCTTTCTTTCTTTCTTTCTTTCTTTCTTTCTTTCTTTCTTTCTTTCTTTCTTTCTTTCTTTCTTTCTTTCTTTCTTTCTTTCTTTCTTTCTTTCTTTCTCTTTCTTTCTTTCTTTCTTTCTTTCTTTCTCTCTCTCTTTCTCTCTCTCTTTCTTTCTCTCTCTCTTTCTTTCTTTCTTTCTTTCTTTCTTTCTTTCTTTCTTTCTTTCTTTCTTTCTCTCTCTCTCTCTCTCTCTCTCTCTCTCTCTCTCTCTCTCTCTCTCTCTCTCTCTCTCTCTCTCTCTCTCTCTCTTTCTCCTCCCTCCACCTCCCTCCTCCACCCCCAACCTTCCTGGTTCTTGAAAAACCCGGGGTGGGGGGGGGGAATGTGGAGCGGACTTGCGTTAGGAGTGGGATCCTTGTGAAGTTCCTTTCAAAAATGGGTTTTATACTGTGGTTAACCCACGTTTATTGGCCTGTACAGAAGGGGCCTCTGTCTTACAGACCCTGAAGAATGGTTTCAAATCCTGCAGGGCCCTGGTCTCACCAGACAGAGAATTCCACCAGATAGTCCATGACTGAAAACTCCCTGATCTGGCACTCCATCTGAAGCCAGTGCAGCTGACGGAGCACCAGTTGAATGTGTGCCTACCACAGGGACCTAGCAAGGACCCGCGCCACTGCATTCTGCACCAGCTGGAGCTTCTGAAGCCCTGCATAGAATGAGTTGCAGTAATCTAACCTAGAGGTGACTGTTGCATGGATTGCTGTGGTTAGGTTAGTCTGGGACAGATAAGGTGTCTCACCTGACAAAGATGGTTAAAAGCCAGGTGAACCTTGTGTGTCACTTGAGCCCCCATTGACAGGGAAGCATCAAGGAACACACCCAAACTCTTGATGGTTGGTGCAGCATTTAGCTGCATGCTGTCCAGAGCTAGCAATTAGCATTCCTCTCCAAACCGCCCCCCCCCCGCTTCCCCTTCGGCCCAGGACCTCCATCTTCACTGGATTTAGCTTCAGCTGGCTCCCTTTTAACCATTCCACCATGGTCTCCAAGCAACTGCCCTGTACATCTGGGGTGGTACTGGGATGACCATCCATCAGGAGATATAGCTGGGTATCATCAGCATATTGATGACAACTCAGCCCAAACCTCCAGATCTGCCTGCTGAGATGTTAAATAATATCAGCAAGAGAATTACCCCCTGTGGGACTCAGCACACCATTGGCTGGTGAGCAGAGGTTCTCTCTGCAATTCCTCCCCCCCCCCCCCCGTCCTCGACCTTGGAGAAAGGCGGTTTGTCAGGATGTCGTGGTCAACCAAGCTGAATGCTGCTGTCAAGTCGAGAAGTTACAGCAGTGCTGACTGCCCTGTTCCAGGTGTCTCCAGAGGTCATTCAAAGAGCATCTCCATTCCATGACGACTGCGGAAGCTAGATCGGAATGGGTGTCAAAAGAAACCAGTAGTTCAGGCAGGAGATGATCAGAGGCTCTAGAAAGCTGCTACCAGAGTAAATTACACTGACCTCAATAGACTAATTGTCTGACTGGATATAAGGCAGATTTAGGTGTTCCACTGACCTATATAGACTTTAAGTAGGTGCTTATTGGGCAGTAGCCTTGTTATTTAACTCCTGTGTCCCAGCCCATAACACATTTGTGGGGAGCGTGTGGGTGGCTATATATGCCTTTGTATGCCTGACTAGTCATTTACAGCTCTCTTATCCTTTGATTGTCTGATGCCGGGGTGTGTTTTGAAAATAGCAAAATGGCACTCTGTCACAAGTAACCACTAATTTCAGCTTGGATTATTATGTTGTTTAGAGCTTCTAGTTAAGATGAACGGTGGAAGATCATTCAAGAATTTGGCAGGTATTTGCAACAGACGTATAACATTGCTTGCAAACATGCAGGCAAGAGGAGACATTGCATCGTTTTGGAAAGTATCACTTGTACCTGGGATTCTAGGTTCTGGTCAGATGATACAGTAAATACAAGAGGGGTTGGAGGAAACCCCAACTCAAATGGTGTTTCATCATGTGTGAGTCAGGACTCTTGTGCGTGTGTGTGTGTGGTGGGAGGAATCAGTCCGTGGTGGCGAACCTTTGGCACTCCAGATGTTATGGACTACAATTCCCATCAGCCCCTGCCAGCATGGCTAATTGTAGTCCATAACATCTGGAGTGCCAAAGGTTCGCCACCACTGAATCAGCTCCTGAGCATGGGGCTGAAGCAGGAGGTGCTTTATCATTCCCTCTCTTCTGCCCCATGTGCTTTTGTTAACAGAAAATGGATATGGAGCGGGCCCCTTTGTCTCTGCAGCTGGTTCCATGTGTCTGCTGGGTAACCCAGCTTATGTTTAACATGTTGTCTAACCAGACCCCTCGTTCATATTCAAACTTGGGTCACATGGGTGTCGTGTCATTTTTATTATTGCTTTGTATATACTTTTTGGTTTATTAGACTTGTAGAAGAACGACAACTGTCAGTTCTGTCGTTGCAGTCAGCTTTCATTGTTGACTTTGCTGAAGAAGTGTTTGAATTTTGTTTTAAACTGTATACTGTACAATGATCTATGTTGGGAACTAAATAATGTGGACTTGAGCAAGTGAGCTGAAATCGTGTACATTTGCAACAGGGACTAACCTGCAATAGGCAATTCATGAGATCCACTTTTCTTTTTTAAAGAAAGCTTATGGTGCCAAAGAATTAGGACTAATAAAAGGAAATACTTCTTCACGCAACGTGTGATTGGTGTTTGGAATATGCTGCCACAGGAGGTGGTGATGGCCACTAACCTGGATAGCTTTAAAAGGGGCTTGGACAGATTTATGGAGGAGAAGTCGATTTATGGCTACCAATCTTGATCCTCTTTGATCTGAGATTGCAAATGCCTTAGCAGACCAGGTGCTCTGGAGCAACAGCCGCAGAAGGCCATTGCTTTCACATCCTGCATGTGAGCTCCCAATGGCACCTGGTGGGCCACTGCAAGTAGCAGAGAGCTGGACTAGATGGACTCTGGTCTGATCCAGCTGGCTTGTTCTTATGTTCTTATAGTCACTGCAACAAAAAGCCTTTTCTGCTAAACTGCATAATGGATTATCCTGCAGTTTGCTAAGGAAACTGTGCCCTTGAAGCAAACAAAGGCAATACACTCTTAGTCATTAGGTGAGAGTGCTTGAATTAAGGGACAAAGGAAGACTAGACGAGAAAACGAACAAACAAACAAACACACACACCATGCACATTTTAACTTCCTGATGTTTTTCAGGATGTTTTTCAGGGCTGTGTACAGAAAAAAAAATAGCACAGAAGAATTTGCTTCTCTGACTTGAACAAACTAACTACATGGAGGATAACATAATCTATACTGATTTTTTTTCTGCATTGGATTCTTAAATTAATCTTCTCTTTGGAATAATAGGGAATGTTCTGGGGATTCCAGGTCAGCCAATTAAGTCATGCTGTGTAATGCATCTACCATGACATCTCCTGTGTTAAATATGGATTGTAACTCATCTGCATCTTTCTGTTTTTTGTTCCCTCTTCCCATTTTTAGTGTCTAAAACAGTACACGCAGCTAGCAATTCGGGAAGCCTGTGGATCTCCCATCACTTGTCCTGACATGGTGTGCTTAAACCGTGGGACTCTGCAAGAAAGGGAGGTATGATACTTGTCATTCTTCTTCCTTTTAATTGTCTGTTCATTTACATAATGAATATATTAGACTGTTTCCTCCCCTTAATTACCTCTAATGACTACTTGGCAGGAGGCCCTTCAGACAGGGAAAACTAGCAACAACCAGATGGTTTCCCTCTTGTTTTTTCTTTCCTGGGGAAATGTTTACTTGGCATCTGGAGGTCTCGGAACTGCCTGCTTAAAAGCTACAGTATTCCCCATCTGAATTTCACCAGTTCTCCTCCTTTAGTGATGAACTGGGATATGTATGCCATGCTGGTTGTTAAAAGTCAGGTTGCAGAAAGTTTTAAACGTATCGTGTGTGTATGGATGTATGTGCAAAATGCTGTCAAGTTTCAGCCCACATGGCAACTTAGGACTTTAACTGTGTTACTTGTTGCTTAAATTGGAGCAGTGTGAAAATACACTTTGAGAGAGACAGCTGTAAATACAGACAGGGTTGTATAGTGATGGTACACCCAAAGGTGGGTGGGTTTCTTAGCAACAGTTTGCTCAGGCTATCAACTTGAAACTGCGAATACTCAAAACAAAAATCCGCAGAAGTCTGAAGGTCACGAAGCCTACGGTGCCTCCACGCATGCAATCCTTTATGAGCAATTTTCAGGTGGTTTCTATAGAGCCAGCTACCTCTGCTGGTTGCTTCTCTTTGTTATGTGCACTGTTCTTCTGCCCTCCTTGACTTCCTGCCAGAAAGAATGTTGTATTACCAATCTGGAACCAATCAAGTATGATCTGAATGATGCATTACGCATATCTGCCCAAGTGGGTTGAACAGTGGCAGGGACTGCATTGCTGCATGACCTCTCTAATGCAACCACAGCTCTGCTCAGATTTGTTCACTGCCCATTCTGTGCCTCACCAGTTGGGTTTTGTGAATTGGTTGTTTTTTCCTTTGGCTTATTTAAATCCCACCTTTCTCACTGAGACACAAGGCAGGCTACAGGGTACACACATACATCTACTCCACACATAGACTGTAATCATACTGTATAGGACATTGAGGGGGTAACACAATAGCACTAGGAATACAAACCTGAACAAAGCAAGCACCAGTGTGACGATAGGGTACAAGATATACAGTGCACAAGGCAATAAGTAGGAATACAAAATTAGTTGACAGTGTGAGCAGTCAGTTGTCCAAGTCAGCATACTTCAAGCAATGCAGAATGTGGATTACAAAGATATAAGCAATGCAGTACCACTTCCCCACTTCCAAATGAAGCACGCTGCAGGACTGTTCTCTCCCACTGCCAATCAATTCCATTGCAGGAATGCCCTCTTGTATAGTGGGAACCTTCCTGATCCTCAGGCAGGCTGTTTCACAAGGTGGCAGCCACCATAGATAGCATGTGGGAATGAGCCGTGTTTAGGTCTGGCAAGACCTTCAGTGTTCCTGCTATTTATTGCCAACAGTGCACTTATTTGTTTACATAGCCTAGCCCAGAGGTCTGCAACCTGCGGCTCTCCAGATGTTCATGGTGGCAGGGGCTGCTGGGAATTGTAGTCCATGAACATCTGGAGAGCCGCAGGTTGCAGACCCCTGGCCTAGCCTATACAGGGTTTTCAGTTCAATGTATATTGATAGAATAAAAATTACAAGTGGATATCTCTTGTGGAGAGTGACATGGAACGGCAGTTGGAATAGTGGAAAGGAGATATCCCCATCAACAGTTCCCTACATTTTCTCATTTCCCTACATTGATGTCGTACCATAAAATCTAATGGCACACAGTACTTCATTAATCTGATGGCTGGCTCAGCCACCCCCATAAGCTCCAGTGTGCCATTCAGTGCTGGGTTCGAAGCCTGTTTGAAGCTGGACTTGGCCAATGAGCCCAATGTTGAATGGTGCAGTGGCCCCCAAACTCCCTGTGGAGGGGGGCAGGCTGGTAGGACAAGACAATAATGCTTGCTCTGGCCACCATTTTGTACAGATACACTCCTGGGGTCATGTGGCTTCACCATATCAGCTATGGTTCAGCTTATATACATATATATGAGGTATTATTAGCTGACTAATATTTCATCAGTGTTTAAACTGGTTCCAAAGTTTGTGTCTTCCTTTGTATGCGATTTTCAAATGTGATTTTGTTTGTGAAGCTCCTGAGATCTAAAGATCCATTTCAGTTAGCTAAGCAAGAGGGCACTTGAGGGTATGTATTAATGGGCCATTAATGTTTTCCTTAGTACTCTACAGAGCTCAGGATTGAATAGATAAACAACCAAAGCATGTATTTAATGGCCCATGAATGATTGAATGCTCTGAATTCTGTTCAGAGTTGTTATTCTGCTTGTATTTATGGCCTTCGTGGCATGACCGTTACAGTTAGGAATAATAACTCTGAGCACAACAGGAACAAACGTAAGAAATGAAGTGCTTGATATAAGACATTTTTAACAAGCTTGCTATGTTTGCAGCTCTGCCTATGCCCTTCCACAAGATCTCTATGTTGATTTATTCCTGGGCTATATAAAATAGAATCTTGCAGTCCATATAGAGATTCATACTATTTGAGGGGACAGCTTGTATGTATTGTTCAAATTCCAGAGGGTAGCCATATTGGTCTGCAGTGAATCAGTTAGATTCGAGTCCAGTATCACCATGGAAACCAACAGGGTTACCCTGCAGCTCTTGTTCATCCCTAGGGGGCTACTGGACTTGAATCTAAGCATTTTTGAGTTTGAAGCTGATATTCTTATGACACCCAAAACACAGGTCAGACTTATAATAAGTCTCACCAGGGTCAGATGGGCCATTTACTTGGGAAAATCCTGGTGGGCCTTGACCTCCCAGACCACCTGTCCCACAGCTCCTTCTTTCACCATAGTGGGTTTGGCAGGGAGGAGGACAGCTCTGCCAACTGAGTTTGCTCTGCCAACTGAGGAGGCATAGGGAAGCTGGTGAGGAGGAGCATGGCAGCTGGGTTGATATTATTACATACCCCTTTGGTAGTCTTTGCTATGATGTGGGCAAGGGCACTATGTTGTTACTGACGGCATAACTCCTGGGCAAACCAGGGAGGAAGAGCAGCCATTAGCAGTGGACAGCATGGGCTGCTTGTGAAGTCAGCAACCTGGGTACATGTTTGATAACCAGACTTCTCCATGGATTGAGATCTGAACAGTCTCCAGCTCTTTGAATATGAGTGGTTGTGGTACCTGACCCTTCCCTCCCTAAGCCCAAATTCCTGCCCCACTGCTGAACACTAGTTGTCACATTAGTGACAATCATGCAGTATCTTATCATCCTGAGACAAAATGATCAATAGGCTTTGCTTCAAGGAAGGCAAAAACCCAAGCCTGCCCATGCCAGTGGGGGGAGGAGGAAGAAGAGGAAGGAGTAGCAGTAGTAGTAGTAATTTGGATGTATACCCCACCTTTCTCTCCTGTAAAGAGACTCAAGGTGGCTTTCAAGCTCCTTTCTCTTCTTCTCCCCACAATAGACACCTTGTGAGGTAGGTGGGGCTGATAGAGTTCTGAGAGAACTGTGACTAGCCCAAGGTCACCCAACAGAAGTGCAGAAACACAGCTGGTTCACCAGATAAGCCTCTGCCATTGAGGTGGAGGAGTGGGGAATCAAACCCAGTTCTCCAGATTAGAATCCACCTGCTCTTAACCACTACACCATGCTGGAAGGCCTGTTAAATTTGCTTTGCAGATCCATTAGCCAGCAGGCAACTGACCTCCATGGTCCTTGTCCTCTGTGAACCAGCATCAAGAAAGCTGGCTAGGTTTAGGAGAGCAAGCAAGACACAGCCAGGTGTACCACTTGGTCATTATTATCTCCTGACCCTGCTGGGCATCACAAGCGTTCATCATTCCCACAACCATCCCTGTGCAGGAAGCGATCCTGTCAGCCCTGAATTTTTTTTTTAATGAAACTCAAAATAGCCAGTACTTCCCATTTTGTCCAAGGAAACCTCTCTCACATTCTTAAGGAACCATAATCCTTCAACGTTAATTGAATAGGTTTGTATAGCTTCCATGGCAACTAAAAGTGGTGGCATATGACTGTTATCCACAGACTAAAAATAATCACACCCTGCTGTTTATATTACACTGTTGACTGTTAGATTTCTCACCAATATGAAGTATGTTCTTTTCAATTTGAAGAGGTTGGCCAGAATGGCAAAAAGACAATCACAGGGCAACTTTCAGGAGGCCAGATGAAGCCATTTCCTCAGGAAGAAGGCCCTGAGTTTAGTTTGGCACTGCTAAAAAATTCTTTTCAAATGATACTGTGATAGGTGTGAAGTGGTCATTGTTACTCTATCCTGGCTGAAAAATAAATGACAGTTGGCAGGGGTGTATGTGCCATGCACAGAAAGAGTGGACCCATTGGAAATCTATGGGGAAATCTGAATCTAGGAGATCTGTGGGAAAGTCTAATAACAGCTCTATGAGGATGTTATCTGACCAATGAGGGGTGGCCAGAAAAAACTAAGCTGTGTTCTAGGTGATGCCACAGGCAAGGGACCTGCCTGGAGATGTATGGTACAGACAGAAAGTAAATAACTTGATATTCAAAAGCAAACATCTTGGGGCAACGTTTCTGGTCTTTTTGCTCTATGTTCTCAATTACAAAGAAGCATATGGGATACTAAAAAGGAGCAGCAGTGGCGTAGGAGGTTAAGAGCTTGTGTATCTAATCTGGAGGAACCAGGTTTGATTCCCAGCTCTCCCACCTGAGCTGTGGAGGCTTATCTGGGAAATTCAGATTAGCCTGTACACTCCCACACACACCAGCTGGGTGACCTTGGGCTAGTCACAGCTTCTTGAAGCTCTCTCAGCCCCACCCACCTCACAGGGTGTTTGTTGTGATGGGGGAAGGGCAAGGAGATTGTAAGCCCCTTTGAATCTCCTGCAGGAGAGAAAGGGGGGGATATAAATCCAAACACTTCTTCTTCTAAAAGGAAAATCCGGAGCAAAGGGTTGATTTTGGTGAGGGCATTTAATTTTTTTTTGATAAATCACCTTTTAAAAAATTGATACATCAGTTGAGCAGATTCATTTAATGACTGCTTACTCTAAATCGTAGAGGCATCTGAATTCTGGGCAATAAATTCAAAAGAAACGTTTGGGGGATTTTACTTGTAAATGAAACAGCGTAATCCCTGGAACACTTCTTTTGCTTGTGCTGCAGCTTCACCAGATCAGAGACCCGCTGAAGCTCTAAAATCTAGGACGCTCTATGATTTTGCAAGACATATTTTCCCCATGTAGGACTCAACTCTTCTGTACTGTGACATAGAAAAAGTGTCTAGAAAAGGGGTTCCCAATCTGTTTGAGCCTGTGGCCACCTTTGATATTCTGACACGGAATGGTGGACACAACCACAAAAGTGCTGGTGCAGGAGGCTGAAACACTGAAACAATGCTATTTGACTTTGCATGGCCAGTCAGAAGCCCTGAACATTTGGTGGTCATTAAGGCGGATTTTGCACAGTAAAAACGCCCTGTGTTATATCCCTATCCCCCCTATGCCGCGCACTGCTCTCAGTGCGCGGCATCCCTGGTGCATGCCCCGGTGTCCCCACGACCCCGCGCTCTGCGTGGGGTCATCAAAAGGCGCCCTTTGCAAAAGTGCCAGGGATGCCGCGCTCTGAGGGGGCGCGACAGCAGCAGCGTCAGGGCGGCTGCGCTGTCGCCGCCCCTCTCATGGGGAGTGCTGGGGGACCCTGCGCTACTCTCCTCAAGTAGCACGGGGCTTAAGGTAAGTGGGGAAAGGCCCCAGGAGTGCAGCTGCTGCTGCACTTTTTACCCTGCCATTGACTCTACCCTTCTCCCCAGCTTTCCTCTACTTGTATCATGAGGTCCTTAGCAATATCTCGCATTCGCAGGCAACCTCCGTTCTGATTGGATGAATCTCCCCAATCCCGCTCCCCCCACTCACTTTCACTAATTTAGTTTTAAATGACTCTGCACGAAACAGGCGCTGGGAATCGGTGCCCTCGCGCCCCCCGTCTAAAATCCCTGCATGTGCAAGGGAATTGCAGTATTCCAACCCTGACCCCCCAGTCTAAACTCCCTGCGTGTGCAAGGGAATCACCGCCCTCTCATTCACACGCTGCTTTCTCAAGGTTTCTCAAGGTTTTTGCAAGGCTTCTCTCTCCATGTTTTTTATACCACTGCAAGGGGGGGGGGAAGGCACCCATTCATTAGAGGGGTGGACCAGAGTGGCGAGGCAGGGAAAATGGCATCGTTCTGCTGCCGAGGAGTTTTCAAGGCAGCGGAAGCCACCGGAGCAACAGAGGGGCATTTCAAAAGGTCCTCAACCTTTGCGGTTCTGGAAAGTCCCGGAACAAAGCCACTGCTGTGGGGCGCCGCCGGGGCAACAGCGTGGCAGACACGCTGCAGTGCCGGGAGCTGTGGGGAACTCCCCATTTCACCGGGGCATTCCCCATGCCAACAATGGGGCGTTTTTAATGTGCAAAATCAGCCTAAGAAAAGTGTTAGTGAGTGACATGGCTCTCCCAGCACTGGGGACCTGTGGTCGAGAAAACTCTCAAAATGTCACCATCAAGATTTGTTCCGTCTCCAGTTCCGGTCAAGCAGCTTCATGTTGCTGGTTCTTTCCAAGTGATAATAAGATGCAAGAGACAGTAGGGGCATCTTCTTCTGTTTCTCCCCTGCAGCTGCCTGTGTTTGTGGCTGTTTCTCCAGGTAGGTCCCCTGCCTGTGGCATCATCGCTTTATCTCTGACAGGAAGCTGGAGAATGAAGGTGGGGAAGATGAGCTTCTACTGGTATCTTGGGACTGTGTTGCATAGATCAAATTCCCTGTTTGAAAAAATTACCTGTTTGGAAAAGAGGAAAAGTTCTGTCTGAGAAGACTTTCTGAAAGTTTTTTTTAATAATGCATAGTGCCTCTCCTAAATCCCTTCTCATATACTGCTTTGTAATTGAGAGTATAGAGCAGTGATGGCGAACCTATGGCACGGGTGCCACAGGTGGCATTCGGAGCCCTCTCTGTGGGCACTCGCACACAGAGTTTGTCATGTGGGGGGCGGAAAATCACACACACACCCCCACACACATCTAGGCTGGCCTGGGCCACTGAGCACGACGTGTGCGCACCGCGGTGAGCAGGAAGGACTCAGCTGGCGGGCCTGGTGCCTGTGCTCTGGGTGGCTGCTGCCGGGGGGGGGGGGCAGAGGAGGCAGAGATGCTAGAGAGGCACAGCGTGGTACGCGCAGGACTTGCTGGAGACTAGAGCAGGCTGACTCCTGCTCGAGCAGGTGGGGCAGAGGAAGAGGGAGCCAACTGGTTTTTTATAAACTAAAACCTCAGCATTCAGGTTAAATTGCCAGGTTGGCACTTTGCGATAAATAAGTGGGGTTAGGGTTGCAATTTGGGCACTCGGTCTCAAAAAGGTTCGCCAACACTGGTGTAGAGCAAAAAGACCAGAAACATTGCCCCAAGATGTTTGCTTTTGAATATCCAGTTATTTATTTTCTGTCTTGTACCATGTATTGCTGTTTTTAATAAAGCCACAAAGACTTGGTTCTAAATGGCAAGGGAGCTTTTTAATGGAAGAAATGAATATTTTATTATCATGATGCACAGCCTCTGGTTAGAGTGGGAACATTAATCACCTGACGTACCATGGAAACCAGAAGTAATGGTAATGATATCAGAAGGAAGGCAAATTAAACCTTTGCTCTCGATTTTATAAAAGTGGGTGTTCTGAAAAGACAGTGTCAATCATCCGGCCCTTCATTTTTCAGGTAGAGGAAGACTTGATTGCAGGTAAGGGGTAAAGACTGCTCTGCGCTGTAGGTTTTATTATTATTAATTTTTTATTATTTATTTAGATCACCTTGAGCTTAAGAAAGATTATGTGTATAAATGCATTGTGTGGAATGCATTTTGGAACCTTACTTCACCTTATAGATATGTTATGAGAAAGAAACCTATACCTTTCCAACACTGTTGTATTTTTAAATACATATTTTAAAACACATAAAGTATATCTTGAATCTCAAAGGCAAAAAATAAATCTTACCTCTAGAATGTCCATGCTTACCCTTGTCCACTAAATAGTTTGTTCATGTGCACCAAATCCTTTCACACACCTCAATTCTAAATCTTTACAGTACTAAATCCTTACAGTACTTAAACCTTTTTTTCTAAATTTTAAATTTATTTTACATGTGTAAACAACACATACAGGAAAAAAAGAAAAGAAAACCCACAAATCTAATTCTCCCTCCCCTATTGTAATAATAATGGTAAAAAAACCCACATTTCAAGACATCGCTACATACATGTATGATAATTTCCAGCTACTTCATTATGGATCCAAACTCAAATCTAGTTTTGTGCTAATAGTTGGAATCAGCATTTCCTCCACTTTTAGTAGTAGTCCACTTTTAGTAGTAAAATAGTACTCCAATCCGCTGTTTTCATTTAAATCTCAAATCCTGCCATTATTTCTCTATTTGTATATGTTTTCAGTAGGTAGTTCTAAAAGGATCTCAATCTTTAAGGAACTTGTCCATAGAATATTTAAACCTTGATACTGGTTCTAGTGTTACTGTTGTAACTTTTATAACATAAAAGCAATCAAAACATCCCTCTGTTTGATACCATTTTATATTCTGAAAAGATTGATTCATATATTCCACTAAAATGAGTAGGTTATTTTATAAGAATTAAAGAAGAGTTTGAATTTATACCCCACCTTCCTCTCTTGTAAGAAGACTCAAGGTGGCTTACAAACTCTTTCATCTCCACAAAACAGACACCTTGTGAGGTAAGGGAGGCTGAGAGAGTTCAGAGAGAACTGTGACTAGCCAAAGAGCACACAGCAGAAATGTAGGAGTGGGGAAACAAATCTGATGCACCAGATCAGAGTCTGCCACTCATGTGGAGGAGTAGGGAATCAAACTTGGTTCTTCCAATTAAAGTCCACCTGCTCTTAACCACTATACAATGCTGGCTCTGGTTTTCCCCCCACCTCTCTGTACCAAAGAAGAATAAGTTATAAGAGCTTTACTTCCTCCTGGTGCAGTTGAGGAGAATTTGATATTCCTGTTTCCATGAAAGCAGAATCAAAATTCAAATTAGCCCCACCTACCTCATAAGGTGTCTGTCATGGGGAGAGGAGGGGAAGGAGTTTGTAAGTAACTTTGAGACTCCTTAAAGGAAGAGAGGGTTGGGTATAATTCCAAACTTTTCTTATTCTCTTCAGTGTCATTCTCTAGATGCCTATCAGTAGTACTATCCTGGAGCCTGAACTGTAATGTGATAGGTTAGTCTTTCTCTGAATTTGCTTTCTGATTTTACAGGAGGCTAATTTCTCAAATCCTGTGAGGAAAATCAAACTGGAAAAGAACAACCCAAAGCAATCCCATTAAGCTTTGAGGCTGAGTGAGGATTTGAATTTGGATCTTTTAAGTCTAAGTCCAGCATTCTGCTTATTGTATGATATTGCCTCTGATTATGGCTGTCCAAGGTAGGCCAGTCCGGTTGGAGGAGAGCCAGATTGAACATTCTGTCATTTTTGGTGGCTAGTCATCTTGGCCCATTCCTATTGCAGGAAGCAGAGGGTTATTGGCAAGCATGATTAAGTGGTCACTTTTGGCTCACAGTATGCAGCCCAATATTAATGCAATACTTGTTTATACTTCCATTATCTTAAAGACTGTGTAGTTTTATGCACTGTCTGATTTTCTACTTCATCCAGGGAGTCTAGCAGTTACAAACACCAGTTCTTTTAAAGGAACACTCCAAGTTTATTCTAGGACAAGACAGGACAAATATAGAGCACTCTTCTTCCATGATTTCTCATCCTTCAGACTTAGCCTGGATAAGACAAAATCCCACAGAATATTTAATCCAACACTCTCCAGTGGTTTGGATCCAGCAGAAAATGCTCACTGATTATGTGGACTTTCATGTACAAATTGTACTTCATGTACAAATTGTACTTTAGTACTGCAGGAGAAAGGTGAAATAAGCAAAATGATGACTCTCAGAGAAGATTTTAGAGATACACACTTGCTGCAGAGAGATCGGGGAAAGATCTAACCCACCAAACTCCTTCCAAGACCTTTCCTACTGGATTTATCCTGTTTCTTCTAAAGAATTCCTGACATACCTACTTTTAAAGAATTCCTGATATAGTTCCTGTCCCCTTTGACATCATCTCAAAATACTTGAAAAACTTAAACTAACCTGTCTGTTAACGTGTGGTTTAGAATAAATAGGAATAATTCTGACAAACTTTCCATAACAGAAGGAACATCTCTTAGTCCTTTTGTCATCCATGAAAATATTTTCTAAAGTTTTCATTGTTAACTTTAAAAAAATGTGTTACCTGAAACAGCATGCAGTCCTCGAAATAAGGGCTATAAAGCATTCATTATAGTGGTTCAACTAATTTTGAAATGGTAGACTTTCTGTTAATATAGCCTGGAAGTTCTCCTACCATTTTGTGTTATAAACATTGGTTTATATCCAGTTTCTTTTACAGAATATGTTTAACAATTAAAAAATTGATTGAGGCATTTTGAAGTCTTGACGTTATCTTGCATGTAGTTAATTAGTTTGTGCAGTGATAATACAGTAGTGATTTGAATCTAACTTTGCAGTTCAATTAGACTGTGACTTTTAATATCAGTTCCTTGGTCCAAACTCAGGGTTGGGGCAGTGGCGTACACCAAGGGGAAGGGGGGGGGTGCGTGATGCACTGGGTGTGTACCCTGCAGGGGCGTGGAGGAGCGGGGCAGGGGTGGCAGGGGGCTGGCAGGGGGCGGGGCATACGTGTGCCCCGGGCTCAGTTCCCCTTGCTCCAACCCTGGGTTGGGGCATGTTAAAAGGGTGAAAGTAATCACCAGACTTCATGTAAAAAATGCCTGTTAATAACACCTGATTAATAAAAAAAGTTTTTCTATTCTAATTGCAAAAGATACAATCAATGGGATTTTTTGTCATGTTCCATTGTAATTAATGGCTGTAGAAGTAATGTAAAGGAAATGTTCTGCTGGATGGTACCCCAAATCTGTGATCAACCCATTTTTCATTTATGTAATTACATTTGTTCTGCAGTGGAGTACTTGCTAACATTTTCCTGTTTTGTTTTTGTCAGTTTACTTAACATTTATATACCAAATGAACTGCCAAATAATAGTGAATGTAGAAGTGTTGTGTGATCAGTGGTTGGGCTGCTCTTGCTTAGTCCTCCTTTATTTCTCCTGTAACTTAAACTAAAAATTCTTCTCAGATAAGAAATATTGATTGTGGTGATTCTTCTTATTTCTTCTCCAAGTATTCTCTGGTCTCCACTACCAATGGATGTTAGTACAGAGTTAAAAGTCATTGTTTTCAGAGCTTGGGGGGAAAAATCAACCTTTCATACATGAGATCCTTGTTCCAAACAGTGTAGAAACGTGTAGAAACATGGGTTAACTGACTATGACATGAAAATGAATAGGTGAATGGAAGATGTTGACATATGATTTCTAGGCCATGTGGTAGAAACAGTGAATGAAAGAGAAGTGGACAAATGGCAAAGAGAAAGTGGAAAATGTACAATACTCAGAGGGATTGTGATGCAGGGACGACTTAAACCAGCTTTTACGATTAGGCAATTTTAATTCTTCAATATTTAATGTTCGTCTTGTTCTCTCTCTCTCTCTCTCTTTGTTTCAGATCTCCAGATTGGTGCCTGTTGATCAGTTTCACTTATATCAGCGACTGAAATTTGAGCGAGGTGCGCACTGTTAATTTTACTGTTGCTTTCTAGAACATTAATACTGACTAATTTGTTATAATTAATATTGAGTAACAAATGGTTATAACAACAAGCAAAAGCTCACAGCCTGAAGTGGTAACATTCGAACAGTGGCTATAGTGTATTAATTTTTCTTTCAAATCATGAGATCTTGAATAAAGTGAAGTTCATGGTAGAATACATCTAATGGAGTGCTTATGTAAGGAATCTGGTCTGGTGTGCAATAAATACATTTTACAATAAACAAACTGTACTATTGATATATAGATGTTTCACATGTTTAAGTTGATGGCTGGGTATTTTAAATTTATGCTAATCGAGGAAGTGCTTTTCTCAGAGGCAAAGCTTGTATTGAACATAATTGGTATGTATCTTTTTAGGGAGTGTGTATTATCGCGCAATTCTACTTTGGCGTCTCTTGCAAAACTGTCACACTTTGGTAGTTTCATTCTGGTGTAGTCCTCAGTGACTGGAAAGGCAAGAAAGAAATTTCATCTTCTCCTTTCATGGCTCCATATATATATATAATTCTAAAACCTTTTTGGAAGTGAGGAGCTTTAAAGTTTTATCTAAATGGCGGGGGTGGGATTGGAAGTTGAATACCTTCCCTGTTTTCCATTTTATACCAACTCTCGTATCATAGGTAAGCTGTTTAACTTCTACCTGATGTCTCTAAAATGGACCTGTACAAAATTTCATTCCATGTGGCAGTTATATCTGGGGTCAGAATCATTTTGCCATTTCAGTGATTCTTTTGAAAAGTAGATAAAAATGGGCACCCTCACTTCCAGAAAGTGGCTGTGTAACTAGACTGTGCAACTAGGGCCCTTTCCGCACATACAGAATAATGCACTGTCAATCCACTTTCACAATTGTTTGCAAGTGGTTTTTGCTACTCCACACAGCTGCAAAGTGCATTGAAAGTGGATTGAAAGTGCATTATTCTGCATGTGCGAAAGGGGGCTAGGTATATCGGACAGTTTGACAATTTATTACTTTTCCATGCAATATCTTCATGCTTTAAAGAAAGTCACTATTTGATTGAACTTAAGGCATCAGTGATTTGACCTTTGAAGCTAGTAGTAAGATTCTGGTTGAATGTAAATTGAGACACAGAAGACAAAATGTAAAAATTAAAACAGTTTTTATTTGGATTTTGTTTTAACTAAACCTCTTCAGAAGTCCACCTGGATCCACTGAGGACCTGGTGCCCCTCTGCTGACTGCCAGACTGTGTGCCAAATTAAACCAAGGGAACCTGGACTACCAGTGCCTGTAAACTGTCCTGCTTGCCATTTGACATTTTGTTCATCATGCAAAGAACCGTGGCATCGGGGAAGATCATGTCTGGAAAGCCACCTTTTTGTGGTACCAAATGAACAAGGGTAAGTGAGGAATTGGCTTAGGTCACAGTGGTGGCGAACCTTTGGCGCTCCAGATGTTATGGACTACAATTCCCATCAGCCCCTGCCAGCATGGCCAATTGGCAATGCTGGCAGGGTCTGATGGGAAATGTAGTCCATAACATCTGGAGTGCCAAAGGTTCGCCACCACGGGCTTAGGAGGTACAAACTTGTTCCATTATTTTTGTTTTGCCATCAAGTCACATCTGACTCATGGCGACCCCTGGTGGGGTTTTCAAGGCAAGAGACATTCAGAGGTGGTTTGCCATGGCTTGCCTCCGCTTCACACCCCCGGTATTCCTTGCAGGTCTCTCATCCAAATATTGCCAGGGTTGAGACTGAGAGTGTGTAACTGGCCTAAGGTCACCCAGCAATAATTCATTTTTTCTGTAAATGTAGGTCTGTGCAGAGGCATAGCAAGGGGGAAAAGCATCCGGTGCACCGGTGCAACCTCCACCCCCATCCTGCCCCCCAAACGCCCCTGTCCTGCCCCAGAACGCAGGGGCGCGGGCCTGGTGCGTCCCCCCACCCCCTTGGAGCTATGCCTCTGGGTCTGTGTGTGTTTTTTTTTAAGTCTTAAACACTTTTATTGAATACAAAGTTAAAAACCCTCAGTTATATATATATACACACACACTGATAAAAACAACTATACATATTTGTTCTTCTCTAACATATGATCTCCCAGCCATTGTCCAAATAACAGCTCATTCAGTAACTGAGAAATTATTATCATTGAAAAAGTGAAATCAATTCCTAACTTTCTTCATAAATAAAAAATTTCAAAACTATCTCATAAAATACAGGGATAAAGAAACACAAAAATATACTTTCAATGAACCTTATTTAACTAATATATTCAAACTATACAAAATACAATGTCTGACTGGGGCCCCCCCCCCCCCCCACATACTGTCTACAAATCAAAACCTGATGTTGGTATACTGGGATATTTTGTTTTTAGGAAGGACATTAATGGTCCTATACATGCAGCTTTCAGATGCATACAAAATCTATTCACACAACTTCTAATACAATTTATTTGAAGAGAATACAAACATCCAGAGGAATTGAAGACAGGGGCTCAATATGCTTTTTCATATCCATGTCATCCAGTTGCATGAGTACGGCTGTGCTAGCCAGGTGCTGTCCTGCCGTGCTTGGTTTTAGTATAACCGTGCATTCATATCTGATGTTCTGTGGTAAGAGCATGTTACAGTTGTGTGCTGCAGCATCCAATGGAATTATGTGAGACGCTTTTGTAGGAATATATAATTTCTATAAGAAACTTTTCTGGGAGCTGCTTTGCACATTATGATAGTAAAAAATGCAGTAATCTGTGCAACCTCTTTTCATGCTACCAGTTCTTGTACAAGGGAGGGGGGCAGTTATGTGCTTCAACTATGTGTGCATATGTGGTATTCTCCCATGGAGAACAGGAGCACAAGACATGGTTGCATGGTAACAGAATATATGCTTCTAATCTGTGGAAAAAGACAGCGGATGTGTGTGTGTTAAGTGCTGTCAAGTTGCCTCCGACTCAGGGTGACCCTATGAATCAGCGTCCTCCAAAACGTCCTATCAGCCGTGCTCAGATCCTGCAAACTGGGGGCTGTGGCTTCCTCTTATCCTGCTGCCTTCAACCTTTCATAGCATTATTGTCTTTTCCGGTGACTCTTGTCTTTTTCATTAAGTGACCAGAGTGCAACAACCTCAGTTTAGTCATTTTAGCTTCTAGGGACATTTCAGGCTTGATTTGATCTAGAACCCACTTATTTGTTTCTTTGGCGGTCCCAAGTATCTGTCACACTCTTCTAACATCACAGTTCAAAGCAATCTACCTTTGTCCTGCCAGTTTTCTTCATTGTCTCAAAAAGACTGCACGCAGCAAGTTATACACATTTGTGCAATCTTTGGAGCATACACAGTCCTTGTGTAGTAAGCTTTTTGTGCAACTTCCTTTGATCGTAATGGCCCTTGTGTGTACACTACAAAAAGTACTTCCTTCTGTGGCCGATAATGCATAAAAGCCTGTTCTTGATGCAAGTGTTATCCATGTGCCAATAGTCACCACTGATATGTAGATGCTTCACACATTTAGGTTGATGACTTGGTATTTTAATTTTATGCTCATTTCATAATTCTGTCATGAGGAAGTGCTTTCCCGGTACCTTTACACAAAGGCAAGGATACTTGCATTGATCGTTGGGGGAATTATGCATGCTGCTGCATGCCCAGACAGCACAACTGAGTGAGAATGAAAGAATTGTGTTGCCGTCTCACAGCAGGCATTCCTAAACTGTTGTGCTGAAATATTCTCTTTTACCCGATTTTCCAGATCGCTTATCAAGCCTGACACAGAAGCACCAATTAAGCAGTGCCCGGTCTGCCGGATCTATATCGAGCGAAATGAAGGCTGTGCCCAAATGATGTGTAAGAATTGCAAGCATACCTTTTGCTGGTACTGTCTACAAAACTTGGATGTAAGTGATATGCAGTAAAGGATCTGGGTCAGTGCTTTTATAGATGTTTTCAGAAGAGAATGCCTTTCCGGGCTTTGTGGCCGTGGTCCTGGACATAGTGTGTAACAGACTTCCTTCTGTGATACACCTCTGAAGATGCCAGCCACAGATACAGGTGAAACGTTAGGAACAAGATCCACCAGACCATGGCCACACAGCCCAGAAAACCCACAACAACCAGTTGAATCTGGCAGTGAAAGCCTTCGGCAATACTAAAATAAGAGTTGTTTTTTTATGTCCTGCTTTTATCTACTGTAAGGAGTCTCAAAGCAGCTTACAAACTCATTCCCTTCTTCTCCCCCTCAGTGGCTACTTGTTGAGATAGGTGGGGCTAAGAGAGTTCTGTGAAAACTGTGTCTAGCTCAAGGTCACCCAGCAGGCTTCAAGTGTAGGAGTGGGGAAACAAACCTAGTTCGCCAGATTAGAGTTCACTGCTCATGTGAATGAGTGGGGAATGAAACCCAGTTCACCAGATTAAAGTCCACTAGTCTTAACCACTACACTATGCTAGGCTGTTTTTACAGTAACTCAGTAGATGATAGCTGTGAGGGAAATTGCAAGTGATACAACATTTCTGGGGTACTCAAACTGTGAAACTTGGCTTTGTAGCAATGCTGGACTGGAATTAAAGATATGATGAGCCAGATGTGGCTGCTTCCTCATCTGGAAGAGGCTGGTCCTACACAGTTCCTATGAATGACTCACTGTGCTCCTTCCTTTGCCATTCAGAGTGATATCTTCTTAAGACATTATGACAAGGGCCCATGCCGGAACAAACTGGGCCACTCACGTGCCTCCCTTATGTGGAACAGAACACAGGTATGCTAATAACCCGGATCCTCAATTGTTTGTGATATGGGAGGTATGGCTCAGTGGAACTGCCTGAATGGCATAAACAAACCGACCTTCGTTTCTGCCCATTTGCTTCTAATCATGGAGAAGACCTTGCCCGCTATTTTTTTCTATTGCCCATTATATGACACGATTCAGTCTTGACTGAATCAAGTTATTCCACAGCCTTTGGGGTCAGATGAGGATCTCATCTGTTTTCTTTTGGTGGACGTAATCTCAGCGATTACATATAGAGTACTGTGTTCAGTTCTGGTCACCACATCTCAAAAAGGATATCGAAGAGATAGAAAAAGTGCAGAGAAGGGCAACGAGGATGACTGAAGGATTGGAGCACCTTCCTTATGAGGAGAGGCTGCAGCGTTTGGGACTCTTTAGTTTGGAGAGGAGACGTCTGAGGGGGATATGATTGAAGTCTATAAAATTATGCATGGGGTAGAAAATGTTAACTCTCTTTCTCACAATACTAGAACCAGGGGGCATCCATTGAAAATGCTGGGGGGGGGGGAGAATTAGAACTAATAAAAGGAAACATTTCTTCACGCAACGTGTGATTGGTGTTTGGAATATGCTGCCACAGAAAGCGGTGATGGCCACTAACCTGGATAGCTTTAAAAGGGGCTTGGACAGATTTATGGAGGAGAAGTCAATCTCTGGCTACCAATCTTGATCCTCCTTGATCTGAAATTGCAAATGCCTTAGCAGACCAGGTGGTCAGGAGCAGCAGCAGCAGAAGGCCATTGCTTTCACATCCTGCATGTGAGCTCCCAAAGGCATCTGGTGGGCCACTCCGAGTAGCAGAGTGCTGGACTAGATGGACTCTGGTCTGATCCAGCAGGCTCTTTCTTATGTTCTTAGGGTTGCCTCTTTTATGTATTTGTCAATTAAATTAAGGAAAAGGATCGTGCATGCCAACCCTCAAATGGACCTGTCAATCCTGTTTTGTCCATGGAATTGATGTGTCTTATCTTGCTGTATATTTTATATTGCTGTATATTTTATCATATCATATTTTCTTAATATGGTTTTATGTTGTGTTGTTAAGGCCTGTGGCTAGAACACTTAGTAGATAGATATTTACTATTTACTGCATAGACTACCTGAGCTTTTCAGAGTGAGTTCAGATGCTAAGCAGAGTTGGCCAGGAATAGTACCTGGATGGGAGACCACCAAGGTTGACTGTGGTTCCTATACAGAGCGTGGCAGTGGCAAACCACGTCTGCTCATCTCTTGCCTTGAAAACCATCCGAGGCCAGTTGCAAAGTGGCAGCACTTTATTTGTATGGCTCAGTGGCAAAACATTTCCTTTGCTTACAGAAGATCCCAGTTTCAACCTCAGCATCTCCAGTTAAAAGAAGAGTTTGGATTTATATCCCCCCTTTCTCTCCTGTAAGGAGACTCAAAGAGGCTTACAATTTTCTTTCCCTTTCCCCCTCACAACAAACACTCTGTGAGGTGGGTGGGATTGAGAGAGCTCCAAAGAACTGTAACTAGCCCAAGGTCACCCAGCTGGCATGTGTTGGAGTGCACAAGCTAATCTAGTTCACCAGATAAGCCTCCACAGCTCAAGTGGCAGAGCGGGGAATCAAACCCGGTTCTCCAGATTAGAGTGCACCTGCTCTTAACCACTACACCACGCTGGCTCTAAAAGCCCAATTTAAATTGTACCAACAAAAGGAGCAAGTACTAGTTGACACAAAAGCCCTGAGATCCTGGAGAACTGTTGCCGAGCAGTGTAGGCAAGCCTGACCGGAAAAGGCCAATGGTCTATTTCAGTATCAAGGCATCTTCATATGTCAAATTTAATGGTGTAGACTTAAACATTTTCCTGACTCACATTTGTATTTCTCCTTTTCAATGTTGCAGGTTGTTGGGATCCTCATGGGCCTCGGTATCATTGCCCTGGTGACATCTCCGTTGTTGCTCTTAGCTTCCCCGTGCATTATCTGTTGTATCTGCAAATCCTGCCGAGGCAAGAAAAAAAAACATGACCCACCGACCACCTAGACTTCTCTGCCTGTTGGGTGAATGTCTGCCTAGCACATGTGAAGGAAGAGACATGAAAACTGATCAATGGGACCAGTGCTTTATCAAAAAAAAATTGCCAACTTTTGTGCAAATAGTGCCTACACTTTTCCAGGACACTGTATTATTTACAAGCTGCTGTTCAGTAACGGACTGGGGTGGCTGCATGAGCTGGATCCAATTCTTTTCTTTCTTTTTTTTTTGAGATTGGGCTTGAAAAATATTTTTATATTCTTCAAAACAACCCAGCTCTTAATTCTGCTTCGGATCTGTCGATGGACTTACTTGCACACCCCTCCCCCCCCCGCTCATTCACCAAGAGTCTGAATGTATGTTGGTTTCTGAGCACTTTAATTTTGCATCCTCTGAAGCAGTCTTATTTTTTTAAGTACAGGAGTACAGGTGAGCTATCTAGGCCCATTTTACACATTCTTTGGCTTGATTGCTATCCTGACTCATAGGCCCTTTCCCCACTTACTGTTTGCTGCGCGCTACTCTCCCCAAATAATGCGGGGTCCAGCGGCGCTCCCCATGAGTCCGGGCGGTGACAACGCAGCCGCCCCGACTCTGCCGCTCAGTGCGTGTCATTTCTGGCGCTGAAAAAATAGCACCTTTTGATGACCCCGCGCAGAGCACGGGGCAGTGGGGAAAGCCGGGGAACACGACCCCTGTGCCAGAAATGATGCGCGCTGAGAGTAGCGCGCCGCAAACGGTAAGTGGGGAAAGGGCCATAGTCTCATTTTGTTCTGTACTGAGTCATTTAGAGGTCGAATGCTATTGTAAATAAATCTAATAATTTAAGAAAAGTCATTATGTTGTTCTGTCTGTGTTTTACAAAACAAATATAGAATATTTTACATTTGGGTATGCATTGTGCCACATCTGGTCCTCATTTAACTATTAAGTCTACTCAACAGCCATCTTAAATTACTGCATTCTCTTGTTTGGGAATATCATTGCCGTTTGGACTCTCATCTGAAGAACTGGGTTTGATTGCCTACTCCTCCACATGACCGGCAGAGTATTATCTGGTGAACCAGATGTGTTTCTGCATTGCTACATTCCTGCTGGCTGACCTTGGGCTAGTCACAGTTCTTCGGAACTCTCTCAGCCCCACCTACCTCACAAGGTGTCTGTTGTGGGGACAGGAAGGGAAAGGAGTTTGTAAGCCTCTTTGAGCCTCTTTGCAGGACAAAATTGGGAGAGGAGTAAACATCCAAACTCCTCTTTTAATTTGCCAGGAAACTCTTCTTTCAGAATTGTTGCAAAAGATCCCTCTGACGCCCTACATTAACTACCAAAGTAAATGCAAATTCTAGTTGTAATCTCTCAAGACTATTTACAATATTCAGCAGATGTCAGGTGGAAAAGTGGGAATGAAGAGAAACTGTGGCCATTTATCTGATCGAAACCTGTTTTCTCTAAGGAGGAAAGGATGTGGTTGTTCCCACATAGTGGAGGTTTTCTACCCCTCATCTCAGATGCTGGTGATACTGCAATCTTAACCACTTTCGACTCTTTTGAAAAAACTCTTATCTCTGGTTGTACATAATTTATGTGTTTCTGTTGAATGAACTCCGCCAAACAGAGCCAACAACCCCGATACTGCACAGCTAGGACAGCAAAACTTTTCTCACCCTCCAATTTGCCTTTTAAATGTGTAGCCACAGTTGGGCCATTAGAGAGTCATTTTAAATAATGCAGCATAGTTAGTACTAGGCAGGAACTCCCCATCCCACCACAAGCACCGTGGCATAAATAGCTCTGTCATCTGCTTTGCAAGATAGCAGGGAACACTCCATCTGTTCTGGGTAAGGGTAATGAAGTTCACATTACCCAAAGCATCCTGTTCAGCTCCAAACGTGGTCGTTTTGCATTCCTGTATGGAATATTAGCCACATGCAACCCCTTCCCCAATTTTTCTCAGAACTCTAAATGAACCAGCAGGCCTGATAAGCTTGGAGAACCCAGTGTTAAATGTAATCTTCTGAAATATGGCAAATTTGTGTCTGTTCCCCTTACTAGAGATTAGGGAAGGTTTATGAATGCTCTCCTGCCTTCAGATGCTTTGCAACAAAATTTGCCCCTTCCCCCACTCACAGCTTGGTAGCTAATTGTCAGAAACCCTGAATTTTTGTCCCCGGCGTATCTTTGCTGCATTTCAAGATGCTTTGGTTGGGAGTCCATCATCTCTCAATAGAGGCAATGACTTGTTTCATTTCATTTCAGTTATTGGACTTGTACCCCGCTCTCCCCCGTAGGGCTCAGAGCGGCTAACAACCAACAAAACAGAACAACAGACCAATTCATATGAACATCGGACTCCGGTTCCGGTTCCGGTGATGAGCATAAGCCAGTATGCTCTTTTACTCCTACATGCTTTTATCTTTTAATGTTTAAATATCCTTTACTTCGGATTTTATTAAGCACAGTTGATACAGAGGATTTTTAATTGTGAGAAGGGCTTTGCAGAAGCTGTTTTGACTGAGTGTTGTTATCGGTGCCTGATACACTATCAGTCTAGCTAACAAGCCAAGGATAAGGAAGGCAATTATATCGTAAACGAAAGAAATACAACTCGAAACATATGAACATCAAACAGCAAATATGAACAATAAATAAATATGAACCGCAACAACAACCCCAAAACCATAGTCCCAGTCATCAATCATCAAACATCACTAAACATAACATATCAACAATATTAACATTTCATAACGGAATAACAAATAGCAAAAATGTATTAGCGCATAGCTAATGCATCATACACATAATAGTATAATAATAAGATAACAGCTTGACATCGGAACAACAAAATATCAGCAATCATATATCAACAGGCATGAGATAACAGCAAGACATAACACCACAACATAGTACAACATCTCAATATTATAATTTCTAAACAGCATAAATCAACAGGTACAATATCCTCATTACATAATAACAACATAAGCACACAACCAAAGATGGCAACTTATTCAATTTCAGCAAGACCTGAGACTAAACATACTCAGTTCAGGGCCCATAATAACATAAGGCTAACTAGTCCGAGACAGCATCTCCCCTTTCCCCAACACCTAACTTGCCCTATACGTGTGCCCTATGTCCCAACTTGGCCTCTGCGTTTGGCAGAGGCCAATTTACTGGTGGTCCCTGGCCCCTCAATGATGCGGCTGGCTTCCACTCAGGCCAAGGCCTTTGCAGCCCTGGCCCCTGCCTGGTGGAACACTCTTCCTCCAGCTGTCCGGGACCTGCGGGACCTTGGTGAGTTCCGCAGGGCCTGTAAGACCAAGTTGTTCCACCTGGCTTTTGGAGAGGCTGGCCGCTGATTGCACCCCCCCCCCCTTTATAACATCAGTGGACCCTGCCGTTCCGCTCTCAGGAGGGTTTTAGCTGTTGGATGCCATCTACTGCATGCTGTAACTTGGAATGCTGTATTTTAATGGGGTTTAGTATTTTAATATGAATAGAGCCTATATTTATTTATGATTGTTTTGATTAAGCTTATATGGTGCTCTGTCTGTTACATTTGTGTTGTGTATCGCCCTGAGCCCTCCGGGGGAGGGTGGTATATAAGATAAAACAACAACAACAACTCTACCTACTCTACCTGCAGACTGCTAACAATACAACAGTTTCTAGTAATTAAGATATTAGCGCTAACTAAAAATACAGCTTAAAGACTAAGTATCCTAATGGGAGAAAAAGGTTTCAAACAATTAATTTAATATTCTACGCTGCCCCCCCCCCCCCCCCGTCACATCACATCACACCTAAAGGACAGTGTCTTTGGTGTTCCATGGAGATCTGCTGCCAAGTCCGCTGCCGCCATATCACAGCCGGACACACCCAGCTCTTGACTGCTGAGCAAAATCTTCTGTGCACTGCACAAAAAGGAGCCCCTGCCATGGGTCCCTTGCGCACTGTAAGGGGGGCCCTTCCCACGAGCCCCACCACTCGACTGGGAGCCCCTGATATCAAAGGGGAAACGCCCTGCCACAGCTCTCTCACAGCCGGCGACAAGAAAGCTTCAATCAGGCAGTGATGTTGTTGTTACTTGAGGGTATTTTTCTGCACAAATCTAAAACATTTGTAAAATGTTGCAATCCCCCCTTTTGTTCACACTCACTCCCTTGAAATGATTCCTGGCTGTCATTTTTCCTTCTTTTTAAAGATCTGTGTTGAATTGATGTGTCAATGTTTCACAGCCTCGTGCTGCATTCTCTACTTCTCATAGGCCCCCTCCGCACACGCAAAATAATGCGTTTGCAAACCACTTTCACAACTGTTTGCAAGAGGATTTTGCCATTCCGCACAGCTTCAAAGAGCGCTGAAAGCAGTTTGAAAGTGCATTATTCTGCATGTGCAGAATGAGCCATAATACTCGATGCTTCAAAGATTGCCCCCTCAAACAAAAGAACAAACAGCGAAATGCCGCAAATAAACAGGCGAGGGGGAACTGAGTGAGCTCAGAAGATGGCACCAAGGAGGATGTTCAGGGAAGCAGAGAAGCGTGGGAAACATGGTCAGTAGATCACACAGCAACAGAAGATGTTTTTAGAACATTTCAGCCAGAAAATCATTTACAAGGCATTTCATTTAAAATGTTTTGAGGCTGGAAATAAAATATTTTGAGATAATGACAATGAGGAACTCCATGGAGGAAACACTGTATTTCTTGGGGTGTTGTGTAGTTTCTGGGCTGTATGGCCATGTTCTAGTAGCATTTTCTCCTGATGTTTCGCCTGCATCTGTGGCTGGCAAAACGTCAGGAGAAAATGCTACTAGAACATGGTCATACAGCCTGGAAACCACACAACACCCCAGTGATTCCAGCTGTGAAAGCCTTCGACAATACATTGTATTTCTTGCCTCAAAACATTTTAAATGAATTGTGCAGAAAAGTCCAATTAGTACTTTCCCCCCCTAGCAGAGGGAGGGAGAGGGGAGGGAGCGGTGGCATGTAAGGGAGGGGAGTGAGTGAGGGGTGGCATGCAAGGGAGGGGAAGGAAGGGGAGGGGGCCTGGCATCTGGACCTGGCCCACCCACCCTAGCGGAGGGAGGGAGAGGGGAGGGAGGGGTGGCATGCAAGGGAAGGGGAGAGAGTGAGGGAAGGGAACCCTAACCCTGTGCAACCAAGGGGTGCAACCACTGGGTCATTACTGACCCATGGGGCAATATCGCATAGTGATGTTTACTAGGCAGAGTTTATGGGGTGGTTGCCATCGCCTTCCCCATAATAGCATCCCTCTAAATCAGTCGATGTCAATGGGCATCAGTGGTATAACTCTGCTGGGCTGCTAGTGACCTTCATGGGTCAACAGAATCTAAACCCCAATGTGCAAATGGCCTCAATACATTTTGGTCCAGCGCAATGACAATTTTGACTCAATATGCAGCAGTAGTGAAATCTTCATGCTGGGGATTATTTAAGAAGGACTGGAAATGAAACAATCAATATTGCATAGAGCTATGGTGCAGCCTCGTTTGGAATACTGTATTCAGTTCTGGTCACCATCTCTCAAAAAGGATATGGCGGAGCTGGAAAGATACAGAAAAGGGAAACCAAAGTGTGGGAGCATTTTTTTTCTGTGAGGAAAGGTCAGAGCCTGGAACTTGTCAGTTTAGAGCAGCCATTCTCAACCAGGGTTCCGTGGTACCCTGGGGTGCCGTGAGCATGTCCCAGGGGTACTGTGGCAACACTACCGCCCCCCCTCATTTTTGTGGTGTCAGCAAGGACATGGAGCTGGCCCATGGGGCAAGGCCTGCCACAAGGTCAGCAGCCACCACCACCCCCAGTGCTACCCTTCACCCTGGGAGGGGAAGGTGGGGGTGGTGGCAAGCAGGGGCAATGGGAGGGGAAGGTGGAGGGTGGTGGCAGGGGTACCGTGAGATATGAAGAGTGAGGTCAAGGGTACCCTGACCTCGAAAAGGTTGGAAAACACTGGTTTAGAGAAAAGATGAGGGGTATGACAGTTTATACAATTATGCATATATGAAGAGTGAGGTCAAGGGTACCCTGACCTCTAAAAGTTTGGAAAACACTGGTTTAGAGAAAAGATGAGGGGTATGACAGTTTATACAATTATGCATGGAGTGTATAGAGGGAGCCCCCCCCCCCCCCCGCCCCACAATTCGAGAACTCAGAGGCACCCAATGAAGTTGATAAATAGGTTCAGAAGAGACAAAGGGAAATAATCCTTTCTGAATGAGCCATTAAATTCCACCCATAGACATGATGATTTCCAGCAAAGTGGCTTTAAAAAGGTGTTAAACAGATTAATGGAGAAAAGTCTGCCAATGCCTGCTAGCTGGGGTGAGTAAAGGTGAGTAAAGGGAACTTTCAGACACAGTGACAGTGAACTTCTGAATATCCTGCTAGGAAGCAGCATTGAGGAAAACTTTCGTCTGCATGCCTGGTTTGTTGGCCTTGTGGAGCAACTGGTTGGCTGTTTTGTAGAACAGAGTGCTAGATCACTGGTCTGATACAGCATGACTGCCCACATGTTCCTTTGACATAATATATTAATCTCATAAGGTTTGGGTGGCAGAGAAACTCTTCTCAATGTTGTGCCATCACATGACATCAATTCTGTGCACTGTCAAAGACTTTCATGGGCTGTTGTGGGTTTTCCAGGCTGTGTGGCTATGGTCTGGTAGATGTTGATCCTAATGTTTCACCTGCATCTATGGCTGGCATCTTCAGATGTGCCATGGAGAGATACAGCATTTTACTGTGACATGTCTCTGAAGATGCCAGCTGCAGATGCAGGCGAAATGTTAGGACCAAAATCTACCAGGCCACGGCCACACAGCCCAGAAAACCCACAACAGCCAGACATTGTTTCTAGTGAAAAACTGAAGTGATGTTATGATGCTGGGGTGACACTGTAGAATTCACCCAGAACTCTGAAGTTTCAAGCAAATCCTAGAATGTTTCCACTGCATGATGTCACTTCCATTTTTTTTGCCAGAAGCAGTGGTGTAGCACCAATGGGACGGTGTGTGTGTGTGTGTGTGTGTGTGTGTGTGTGTGTGTGTGTGTGCGCGCGTGTGTGTAATGCCCTGGGCAAAGGAGTGGTGGAGGCATGACTGGACTATGGAGGGTGTGTGATTCCTGGGCATTTTGGGATGGGTGGCAGGGGTGCAGGGCGTGTGCGCGCCCCAGGCGCAGTTTCTCCTCGCTCTGCCCCTGGTCAGAAGTGAACATGGAAGAGCCCCCTTCATTTCCCTTCCCAGCCTGTTAAACAGCAGCACGTGTGGAGGGCCCAGTTGGGAGGTCTCCCACTATAGTCAGCGACCTGGCTGCCCTATATCAGATTCACTTCCTTTGTCAACCATAGCTCTGTCCCTCCCCTTTCTGCTGATAATGTCTTCTAGTCTTCTGGGAACTATCCAGTTTTCATCTGTTTGACAGCTTTATATAGCTGTTAGTTACAGCCCAACTGAGCACCACAAACTCCACAGCAATTAAGTCCAGAAAGACAAGAACAGGTGAATGTTTCAGATGTATTTCCTGGGTGAAATTTGTAACTGCAGCTCCTACTTTTTACATATCAACTGCAAGTTGTTTCTCCTGGCTCCACTATTTCTTACACCTTGTCATGTGAAAATGAACAATTGCTTTGGCTTCAGCAATCACAACAGATGATATTAGACAAGACAACTCTGACCCACCCCCCAACCCCCCTTGGACCTATGGAAGCTCTCTGAAAGAAGGTACCTAGGGAAGATAAGTATATCCATTAGACCAGGTCTCCTGAAGAAGTAGAATATCAAAGGAGTACAGAAAAACATTAGTGTTCTTCCTATAAACACTTGAGAACTACTTGGCTACTACTTGGCTAGAATATGGAGCAACAAGTCCTAGCCTTGCTACAAGGCTAGCCTAGTTAACAAGTCCTAGCCTAGTTCCTTGCTACATTGGTGTCTGATGTTGATAGTAGTTTGCTGGCTTTATTATGATTTCAGGCTTGAGAGGAATGGGAATTTTCTCTCCTAGTAAGCTGAGATCTAGTAAATAAAAACAGCAGCATTCAAGAACCAGTGGGAGATTACAACAGTCTCCTACAGCACTTTATTATTGCCTAGGAAGTTTTGGAGCATTGCATGGAAATATCACAGACTCTAGCTCTTGCATTTCATATTGTTTTGACCTGACTGATCACATATTTTTCTACATTCATGTATTTATATTTTGTACCGCTGCATATCTGCAGGAGATAACACTTAAAGGCTACAGGGTATAGTTACATGGGCTACCAAAAAATGAAGTGGGTGGTGATGGTGGTCATTTCTTATCTTCTGTTTCTCATCAAGGGTGATCCAAAATACAAATAAAATACAATGCAGATTAACAGGAAAAAGGATACACTAAAGAGTCATCATGGGTGGACTGGGATCGACTGAAGCAGTTCATAAAGGCCACATTCTGCAGGCCACAAACTGACAGCCCTTTGGCTCCAGCTGAAAGGTTTGTTCCCAGGTGGCAACTCAAACAGAAATGGGTTTGACTTTATTTTTTAAATGGGAACACATCTTCAGCATAACAAATAGCCTTGAATGGCCATATGGTATCTTCTAGAAAAATACAGAAGCACCAAGTTGTGCCATCCTGGGGCAGACTAATCCGATGTGTTCATGAACCTTCATTCTTAATTCAGTGCAAACTGTATTTGTGCGCATCTCCTTTTAGACAAAGGAAGCTGACTCACTGGGCAAACCGCTCAGTGATGAGAAATACTCAAACACAGTATCTTTGCACCACCTTGTGGTGACATGTTATGGATCCAGGCATCTGTTTCTCCTTGTCCTAACATTCAAGGAGCTGTAAAAATCCAGTAGAAATTTATTCTCTGACCAACTAAATTTGCAAAAGAAGATATGTCAAATGACTTAGTTTAGGTTAATTCTGATTTAGTGTTTATGAAAGTATCTGGCTTATTAGTAACTAGCTGTGTGCATGCACATTGTGGGATGGGTTTTTGTTTTTTTTTACGGTAAACCTAAGTGTTGAGAAAATAAGGTGACTAGTTCAGGTTCTGATTTGGAAAAACATTATTGAAGGTTATGATTAACTTATGCTTCTCCAAGAATTCATCTGAACCATGTTATTGCCTTTCCTAGAATCCATACAGATCTATTTTGCCACTATTTTTTACTACAGAAAAAACCCCCCAGAAGCTAAACTTAAATCTTGACAGCAAAATGGGTGTAGGTAATTGTTTTAAGTGACACTGATATGCAACAGATGCGGATCTTAACAAATGTGAAGTGCTTCCTTTTTTCCATAGGGGAACATTGCCCTTGGTGAAAGATGTTTTCTCCACTGTAGATTTTCTTCCTCCCATCCTAATAACTTGTTACTTCAATCTTTAATTCAGTGTGAGTGGGTGCAGGAAAGAGCATTTCAGCATAATCTCTCATTCTGCTACCACATTGCAAGGAGAGCTTCAAGACAAGGTTAACAATTTATTGCAAAGAACAAATGTATAATTCCTTCCAAAGTACAACAAAGTAGGGGGTTTTTTTAATAAAAGAAAGAGGTTATTACTTACAGAATCCACGTCTATCCCTTTAGAGGACAGTGCACTGGAGACCAGTCTTTTGCATATGCTAGAGATATGCGTGTTTCATGGGAGAAGTGTAAGACACTTCAGTGGAATTGGGAGTCATGTATCAGAGATTTCTTGGAGCTGATATCCTCATCATGAGACAGTAAAGCACTACTGTGAGTCTCCAAAGGTGTATCCATCGTCTTTGTAATAGACTTCTGGTACCTTTTGAATGTGAAGGATATACAAAGCTTGAATGGATTTTCAAAGTCAAAAAGTTCTTGTACACTTACCCAACTACCCTCAGGAGGTTCAAGTCAAACAGACTTCTCTACAGAATATAGTTTCCACAGATAACAGTCTTACCTGTCGGTGAATAGATTTTGTATTACTCTTTGTTAAGAGAAACTTTAAAGTTGTAGCTTTTGGTTGAATCTTATTATTAACTGTTGGAATGCCCTCGTCACTTCCAGGAGATTTCTAGTCAAGATAACACACAAATAGACAAAGCCATTCTCACTTGATGAATTCCTAGTTTGCCCTGGAATTTTTTGCCAACAGAAATAGCACAGTGTGACAAATGCTCCAGCCATACTTTCCATCAGTAATCCGTAAATATATAGCTTGGGGCAACAGTAATCTAGGGTTGGAAATGTTGGAAATTTGAATGTCTGTTTAAACAGTCAATCCATCAAATGTTGGATGTAGCCTTTAAATTAAAGTTGGCATTGTTAAACATAGGATAAGAAAAAAAAATGTTACCAGTTTGTCTGACTGGGTGTCGCATCTCTGACGATGGCTTGAATTTGGGCATAACAGATTATGGTGCAACAGGATACTACTAAGAGCATGAATAGGGCTCCATGATTCTTCAGTCTCTTACAAAACTGAATGTGACTGCTGGAACTACAGTATCAAGGGGAAGATGGGTCTGTTGCCCAAAGTGGAGAAACAGTCTCTCAATATTAGTGGGGAATATTAGTTTAGAGCAGACTGCTTACTAATGTTGCGAGAGGTTGGGTAAGGAATCCTTAATACCAGTACATACAAAAACCAACTCTCGGAAGGAAATCCACAAAGAAGGATATAATGCAAATTTGGCAATCTTTATTGTAGGGATAAGGGGTTTACAATCACTTGGTTCGATGCAGCAAACATGCACACACAGAGTTCCTAAGATATAGATAAGTTGGAAAATAGATTTGGAATAAAAAGGGGCATGGGATATATGGATAATAGGACCTGATAGCGACATGAAGATGATCCAGGGTTCAGAGCCAAATGGCCAGCTTTTGGTTCCAGGGGGCAACGCGTTGGACACAGCGACAAAGACGGAAAGGTGTCAGTGGCACTGAGCGATTGGCCCTTGGAGGGTAGGATATTTATAGGGTGAAGAACTACCTCTGGGGTGTCAGGACAACCTTTGGGGGATGTTAGGACAACCTGTAGGAAGTGCTCAGGTGGATTGTTTGAGAAACAATAGAGAGCATTGTAAGGTGGTCAGAAGAAGTTAGTTACAGAAGGGAGTATCTGGGTTAAGGTAATCAAGGGAGGAAATTACATCAGGAGTCTTTTTGTGGCTAGAAATGAATATCCATTCAGCAGGGCTACTGTATCGTGTTGAAGACACATTCTTCCTTGGCTGTTGGGCTAAAAATGTGCTGATACGTCAAGCAGGCTGAGAGCATGAGAACCAGAAAACAATTCTTGTAGATAGACCTGGCTATTGCCAGAGAGCGGGCTCCCCATCTCTGCAATGGCAGCATCACCCTTTAAGCTGGCACATGGGCAGGGATACCTGCGAATAAGCACTCCCCCTCGTTATGCCAGGGTGGTATGGTAACACTGCCAGAAATGACCAGACAAGCTGCTTTGTGTCATGCCTCTGATGGTCCTACCATAACGCCACTTTCCTCATCCTCTTACTGTTTCTCCGGATGGGAGATTGGTAACTGGTGTGTGTGTATATGTGTGTCTTAGCCTGGCTGCTTTTGCTGCACTTTTCCTACCCCTCTCTTAACTGGGTCTCTTGGTGAGAACGTTTTTTGCATTCCAGCTGCTCAGTTTAGAGATAATGTAGGCAGCTCTGCTCTGGGAACCAGCTTGGCCATTATGTAAACAACCAATTATGTTACACTGTCTGCTTCAACCAGTTCCACCTGGCTTGGGAGGAAGGGGGGGCTTCTAAGGGTATGTCAATACATAGTCTGCCATGTCTTTTTAGATCTGTCTGTGGATCCCTGTGTGCTAATATCCTGCTACAGGGCTTCAATAAAGAATATCATTATTAATCTTGAGTTCTTCAATTGAGCCTATGGTCACAGTCCAGGGCACAACGCTTTGATTCCTACAAGGGAAAATAACATTATGGGCTCACAACAATAGTGGATGTGGTTTTCAGAAAGGTAATGATTAAGTAGCTTCTTCTCCTCAATCTCCCAACTGGTTTTTCCTTTTGAGACCGAAATGCGGTATAGTGGTTAGACTGCCAGACTAGGATCTGGGAGAGCTCAAATCAAATCTCCACTTTGCCGTGGAAATTCATTAGGTGACACTAGGTTAATTTCTCACAGCCAAACCTACCTCACAGTTTTTGTGAAAATAAAATAGTGTTATAAGCTGCTTCAGGTCCCTACTGAGAAGAAAGTCAGGGTCTGTCTATCTCTCTAAATATAAAATAGCACTCCAGTAGCTGCCTTTTTGTAATAAAATAAAATACAATCCAGAAAAAAGATGATGGAACTCCATGTAATGTGCAGTTCTAGCCTCATTTGACAGATCCATGTTGTGAACTCTTAATATGATCCAAAAGTGTAGACAAATATTAATAAGACTTTTACTCCATATCGGAAAGGTTAGAGAAACAGTCTTAATTCATCTTTTCTCTCTAATGCTTTAAAACGATGCACATTAAAACAAAAAAAGGTTGTTTTGATTTACTTGGAAAGTTAGTCCCTTTTCTCAGCAAATGGCTCATAAGCTGAAATAAATTTTAATTGCAAATTTAAGATATGAGGGGGAAAAAGGAGAATTTTCAGACAATTTAATAAGATACCCATCTGGAATAAATAAGTCTTATTTGACTGCTTACTGATACTGTTTTAAAACAGCGCTAAAAAGTAAGTAGGAATTCTAGCTGATTTCCAGCCTAGTGACTTTGAGACCAAGGACTTAACAGCTGCAGCAACATTAATACACATCATGGTTATGAAGGTGACTTATCTGAAGCAGAGATGGTTCTGCCCAGAATGGCTACGCCTGATGAGTCTGTTCACTAATGATCAGTGAGTTATAGCACTGATGTTGATGAGTTTGGGATTGATTTTGGGAAGGATCCATAAACGCATAAACTCTGCGGGATCCTTCGTATATAACTGAATATGTAAACTGAAAAACTCAACTTGCTGGGTTTTTTAGGGCAACTTTTTCTTTGGGCAACCACCATACTTCGCTTTGTTACCTTAGGCCTGCTTAGATCTACCATTGTGATCACAATCTGCCAAGCAAGTATTGTTCCCCACAAGAGAGTATACAGCAAACAGATTATTAACTTTGCCTCACAGCAGACAGGAGGTGGGTATAAGGGCCAGAGACCCAGTTAAGAAAGGGATGTAAAGTAACATCTAATGGCATTGACAGCTACTATGGGTTGTGGATTTTTAATGTAAAGGGTAAAACCTCCAAGTATCTTTAAAGGCATTAGTTGTGAAGGGCTGCATTTGCGAAGAGTTAAAGCAATAGAAAAGGGAATGGGGAGAAGTTGCAAGGAGAGGTCCGTGTTCAACAAGAACCAATTGAAGAGTAATTAGCCAGTTCTGAGTAGGTGACAGGCCACTCCCACCTGTTGATAGACAGATATGTGAAATTATGGAAAACAAGGTGTAAAACATGTTCAATGGATTTAGTAGGTCAGTATATGTAAGATACTGCTAAATTAATTAAGATCTTGAGGAGGGGTGATGGGTGGTGGTCATGCTAAGACATTGGCCCTGACAGTGAGTGTGTAAGCAGCCAAAGTCCTTATTCAATGAGGGGAGCAGATAATATTAAATGTCTTGATTCACAAAAGCTTATGCTGGAATAAATGTTGTTAGACCTCAAAAAACTATTGAATTTCAGTGTAGTTTTACTGCAACAGAGCGAGATGGCTAGACCTGTGGGAATATGATCATGGAAGGCATTGTGAAGCACTGACTGGGTGATCAAAATATGATTACATCAGTTTTTACATTGATGGTTTTTACATTAAAAACCACCTTTCTATTCTATCATATATCAGAAATCTCATATTTATGCAGAGACTGGGTTGGATCCAGCCAACTTTTGCATTCAGTCTCTCCTAATTTTTCTCTTTATTACAGCCCCCATCCCACATGGCTTTTGACCTGGCAAGTTCCCTGATCCTCAGCACAGCCTTTTGGGTGTTCCTGATTTTTTTTTATTCATCAGGAAGCTGGTTCGATCCAACCTATTGTCTTTCTGTTTTCCACACATGCAAATCAAAGGCAGTAAAGGGCTAAAAAGTGCTTTTAATGGCATGTGGTGGCGAACCTTTGGCACTCCAGATGTTATGGACTACAAATCCCATCAGCCTCTGCCAGCATGGCGAATTGGCCATGCTGGCAGGGGCTGATGGGAATCATAGTCAACATCTGGAGTGCCAAAGGTTCGCCACGGGATTTCAGATTCCAAATAGTAGTAGCAGTGGGGTTGGAGAAGGAAAGCCCTCTGCCTCTAACTGTGTAGTTCAGACAACATGTCCACCCTTGATGCAATCTGCATAGCCTTATGGCAGTTCTTCAGTGGCCTCTGTTGCCGAGGAGCAACACCATTTTCAGCACCTTGCATAAGAAGGAGCTCATTACTCCTTATTAATTAGGCTTTCAGTCCCTAATCTGTTTGTGTGTCTCCAACAACTGTTTACAGATAAATGTAGTAGGGTCTAATTGATGGGAGATAATTAGCTCCTCCCTAATTAGAGTGAAGTATGTTCCCTTCACTCTGTGGATTATCACTTACGGATGAAGAGCCACAGAGGGAAAGCCAAGGATGTACAATATGGCTGATCTTAATTTGTTTAACCTATTTTCAAAGGCATATTAAATGACTGGTGAAATATCATGCTTGGACATGGAATGGGTTTTTCTCCCTCACTGAGCCAAATAAAACATTTTTTGGCAAAGATTTGCATAATGGAATGTTCTCTAATGGTCTAGTACTGAACCAGGCACATACCTAAACCCTTAATCATGAATTAGACCTTTAAAAAATGGGTAGCTAGGTCAAATATGCAAACTGCAGAACTGAGACATTTGCGCTATTCAAGCTAGACTCTGTGCACAAGTGTTGGTTGGGCATGAATTGGACTATCCAGATCCCCACTCTTCTCCTTGTTTGACCCAAGAATCCCCAGCACTCTTACACTGATCTCCATACATTTGCATTTATTTTAACAAAGCTGCTGGGTTCATGAGGAAACCCCTAGTTCTATTCCTCTAGGAGTCTACAAACTGTCAGGGGGTTAAGCAGGCTACCCCCCCCCTCTTTCCCCCTGTTTTTATGGACTCCCAACATTCCAAGTTCCTGGAATACATTAATTTTTTTTACTGGCTATTTTCAGGAGGTTTTTCTTCTTCTTTTCATTAATCTATGCATTGTACTTCTCTGTAAATCAGGGAGAGTTCCCAAAGTGTGCCACCTTGTTGCTAGATGGCCTGGTTTAGCTGCTTCCTGGACTGCCAGAGAGGCCATCCCCTTTTGGTTGGATCAAAAGCTTCCATTCCATTAATGGTGGGACCTTCCTCCAATGCAGGGCACTTTTGCATCAGCATGCTTGCACCTTCAGAAAAGGCATGATCTGCCAGAAAAAGGCTCAGAACATGCTACCGCCCCACTTTCCTTCTTGGAGTATAACAGGACTGAGGGAAAGTGCTTCTTATCATTGTGTGCTACCCTATTAGAAGCAGCTTGGTCCCTGAGGTGAAAAAGGCGGGAAAATCTGACAAACCTGATCAGTGAGAGGTTTCCCTGCTTGAGTGATATTGGAAGCTATGGGGGTGTGGAAAGGGGAGGTCCGTTGCAGAAAGGTTTATTGCTTTGCTGTTACTTTATTTGACGGAATGTACATGGATCAAAATAAATAGAAATGCTTTATTATGCGTAACTAATGATCCTGTTGGAAGTGAAGGACATCTCTTAAACTCAGACTTCAGAGAGTCAGAGGAAGAGAGTGGTCAAGGCACTGGGGATCCTTTCTGTACCCCGGTTAAACTTTCCCTTTGATGTGTACATTGCTGCTGTCAGGGAAACTTTCTTCTGCCTTTTATGTCCTCTCTCAACACCACTTTTCCACCTTGCAACCCTGAGAGCAGGATGCAGGTCCAGTATCTCCCTCCATCCTAGTTAGTTTGACTAGATTAGGAGACTATATTTACTCAGTCCTTCACTAAATGAAGTATGTTTGTTTGAACTGATAAAAAGGCTCTGAGTAGTTTTGTTCTTGGCACAAACCAAGATTAGATGGGCTTTGTGAGGCAAAATAGCTTTGGGCAGTCTGCTAAACTACGGGAACCAGAATCTAACAGGTTGATAGGCCCCGATTCTGTTGAGAAGAAAGGAGAGGCTAGGAGGAAAGAATTGTGCAACACTGTACTTCCTCTTCATCCAAACCACCACTGTGTGTGGGAAGTTTGTACCAGCTATTCCCTCTCTGCATTGACTGTTTACCCAAGTGTATGTATGTTTACTCTGAAGTAGGTCAGCATCTTAACAGTGGGAATAGGATCGCAGACTAAATTATTAAAAACTCATTAGTGATTTATTAGGCCAAATTAGAGTTTCATTTTGACTTGATTGGAAGAAGTTCCTTTAAATCAATGCTAAATATTCTTTCTGAAAAGTAGATTCACTATTATTCTTTTATAGTTCTTTTTGTACATGCCTCTTAGAAGTAAGAGAGGCAAACATTTTGATTGCATCCTAAGGGGGTGAGAAAGGTCTTGGTTTCGTTCCTGACCTAAAGTTTCCTCTCATTTCATCCTCTACCTTGTAACACAGAGTTCAGCCTGCAGTAAGTTATGGGATGTAGCTTTCCAGAAACAAGATATGCCACAGGGATGATAAAATAAATTTCCCATCTCCCTCATGCCATTAAAAAGAGAAACACTTTTCTTTCACTGGTTTCTCTTGGCTCTGGAACACAAATCATGCCATAAACAAGAGAAAAGCCCAAGTGGGGATTCCTCTTTTTTTGTATTAATATAACTTACGACTTCTTCAGAGAACCTTTGGGAGTCTCCAAAGTGAAAGGTAACACCTTCCCATACTTTATTCATCCCCTGGTGCCCTGGAAAAAGCTATTTTCTTAGTCTTCTGACTTCTTGATGTCAGTGTAACCATACTAATTGGAAAAGGTTGTGAACTTGGCCACTGTAGTCAAACTTCTTTCTATTCTCTGCCAGAACTGGGAAACTTTATTTGTATACCTGTATACACACACACACGAGTCATCCTGGGCTGAAATTACCACTTAAGTGGAAAATAATGATTTTATTTGTTTGCTTTGAACCCCACTGATCTAAATATTTAACCGGCTGGAGGAGTTCAAAGTTTCTGGGTCCACAGCTGAGGAATGGTTTAAAACAACATTAATATGAAGAACAATTAAAGCATCTTTTATAGCACTCTCTCTATGCCTTAAACTAATGTCATGTGAGTTTAGGGCAAGCCCAAAAATTGCCAGTTCTTTGACATTTTAAAATATAAGGTAGAGTGTCTAATTGTAAATTTGATCATTGTAGTGACACCATCATTAAAGTACCCATTCAATAAGGGTTTTTCTACCTGTTATTAATTTGCTAGATTTTCCCCAGAATAAAGAGTCATCATGGGCTGTGCTGGACAAAAAGTGCATCAGGTTCTATTTTGTCCTTTTTGTCCTTAGGTCAGAGCAAACTAGGGTTTCAGGCAGAGACCTCACCCCACTCCTCCAAATCTACAGGCACTAAATTAAAGTTTTCCTGCTTAAGGTTGAAGAGAATGGCAGAGTGTAATGCAGCTTTCATTAAGAGGAAGCAAGAATGTAAACTGGGCCATTCAGGCTGCCTAGAAAAATAACGAAGGCACCAAAAAGGGGGGCGGAATCAACACAGAGTTGTGTTTTTGCAACCTAGTGTTGTTTCCTTTAGCAGTGGCAGCTTGCCTTCATTTCTCAATCTTGAGTATGACCAGAGTGGCTACTTCCCTCTAGCTTAGTCAAATGGGCTATCACTCTTTATTAGGGATCATACAGTGAATTGGATGACATCACAATTCTAAATCACCAATCAGATCCAGCTATCTCACTGAGGTCCAGTGAGGACAAGGACAGTGAATAAACAAAGACCTTTTTGCCAGGATTGCCAAAAATTGCAGTCAACGAGTCCTTTCTTTTTTTTGCACCTTTATGGTAAAATGGAGGCTTTAGGTTTACAACTAGAATTGCCCACAGGCCTAAAGAAAAATGTACTTTACCTCTAAAATAGACTTAACTTGTAGAAAATAATCAGTGAAGTGTTTCATGGCATGGAGCAAAATAGCATAATCCATTATATAACATAATTATTATACAATATATAATTATTATACAATATATTATATATATTAAAGAGACAGGACATTTTTCTCCAGGTCTGTTTACAATCCTACTTACAACTTTCTAGTCTAAGATTGCCACATTTCTCTTCAAGGGATCCTGTGTCTACTTGAAATTGATAAATTCAGCAGAGTTTTTCTACTAACCAACAGATACACTGAATGTCCTCCTGGCATACAGCTTTTAAAGGCACAGGAGTGGTGTTAAAATAAAAAGTTAGCAAATCAATTTATATTTCAAATAAAACATGAATAGGAGAAGAGTTTGGATTTATACTCCACTTTTCTCAACCACAGGGAGTCTTAAAGTAGCTTACAAACTTCTTCCCTTCCTCTCCCCACAACACACACCCTATGAGGTAGGTGGGCCTGAAAGAACTATGACTAGCCAAAGGTCATGCAACAGGTTTCATGTGTAGGAGTGGGGTAACAAATCTGTTTCTTCAGCTTAGAATCCACTACTCGTAACCACTACATCAGAATCAGGGTGGAAATTCAAGAAAAAAATCTTACTTTAAGATTTAAAACATGTGTTTGTTAGAAGTTCTACCAAACTCTGCTTTACTAAGAAAATATTCTGGTAGCAAAACAAATTAATGATCTGAAATACAGTAACTTCTCACAAGACCAGCCTTTCAAGATTCTGTGAAGTCAGATGGCCCTCTTTGGTCTTACCAAGCTAATTGGCTTCCATTTATTTGTCTCTAAAGCTTTGCTTTTAAAGATGCAGTCTGCAAAAGCGAAGGCAAAGAGTGTGGTCAGGTGTTGTAATTCTGGATAATTAGCAGCTGGAAGTCATTACCTGCTACTGGCAAGGACCAGCTGCTCTGGACCTGGAGGACTTTTTTTTGGCTGACTTGAAGGTAGTACAACTAGAATGGGGAAATTGTATGAGCAACTGCCTTTAGGATCTTCTCTCGATACAGGGTGTTGTGTTGAATGTGCTTTGGAGGTAAAATGATTTTATACAGGGTAAGTCTAGAGATTAGCGTTGTGGAGTAATATTTACAGCAGTACTGCTTGTAGACGGTTTGTGCACAGTTGTGGTGCTTCATCTGAAAAGACAAAAAATCTGACTAGCCAAGAGCAAAACTGGTTTCCTTACATAATGCAAGAAACATCTGTTCATATGTTAGTTTACAGAGAAATTCAAAAATGCGATGGCTTATCTTGCAGTAGTTTAGGCCATATGTATGTATAAAGATGGTACAGTTAACACTTGGCATATGGTTGGTGCAGTATTTATTTTTAATAACAACAAAGCGTAGACAGTGGAAAACTACATTGTTGGGTTTGGTCCACGCAAAATATAGTAGTGATGTTCTGGTGGGTTTTCTGGGCCGTGTGGCTGTGGTCTGGTGGATCTTGTTCCTAACGTTTCGTCTGCATCTGTGGCTGGCATCTTCAGAGGTGTATCACAGAGGGAAGTCTTCCCTTTCAAAATGATCATGTGGTGAATTTCATGACATAATAGTGAGAAATATGCATTCAGATGTAGCAATATGACAGCCAGTAAACAAACTAGCACAACAGAAACAGAGAACCCCTCAAAGAAAGATAACGCCGACCACAGCAAAGTAACCTATGACAGTACCAAACCTTTACAGAAATCTGGAGCAGATAAACCACCCCCAAATATCCTAGTCAACCCTAGATAAAACTAAACCAGTAAAAAAAGTGTTTGTGGGCAGGGAAACAGGTAAGTGTACTCAAACAAACAAAAAAGAGATTCCCCTCCCCACTGTCCTGCCCTGAGAGGAAAAATAGTCTCTCCACTGTTTCTTCCCCAAGACTATGGGGTGCTGCTCCAGCATCCAATTACCTTTCAGAAGGGAGATGAAATGTTGGAGGAAAGCACAGCAGGAGGAAGTTCAGATTTCAACTCTTGAGGAGTACAGACACTGTGAATGGTAGCTCTGTCTGGTAGTGTGGCAGAGTGGTTGACCTTTACCTCTAGGAGAGGCCGGAGTATCCAGTTGTGAAGCTTGTCTCTGATGATAAGCAGATGGTGAGCAAATCTTGTTCCATTTAGTCTGACTCTTGACAGTGACAAAGCTGTAACGGGCGGGGCACTGCCCATACCCTAGGCATGTGCCACTGGCATCACATGGGGTGGAAAATCGCCCCAGACCCCTCCCCAGGACAGGGGAGGGACCAGGGCTGAGTGAGTAGGTCATGACCCAGGCGAGGTTTCCTCTCCCTCCATCCCTGATTCTTGAGAAAGGTCAGGTTAGTGTGGGTGGACTTATGTGTATAAAATAGGGTTGTCAACCTCTAGCTGGTAGCTGAAGAACTCCTGGAATTACAATTGGTCTCCAGATAATAATTTCTCCTGACAAAATGGCTGCCTTGGAAGGTGGAATCTATTGGTAACATACTTTCCTAAACTCCATTCTCCCCAGGATCCACCTCCAAAATCTCTAGGAATTTCCCAACTCAGAGCAGGCAAACCTACAGGGTACAATCTACTGGCTAGTCAGTGAAAACCTGTTTATGCCAGGAAACATTAAAGATAATTCAAAATTGAGCCCGACCCTGGTTGGAAAGGGTGGGATACAAATTTAATAAAATAATAAAAATTATGTGCCTCAGCCAGACATATCCTTTGACAGTCTGAAGGCCTGTGCTACTGTTCTGTTCTTTAAGGCCATCCTGTAAATAAATAAAACATACAACTCCTGCCTCAGTGATTTCTGTGTCCTCCTTGCTCACCACAAAATTTACCTCATGGCAGTGTATCCAAAGCCTTTACAGTTGCTCTCCTAAGAACATTTTGTAACTGAGGGGAAGGATTACAACTCAAAACAAATCTGGTCCTGCCCCCCCCCCCCATCATGAGGCCACGTGAGTCCCCCTAGGGTTCCCAACTATCGGGCGGGAGCAGGCCAACTGTAGGGAGAGAGATTTTAGCATCCTTGCATGATGACATCAATTCTGGTTTATGTGGAAGCACCAGCATTGCATAGAGGGTTTTTTTTTTGGCAAGTTCTAGAGCAGCCCCCAGGTGTGATGCTGGTGCTTATGCATAAACCAGAAGTAATGTCATCATGAAGGGGACACTTATTGCTGCCCCAGCCCCCACCTAAACTTCTTTCTGGTTGCTAGGATGCTGCTGGTGACAGAATGGAATGTCCTCAAATACACTGGTGTAATGGACATACTTTATTTCAGAATAAGCCCTCTCCTTGGGTGGGTCTGTGGTGTCCAACTTCTCACAGGAAGCTAGAGTTTTCGATGAATAATAGGGCATTACCCGTCCCCCCAGGTGCAACGGCATCACTTCCTGGTCATACTGGAAGTGACGACTTCATGCCAGACAGCACCATATTTGCCAACTTTGTTCTCCATAGCATTTCTATGTCTAACAGTTATAGAAAGGGTAAAAATTAGCTGGTGAGCCCCCCTCCCTTTCTGAATGTCCAAGCCTCGATCAGACGCATAGCTACAATGGGGATATCCAGGGACAAATGCCCCGGGTGGCCTCTGTTGAGTCACATGGGGGGGGGGTGGAAAATTGCGCACATTTCTGTCCTGATTGGGCCTGTGTGTGATGTGCATACAAGTGGGTGTGCTCCGGCTGCTGCCCGAGGGTGGAGCAGCAGCCAGAGCACACTTATGGCCCACCAGACCGGCCAATGGGCTGAGACCTGCTCGGGTGGCGCCTCCTCCAGCTCCTCGTTAGCCAGCGGTCCAGACTCCAGTAGTTTTGCCTGTCGGCTTTCCCTCCAATGATGGGCTGTTTGTATGTGTGTTCATGCATGCGAGCGCGTGGGGTGGGGATGGACATAGGTGCTCCTGAGCACGGACTGTGATTTGCACCTTCATTTCTCCAACTTCTCCAAATATCTCAAGTCACTGTTGCGAGGTGAAAGGGGAAGCATGACGACCCCTTCCCAAATGCTCCATCCCTGAAAGGCGGTGGGTTTCCAAGAGTGCGGGGACCGCCCACCCGCTATGCCAGAATGTTACCGCGCTTCCTGGGTAACTTTTATTCTCCCAGATCCACCAGCAGTGCAGAGGAACAGAAACAGGACCCAACACAGCGAGAATAGTGAAAATAAAAATGGGTTTATTGAGATGATGACCTACATGTCAGCACCTCCATACCATGGCAACTGCGGCGCCTAGCAGCTTTACAATAACTCTTATACACAGTCTCCCGCTCGGGAATCTGGGAGAGTACAGGACAACCTACAATCATTCATTCGCAAATACATGGGAACCAATGAGAGTCCAGAGGGCAGTCCCTTCTTGAATTTCGTGGGAGAAACGGGGCGAGGCGATGACATAGGCACAGGCGGGAAAAACACAAAAGAGTCCTATGGGTGCTCGGGGCCAGGAAATGAAACCTAGCGACGACAGCACCCTTATCTGCCTGCTGGTGGGATTAAGGCAGATGGAGGCGCTCTTCCAGGGCCCCTTTTGTCCAGCATCCATTCATGGTTTTTGCAAGTGAAAAGGACATGCCCAGGTGGAGCTGGGTGGATTCCTGCCTTGGGCAAAGGAGGTTCCATACAGATAAAAATACAACTTTAATTCTTACATTCTACCTAATACAGCTTGTTTCTATCTAACTTATAAGAAATAAAACATAATTTCACCTTAATTAAACAGCAAGATCAGAAATGGAATAATTCATTTCTGACTCTGCTATCAAGAACTCTTGCTCTCCCCTTTTCCCGGCTCCTTCCCTCCTCCTGCCTGGAATAAACATCTCCTGGCCGCTTCCCGACCAAAGTGACCAAGCCAATGGATTACTAAGTAGTAGCAGCCTGTCTTGTAAGGGTACCAACAGACATGTGCTTTCCTCCCCCAGCCTGCCGCCACCGCTCCACCATAATGAAGGAAAAGGCAATGATTAAAACCTCTAAAAAGCAGGTAAATGGCGGTCGCTGCCTTGAGTAACTCCGAAGCGTCTTTTCTTAGTGGTTGTTTGGAAGCGAGCAGGGTCTTGGGGCAGTCTGTGGGATCCCTTTTGGAGCTCACTTTGGAGTGGGGCGAGACCTGGAGACTGGAGCCATAATTGATGCAGCTCCTTCCTAAAAGAGAGACTTTTGGTACTGTGGTGGATTGAAGGCTTCTCTCCATATCACAGTTCTTCAGAATTCCTTTCTGCAATTTTAGTTTCCACCCCCAAATGCTGTTTCTTTCCAGGATGTTCCTTTTTGGAAGTGATACTGACCCCAAAAGCAGCTAGTCCTTACGTTGTTTTGGATGCAAGAGGCAGGGCAGGGGGGTTGTTTGCTGTGAGAATTTGGATGGCAGCTTGAGGAAACAGGATACTGGATTAGGTAGCCCTTTGATCTGATTGTGTTGTGTTGCCTGTGCATGTCAGATTGAGAGGTGGTCTCTCAATATTCCAAGTAAAAAGCAGCCTGGTTTGGGCTGGGAACCAAGCTAATGTTAAAATAATCTTGCAACTGTTATGGCAAGGTGACATGGTGGGGTGGCGCCGGGAGGTGGGGAAAGAGAATCCTTAAGATATGAACTCTTGGTGTTTTTATTGAAATGTTTATTAATTCAAGAACAGTTTCCACAATATAAAGATAATACAGGTTTGTGACTTTAACTTTATTACAAGATAAGTTATTTTGTAAGGACTGTGAGTTCATGTTAGTAAGTGCCTTATATTGTCAGTATTAAAATTCAATGTGTGCAACTACTGTGAAAAACATGACTTGAAATTTGCCCCTGTCCTTTCCCTTGCTCTCTCCCTCCTTTCCTTCCTGGCTCTGTGCTGTGTTTCCAATTCTGGGGGGCAATTGAGGGTGCTGGATATAACACCATAAAACATTTTCACAGCAGTAATAAAACATTTTGAAAGCATTTTAAGTCATATGATACTTAAAACACTTTAAAGTATTATAACAGTTGTTAAACATTTTGAAAGCATTTTGAAAATGCAAAAAAAAATCATTTTTGCTTATGGACCGATGCTGTGTTCAGATTTGTGAGTTTGGGCATGTTCTCTAACAGTGATGGCGAACCTTTTCGAGTCCGAGTGCCCAAACTGCAACCCAAAACCCATTTATTTATCGCAAAGTGCCAACATGGCAATTTAACCTGAATACTGAAGTTTTAGTTTAGGAAAAATGGTTGGCTCCAAGGCACGCGTTACTCGGGAGTAAGCTTGGTGGTAGTAGTCATAGTCAAGTATTTATTGTTTGAGCCATTGGCTATAACAATACAGAAATACATGCAGTTAAAACAGTAACTTAGTAGGTGGCTTTGCTTTGAAGCATCCGTGCAACGCTTTGAATGGGTGAATCATGACTTTAGGAGGGTTTACTCATGACAAACTCTGTGTGCGCGTGCCCACAGAGAGGGCTCTGAGTGCCATAGGTTCGCCACCACGGTTCTATAATATGATGGTGACTTTGAGATGACCTGGTGCAAAAAATCATTCTTTGGTCATAGTGGGGGAGGGCGGTCTTTGGTCAGGGTGGGAGAGGGCAGCTGCCCATGGAAGGGCGTGTGTGCAAAACTCAGATTTTGCCCCGGGCTCCATTTTTCTAACTACGCCTCTGGCCTCGATTAGCCTATCTGTTGTTAGATGTAAAATAGCCTGGTAGGTATGGAACTGGCAACTCCAGCAGCCTGTGTTACCAAGCTGGGCTCTTCTAAAAAGTAGGATAAGTGAAGCTGTTATGATCTGAAATAGGGGATATTCCCTAAAAATATGTCATCTAAAATTCTCTTTATTTTAAATGATCTGTGACAACCTACTATTCTCCTTTTTTTTCACCAAAGAAGCCATCTTTAGAACCAGCTCCTACAGCTGTGACTTTATGTTCTCAACTCCCTGCTGTGACCAACATCCTTGCCCGATCGCTGGTTAGTTGGCATCCTAGCAGCACAGTGGTGCAAAAATGTTAAGGCCAGCCAAGTTTCTGTGTTAAGGGATGAGTCACTTCAGAGCACATGTTCCCGACTACTTCAGTCCCCTCCCCACATAACTGTTTCCTGAAAAGGAATGTAGGAGGAGAGAAAAGGGGTCACATTCACCACAACACAGAGGAATTTCCCTAACTAGGCAGCCGGTGATGATCCCAGGAAATGGTTCCCCTCAAATAGTTAAATGGCTGCCTCTCATCTCACACAATGTCACATTGAATTTGAAACAGGGAACTTTTTTTATCCCCCCCTCCCCCTCCCCCTCCCCCTCCCCCAATTGTGCTGGCACCTGGCAGATGCCTATTTACCACAGGCATCAATACACATAGTAATCAAAGGAAATCAGAGGCACAGAATTAGCAACAGCTGCAAGTCATTAGTGGCAGACATGGGAAAGCACAGCTCTGCACCCAACTTTGAAATAACTAATACGAGTATTTCAGAGCACAAGGGTTACCACAGGGCACATCGAAACACGAGAGGCGGGAGACAATTGATTTGCTTGTCTCGCAAGATAACCCCCCCTCCTTTCTCAAAAAAAGAAGCATTTTGGTTTGTTCTCTATTGTGGGGTTGCCAGATCAACTTTTCAGAAATAAGGGTACTGTGGAGCTGGTTTGGAGCTGGTCTCTGATGTTCTGTTGAGCTAAACACAGAAGCCCTGGAAATCAGTCAGTTAATTTACATGGTGAATTCTGGATCGGCTGGTCAAATGACAATCCTCTTGAAAGATATTGACCCAGATTCTGGGGAAGGAAATGTTCCAGGGCACCTGCTTTTATCTCCCCAATAATTGGTAAAGCTACTCCCAGGTGCTTGTGAATTTCCTTTATAACCTACTGAAAATTTCACAAAGAAGGAACGATAATGAGGCTCCTTTGTCCAGCAAGAGTTTCTCGGTCAGGTTCAGTGTTAAATGATGATAAAATTTAATTCCAAATCCCTTCCAGCTATTCACGGTCAGGTTGCAACCCAGAGATTTTTCTGCGTCCTTTTACAATTAGCAATTAAATAGGATGCAAGAGCATCTATGGCCAGTGCTTTTGGATCCACCTCCCTCCACCTGCTGTGTATCATATTGGACTCTTCGTTGTGACTGATGGACCTGCTTGGCCTTGGCTTGGCTTCTTCTGAGATGCTAGTGTTCCTCCAGGGCAGTGATCCCTGGCAGCTTTCCTGGTAAGTTAAAGGGCCAGTTCTTCCTTGGATATAAAATGGTGGTACTTGCAAGAAGTCCTGGTAATTGTGTGGGAATATGAATATATTTACAAGAACAATTTAATACCAATAAGGCAGAGATCAAGAAACCATCTTCAATAACCCACATTCAAAGGTTCCAGCAGGGTTTCAGAGACAGAAGCTACTATTCCACCACAGAATCTTCACAACAAACTACGAATGAAACTAATATAACTCAGTCAGCTATGAGTTGTATCCCATGCATCTGTTCTGCTAACAAGAGTAGTTTATTTCACAATGAGGAGCCATCTACTGACACAAGGGTTCTTGCCTGATTTCAGGTGGGCTCCTTGCGGTGCTTTGCTGTTAGTGGAATGGATCCAATCATGTGTTGCACAAATGTGCGTTAAATTTCTTGCTACTCAAGCCCCATGAAGATCAACCAATGAATGAAAAATTGCAGAAGGTGTAATTTTACAGGAAGTATGATGCTTACAGAATAGTGGATCATCGATATGAACTGGAAGAGTATAAAGAAGCTTTAAGGTTTGAATAAATAAAACAAAACTTTTGCTATTACAGAAGGTAACTCAGCCATCTTGGAATGGTCCACACTAGCCATTCGCAGGGCCAGTTCTGTTGCCAAGTCAACTAAGCAAGTTCTGAGGGAAGTACCAAGATGGGGATTCTAATGCACCATATGATATCGGCAGTATGGGAGATGACTAGGATCCTGTCCTGGGGCTACAGTGCCATTGCACTAATCAAAGTAGGGTTTCCAGACCATCCAAGGCCACCAACATGGGGATATGATCCAGGCTGAGAAACTCCTGGAGATTTAGGGGTGGAGCCTGGGGAGAACAGGGGTCTCAGTGGGGGACAGTGCCATTTTCTTCAGAAGAACTGATTTCTGTAGTCTTGCAATGACTTGTAATTTCGGGAGATCCCAGGTTCCATCTGGGGACTGGCATCCCTAGGTCCAAGACAAGGTTAAGTCTGACTGGTGGCAGTATGGGTCCAGCAGATGATGGCTATTCCTTGCTGGCAGAGTCAACATACCTTGGATTGGTTCTGGTCCATCATACTATACATGACAGAGATTAGTACTGCAACTAAATGAGCATGTGCTTGAGTTGCAGTAGTGTATTTGCCTTTATGTTAGAAGAATTTAAATCTTTATTTATTTATTTGTTACACTATAACAGTCTTGTTCCTTTTATGCCCTCTTCCCGATCCTTTTCTACCAGGCACTGTGCTTTGCATGGTGGCTGTATTTTGCAGTGGTGGCTGCTCTCCGTGGTGCTGGCTTGTGATAATGCTTTACTAAAATGAGGTTTCTGAGTCACCTTTCACCTGAGTCACCTAAGGTACAGATGTTGTCATTTGTGCCCTGGGCAAAGCATTTAGGTGCATAACTGAACACTGCCAAGGCAGATTAAATATCTCCTAACAATCTTTAGCACATCATATTCATAACTGAAGGACGTGCTCAAAATGTGGGTTTTCTATCTGCCTTTTAATGCATGCTTATAGACCAAGTGTAGAGTCTAACCCACTGTAAAGGAATCCAAGTTAATTAATCAGAAATACAAAGATGTGATCTCATGTATGTGCTTTGATTGGTGAGTAAATTGGTTCATAGGATGGGGTTGTGGAATATCTGGATATTTGCAGACAAATATTATTATTTTTCTATGTTGGAGGCTGTGTGGGTACTCATTTGGTTCCAGTGCAGTGTTTGTGTGTGTATGCCATTAGAATGAGGCTATATTGTGGCCCTAGAGACCTCATTAAATGGTGCTGTGTGGTGTCACATTTCAAGTCTTGGCAATTTCTGTTGTCCCTTGTTTAGAATGAGATGAACAGTAGCCTTAACTATGCTCCAGAAACAGTTTTGATATTATACAAAAACAATGCCCCAAATTACTATCAAATTTCAAATAACTACGTGTCCACCTTACCTTTTGTCTAAATATTTAGAAAGGCCAAATAATCCTTTTCACCATCGTTGAATTTGTTCATATTGTTTATTTCTTAACCTGAAAATTGTAAAGCTCCCAAGTCAACTGCTACAAATAAAATGTCATCAGTCAGCAAATGGTGCCAGTAGAGAACGCAATGCCATATTATCAACACTATCTTTATTTGTGCCAGCCACAGAACAGAAGGAGTATAATGTCTGTATGGTTCTAATTTAATTTGAACAGTTTGGCTTAAAAACACACAACAGTAAGTTAGAATAATTTTTAGATCCAAGCACATTTTCTCAATGAATAGCTTATATTTCAGTCCACATCTTCCCCCTTTATTTGTGCAATGTGTTCAACATTCATGCATGAATCTCTTCATTGCTGAAATAGCCAGATAATTCATTTGGTGGATGTAGGAGCTTAACAAATAGGGCTACCTTTATGGTAAACTAGGAATGATAATAGAAATTTGAATTAAGGGAAGTGGATTCTCTAGTGTGCAGTATGCTTGGGAATTTCAAGTCATTTAAAACTGTTCTAAATGTGGTGTTTGTTTGTTTGTGCTTGTGGGTCAAAATAGATGAGGTACAGAGAGGTATAGGATGAAATGTCTTCATAAGGGTTTGTTTTCATTGAGCACAGCTGTGGGAAGAGGGGAAGCTTGGACAGAAACTGTAGCCCTGGAGAAAGTTTAATTCAAATACAAATAACCTTTATTGGCACAAATATGCAATAAAATGCTTAAAACTTTATAAAGAGTCTGGGATAAAGTGTCATTGTTAAAACTTGGCCACATCCTCTGTTTTTCTTGGACAGTAGTTGTTTAGGAAAAACTGAATCTTGTCCATATCAGTGTTCAAAAGATCAGGATTAAGGTGGGGTTCGATGGAGACTCTTCTTATGGAACTGTACAGGACACAGTGGAGCAGAATATGTTCTGTAATTTGTTTTTGCATTAAAGGGCAAAGGCATGTTCTTTCCTGTGACGGGATCTGCAGGTATCTTTCTCTAAGGATGGCCGAGGGCAAAACATTCATTTGAACTTGTATGAATACGTGCTTTAAGGCTGGTGATGTTAAATTATGGAAATATGCAAGTATTGTTCCATGCTTTGGGATAAGACCAAAGCTCAATTGGGAACAAATTTTATTGGTAAGCAAAAATAGAATTTGGGGTGTTGTGTGGTTTCCAGGCTGTATGGCCGTATTCTAGTAGCATTCTCGCCTGACGTTTTGCCTGCATCTGTGGCTGGCATCTTCAGAGGATCTGATGGTAGTAAAGCAAGTGGAGTATATATACCTGTGGAATGTTTAGGGTGGGAGAAAGAATCATTTGCCTGTTAACATGTAAAGGGTGCAGTTAGTAAGCTTGATTTGCATTTGTTTGGTAAGATCCACCAGTTTAGCATATGAGTAACCACGAAGATAGCATCATCAATTAGTGAGGGCATCTGCATTGTAGTAGCCTGGCCTTCAGATCCCTTTGATTGCTTACTGCCTAGAGACATCCTTTGTCTGGGTGGTGTTCATTAGTCACTGTCTTGATTCTAGTTTTTTTCAGTACTGTTGCCAAATTTTGTTCATTTTCATGGTTTCTTCCTTTCTGTTGAAATTGTCCATGTGGTTGTGGATTTCAATGGCTTCTCTGTGTAGTCTGACATAGTGGTTGTCAGTGTGGTCCAGAATTTCTGTGTTTTCAAATAATATTCTGTGCCCAGCTTGGTTTATCAGTTGTTCTGCTATAGAATGTGCTTCTTCGTGTCCAGAAGAAGGTTTAACTATTTTGCCATTTTCATTTTCTGATACAAATTGTCCTCCACTATTTGATCTACAGCAGAAAAAATGGTAGATATGAGATGTGATTTTCCATTCTCCTGATACTTCATGGTCACTTGTGTCTCATCTAGTCTGACCTTTAGAAAAACGAGCTTGAGCACAGAAGCAAAGCACAGAAGCAAAGCATTATACAGAGTCAGTCAGTTGGTCCATCCAGCTCAGGATTGTCTAGTGCGATAAGCAGCAGTTCTTGAGATATCTGAGAAAGGTCTTCCCTTGGCATGCCCAGAACTGAATTTAGAACCTTTTTCATGCAAAATATGTGCTTACCACTCACTTTTCAGAGATTGTTCACAAGAGACGGGAGGTGGTCTGAATTCCTCACACATACTGTAGGAGGACATATAACTTATTGATGGAGATGAGTCTATAATCAGCTGCCATTAACAAATTAGCAGAATGTTAGACTTTGTATGAGTGTGCAAACCCCACCCCCCAACTCTGTGGATCATTTTGTGATAATTTGCACCTCCACAAGTCAGAATAACAGTTTTTGTCCATTTTTCACTGGCATCTGAGCCACTCACTCACTCACTCACTCACTCACTCACTCACTCACTCACTCACTCACTCACTCACTCACTCACTCACTCACTCACTCACTCACTCACTCACTCACTCACTCACTCACTCACTCACTCACTCACTCACTCACTCACTCACTCACTCACTCACTCACTCACTCACTCACTCACTCTCTCTCACTCTCTCTCTCTCTCACTCTCTCTCACTCTCTCTGTGTGTGTGTGTGTGTGTCTGATTCTCTCTCTGTGTAAAGTGCTTTCAAGTCACAACCAATTCATAGTGACCCAGTAGGGTTTCAAGGCAAGAGACTAATGAAGGTGGTTTTCCATTGCCTTTCTCTGCCTAGTGACCCAGGTATTCCTTGGTGATCTCCCATCCAAGTACTCACTAGGGCTTGTGTGGCTTCTGAGATCTGACAAGATCAGGTGGGCCATCCAAGTAAGGGCTAATCTGAGCATATCATCAGTCAGATCTACAGCTTTCTGACACAATACGAGGAAAGTCCTATTTCCCTCTTTTGAGCCTTTCCCACACGAGTCTTTTACAGTGTTTTCTGCCACCATTTGCTACATTTTAGAGTAAGAATTCCACACACTTTTTGACCTGTTTGGTTCAGAAAATGTTTGCACCTAATTTTTCTTCCATTGTTTTCTCAAAATTTTTTACCCTAGACTGCTTCTGAGCCAGCTTCCCTTGAATATGTGATCATACTGAATTGGTGTAATGATTTCCCCACTCCTCAAAACATCCAGTCCTTATCCGTGGCCCTGTAATCACCCAACCTTCCCTTCAGCCCATGATCAGTCATTTCCCCCCATTCCCTTCTTTCTTTCTTTTTACTTTTCTGATGATAGATAGGTGATAAAGCGCCAGTACGAATGCTTGAATCAGTGCTATGCTAAACTTCCTCTTGCCACAATAAAAGACTAGGATTATGAAGAACTCCTTGTCTTTCCTATGGGTGCTGGAGTCCAACTCATTCCATGCTGACTTTAACCTCATATGTAATTTTTTTAAAAAGACCGAAGTCACCATGGACTGACAGCCAGCATGGTGTAGTGGTTAAGAGCAGGTGGATTCTAATCTGGAGAACCGAGCTTGATTCCCCAATTCTCCACCTGAGTGGCAGAGACTTATCTGGTGAACCAGATGTGTTTCCGCACTCCTATATTCCTGCTGGGGCTAGTCACAGTTCTTCGGGGCTAGTCACAGTTCTTCGGAACTTTCTCAGCCCCACCTACCTGGGGTATAAATCCAAATGCATGGTGGATGGATTTATTAGGTAAAATTAGGTAAAATTAGGTAGAGTAAAATTAAGGTAAGGTCTTCTTCTTCTTCTTCTTCTTCTTCTTCTTCTTCTTCGTCTTCTTCTTCTTCTTCTTCTTCTTCTTCTTCTTCTTCTTCTTCTTCTTCTTCTTCTTCTTCTTCTTCTTCTTCTTCTTCTTCTTCTTCTTCTTCTTCTTCTTCTTCTTCTTCTTCTTCTTCTTCTTCTTCTTCTTCTTCTTCTTCAGCACTATGCAAGAGGCCTTGTCATGTCCTTCTTACAAAAAAAGAGGTTTCATTGGATAGTAAATATGTTTTCTCCAGAATAATCTTCATGTGGAGAGATTGCCAAAGGATGGGATATATTTTTTCTCATTAGCTCACTCTCTCCCCAGCTCTTGAGAATCACTGCTAATTGATACTTTTCCATTTTAATTACATATAATTTTTCTGTTTTGCTATTCAGGGAACAAGGAGAAGAAAACAATACTCTGCATGCAAATATTCCAATCAACAGTTTAAAAACCTTTTCGCTCTTGAATTTGCTATTTATATTTTTGAAATGAAAATGAAGTGTTTATGCATGCCCTTTACAAGTTTTCAACATTTGGGAAATCTTTACAGTTAAATGTATAGAATTATCTCAGAAGGGAAAGTCCTTCTTCCTTTTCTCTCTGCTTAATAGGAAAACTCAACACCAACAGGAGTATCTTCTGTTTAAAAATATATGTTGCCTTCCTCAATGTTAAAAAGCAGAAAATAACACCTGGATACTCACAGCTGTATTGCCTAGTCTAGAAACTAATTTTTCCAGACTACTCTCCTTTCTACTTAAAACTACAGTTACACCAACTGAGGTACACAGCCCATTTCAAAGATGGCTTTAGACAGAAATGTATGTTCTGAATAAATTACGCACGTAGGGTTATGGCGGGGGGGGGGGGGCAGAATGGCCACAGGAAGCAGCGTGGGCTCATGTCAATGTGTTTGCCCTCCCAGCTGGCGTGGCACTTATGACAGCTGGAAGGGCAAGTAGGGAGGTTGGCAGGTGCCACGGAGCTCCATGGAACCCAACTCACTTGTGGCCACTGTTAGCTGTGCGGGCCTAAAATGGAGGCCAATGCAGCTGAGGGCATTCTGGGGGTATTCCCAGAGGTGGAGCTGAAGCTAATTGGCTTCCACCTGGCTTTGGCTCCAGGAACACTGGTGGGACGGTCAACAGATTTACCACCGAAAGGGTGGCGTAACTCCATTAAGCCCTATGGAGGACTTTCAGGCGGCGGCTGGGGTTTCTCAGCTTCTTGCTGCCTCCTGCACTGCCTCAAAGCTCCCTAAAGGCAGAGGGGTAGCTCAGCAGCAGTGTTATCCTGGCTGCTTCCAGAAACTTGATTGAGCTGTTTGTCACTTGTAATGAATTGTCCCTTATTTCCTATGTTTGCTCATTGTTCCATATTATCCTGAGCCATTTCCACATGGATTATCTGCCCAGGTTCAATGATGTTGGGATGTGGGGTTCCCCCCTTCTTTCCCACAGTGCCGTGGTTCATTTTTGCATCTCCTGGGATTCCCCCAACCTTTCTCCAATCTTTCTCTCACCTGCTTTGCTATTTGGCAAAAATATCTGTCAAGTCGGCATGGCTGCTATGTGGGAAAGTGCAGATTTTCCTGCCCATCCAGTAAATATTTCCCTGATGCTGTTCCTGTTTTTCCTGTTTTTGTTTTTTAAATTGTCAATTTCATATAGTTGTATACTTTACTAACAAGTATAATTGATTTCCCATCTTTCTTTTCTTTTTTTTAAGTAAGCATCCAGCCTTTACCCCTTTAAATCGCTGCAGCAGAAGGGACTAGAAGATACTTTCTCCCCTCAGTGAAAGCTGGAAATTCCCAGAACTTGCTCCTTATTGTTATAATGGTATAACAATATGAAATAATGGTATAACATTTAATGGTATAACAATATGAAATTGATAATGGTATAACAATATAAAATTGTGCGGAAACCACCCTTATTTATTTCAGAGCACAGTTTACTTCCTTGTGTCTAAGAATACCATTTCTTCATACGTACTACAAATATGCAGTATTTATTCATTTTTACTCTTACCTAGCAACCCTAGCAGAGGTTGAGGTTGCTTCTGGTTTGAGACCTTGGCCCATGTTCTCCAGCAAACTAGATTTGATTTTGGCTTCATTGTCCTGCTTCCAACATCCTTTTGGAACTTTTCTAGCTCAGTTGCAATTTTTTCTGGAATATTGAATCTGAAGTTGGTTTAGGAAAGCATGGGATGTAAGTTGTGGATTTCCACACCTTCCTACCAACACCTAGTGGCATTTCCCACCCTTCCCACCAGTAGCCATTTTGCCATTTTAAAGAAATCATATGTACTAGTTACAATGCTATGAAAGGGTTGATCATGCCAACTTTGTTGCTCAATGTCACTCAATTCCACTCCTTATTAGAGCTGCCATGCCATGTGGCTTTTGTCTATGCAGCTTGCATGGTCCACAGCATGGTCTTTTTGGTGATTCTCTCATCGTTTTTCACCAGTTTTGGATCCAACCCATAGAATTCACACTATTGCAATATATGGGCTGCCAACAATAAAGGTAAAAAAAAAGAAATACCACAGGTGATGTAGTAGTATTATTAGCCCATGTTTTGGTGTATTATTATTATTATTATTGAAAATGCCCGGCGCCACGTGTGTGTGTGTGTGGGAAGGTTGGAGGGGGTAGAACGGTGGTAACAATGGGAAAGCACCAAATAAATGTTACTCCATTTGCAGTGGCAGTCAGAGCAATCTGAAGAATTGCCTCCATGATGAAGCAACCTAAATTTAATTGGCCATGTGGTTAACATGTCCACGATCTTCTAAAATACGGTTCATATGTGAAGAAAAAAATCTATTGCTTCAGTCAGTATAGGTTGTACCTGTAGCCAGTTTCCTTAGAAAATTCAAAACATCCTCACAACTATAATTATCAACCAACTTCCTTTCAAACAAGCTTTGCTTTTAGACTTCTAGACACTGGAGGGATCTTTATTTCTTACATACATTTTTCTGTGTTTCTTACATACATTCCTTTAGCCATTTAGAAGTAGTGCACAGCATAATGGATTTATATTAGATAAAAGCAGGTTCATTAAGAAACCAGATCACTCAGAACTCAAAGTGTTCCTTCAAAAAACAACATCAACAACCTAAAGCTGGTTAAAATGTCAACTTTTTCATTCTAGGATGCAATAAAGGGTAACGGCTGTATTTATCTATTTCTAAAATGTGTTTTAAGCTATCACTCGTTTTAATGTAGCTCTTACTAGACATTGTCTTTCTTGCCACAGACAAGCACTTGATATGAACACATTCTCTAATGGCCCAAATTGCATGATGCTGGTCTGGTAGCCTCTCTTTTGCACACTGTCCTCTATGAACTCAAGGCTTTGGTCACCAGCTGAAGAGTGCAAAATGCAAACACGCTTGACATTGAGAAAAATATTATTGTTAATAGTTTGAGACCCTGAGCAATGGGAAGAGTAGATTTGGGCCTTGTTTATCCCATCCTTCCTCTGGAATACATGGCGCACATATTTCTGGCAGGCATGGCTTTCCCTATTGCCACCTTTTCCTCACAACAACCCTGTGAGATAGTTTAGGCCAAGAGAGAGTGACTAACCCAAGGTCAACAAGCAATTTAATAGAAAGTGGGGTCTCCTGGTCCTAGTAGAACAATCAGTTCACCGCTCTAATTCTCCGGTGTCCCCCACCTCAAACTGGAAAGTGCCTCTTTCCAATAATTCCTCAGAAGTGTCAAGAAGGTGCCTAGCATCAAAATGCAACAAAAATCCCACACATTGTCTTGGCGAAGGAGTTGTCAGTATGGAAGTTCAATAACTATTATAGGCTCCTTCCGCACATGCAGAATAATGCACTTTCAAACTGCTTTCAATGCTCTTTGAAGCTGTGCGGAATAGCAAAATCCACTTGCAAAAAGTGGTTTGAAAACGCATTATTCTGCGTGTGCGGAAGGGGTTAGCTAGAACTGATTTTGTTTCTGCTCTCTATTGTTATTTATTTATTTTCCCCCTTTAATGTTCTGTGACAAGTCATTTGCTGGTCCCCTCCCTGAAGTTCCTCAAGATGTCTTTTGCCTTATTCTGCTTGGGGGCAAGGTAGGAAGAAGCAGGCTACTTGCTTGGTCTGAGGGGCATGCCTGACTTAATTCCTACCTAAAGAGACACCCTCACAAATAATCCCTACCAATCTCTGCTAAAACTGACAATAGGTCAGTGAAAGTAAGCAGGGAGTCGTGGTGGAGGCAGCAGTATCATAATATAAGGTTCTTGGTGAGTAATTACACTAGTCTTTTGTAGGTGAAACATCACCTGATATATCAACTATGACTGTTGAACTGAAACTATACACTGCAGCCACTAAAAAACTTCATCCATATATTTTTCTGCACATGTAACAAAGCCCCAACTAGCTTCAGATCATTTACTACATTTCCAAATCATTCAGTACATTGCTGATACTGGCATGATGCTTGCATAGCTACTCAGTACCCAAAGCCCTTAGCAGAGGAAAGCAGTCCCCAAACAGGCAAACCTCAAGAAGTTGCAAGTATAGCAACTCCACTGCCTACTGCTATTCGTCCCATGTTCTCCATCTCCTTTCCCCATGCAGCTTGCATGGTTTATCCCCAAACCAGCAGAGATCAGGAAGATTGTGAGTCTGGAAGAGTCTACCCCTTTTCCTTGGCAGAGCACAGCTATGCAGACATAAAAGAACTTTCTTAGCCCTCTCTCAGGGTGAATTTTAAGACAGTTGAGGTTAGTTACAAGCAGGGGGTGGCCGTAGATTCCTATCTACCAGATCTTATTAAAATAGAGAGTCAGCTGTGAAACACAGTTATAGAACAATATCAGAACGGATTTCTGAAGTCAAGCGCTCCCAACTATAAAGGGTTCGGAGCCGAGTGGTGTTATTTTATTTATTAACTTCATTTATAGCCTGCCTTTCTCACTGAGACTCAGGGCAGGTCACAAGATAGGGAAAGCAATTCAATCAGACAGTGAAGATCTCCAATAAACAATGCGGTAGGACTTGGATTACACAACTGGAAAACAATGCCAACAAATGCTGCCTGAGGCATAAAAAATTATCTAAGGCATGACATCTAATGATGAAAAGAGGTTACTAAGGTAGAGGACGTTGCAGTAAAGAAAGGGCGGTGATATGTACAAAATGAGTTGCAACAGTTCACAATAAAATGCCTTCTAGAAGTAGTGACTCCCCTGAGCTTTTCCATTATCTTAAGCTATTCTAATTATGTTGTAAAAATGCCCTCCTGAATAATTTTCTTTTGCACATTCTGTACAGCAGTAAGAGTGTAGGATCTTCCTGACTATCTGGGGCAGGCTGTTCCACTAGGTGAGGGCCACCACAGAGTATATATGTGAATGGCCTGTTACCAACTTTACTCCTTTGTAGAGTGGTACCTTCAGAAGACTTTGTTCAGAAGAATGAAGCTGTTGTGGTGGGACTTGGAGAGTCAGACTGCTGCTATTTGGGTCCGAGGCTGTGATCTGAACCCGGCAACTGATCAGTAATTGATGAGTGTTTAGCATGCTGAACGTGTTTAGCATGCATGTTCCCTTTATCTTCTGAAAGTAGCAGGGCCACGGTGTTTTGAACCATTTGGAGTTTCAAAGTCATTGTTAAGGGCAGACCCATATAGAGTGAACAACACAAGCGGCATATAAACCCATATAGAGTGCATTGCAGTACTCTAGCCTCAGGGTAGCCAGAGCATGGATCCACAGGGACGGACCAGACAAAAAGAGGAAAGAGGCCACCATCTGAGCTAAGTACGTTTAAAAGAATGTCCTTTTTAAAGCTAATAGCAATAATAATGGAGTAGAATCCTTAGACCCTAAACATTTGTACTCTGCTTTGACTGTACAAACTGGATACTCCTTTGCTGTGTAAAGGACCCTTTGTCTAGTGTTCCTCCATATTTAGCCACCCTGGGCCCAGCTTAGGCTGGGGAGGGTGGGGTATCAAAGTTAAATTTGCTCAGTGTGAGGCCCCAGGACATGCACCCTATCATATGTGAAAGTGGATGTTCTGGTTAAGATTTACAGAGCATATAAGAGACCTGAATGAAACTTAACTGGTATCCTAAGCTGAGCTGTGGCTATGAGACATGGTGGGATGTCCAAGGAAATATTTGTTTGCTCAAGACGTTCTACAGGTATAACATTCTATGAAAGCTGGGATGGAAGTAAACGCCATTCCATGCCTGACACAGGCTTGGTTCTGCTGACACCTGGCCTGCCAGCCCAATTCCACCAGTATTAGCAGGACACTACAGCAGCATACCTTCATATGATGCTGTTGTGGGCCTTGGTGGTCATCCCAGTTGACAGATTGGCTTTCGGATTCAGCTGTCAGAAATATAACCTTATTGACCTTATGGAAATAGGGGCTTTTCCCATGGGTGTGTTGCGAAATGTATAGCCAGAAGCTCCCTGCTTATGATTTCTCTGTATGAAAGAGATTAATAGACCAGCCTTCTGTCGAGTATCCGGAATGTGCATAAAATAAGATATGCAACAATGGTTACAGAGTCTGACTTTTAAAAAAATGAATCTTCAGAAATGATGGCAGACTCATCGCATGCTCAGGATTTCCAGTATGCGAACTGTCCTGTCATGATTTTTTTTGAGGGTCACAACAGCTGGAACCATTGAACAATGGTACAAGTGCAAACACGCATGGATGCTCTCTCTTCTCTGCTCTCTATGAAGAACAAAACATCCCCATTCTATTCAGTGCAGCTGTCCAGCTGGCTCAAGCTGAAATGTTAATGTCATTGCAAGGATGAATCATTCTGTAGAACTTTTTTGGGACTTTCCCTTCCCTCTCAGACCTCATCCAGCTCTGCAGAGTCTTGTCTGCGGTTCTCTGTCAGCAAGCAATGCTGATCTTCTGGGTAGAAAGGGAGTTTGCGGTCATCAGATGTGCTGTCTGTTTTGATCCTTTGTCGGTTTTGAGAAGATTCTGAACACCCTAAATGGCATTTTCAGTTTTGTGTCAATCCTTTGAGTTAAAAAAAAATCAAAACAATGACATTTAGCTTAAACAAAAAATACATATAGGATGATAAACTCCAAAATCAACTTAGCATATTCCTAGAATGTCATTTTTGTAAAATATAATGTTTTTGATATAGATTTTAATGTGTTATATACATACAATCTTATTTAGTAGTGTAATTTACCAACTGGTTCATTTTGTGCATAAGCTGGGTGAAAGTTGGAAAAGAAGAAAAGAAAGGATCTAAAATTTAAGCTGCATGAAACCATTTCTCTTTGTGGGACTTGCTGCTTGTATACTAAAGTAGAATTTGCAGCCTATATTAAGCTTATTCCACCTGGGCATTAGTGAAAGTTCCTCTGCATTTAATCTATTGTGCATTTTATGCCAGTACAATACAACATTGCTATCTTGATTGCTGGAGTTACTTTTCAGAATTACCACAAACTGAAAGTTTTCCCTGAGGTTTGAAGTCCCAATCCTGCTCCAAAAACCCTAGTCTCTGCCCACTTAGCATCAGTCTCCTTTTCAATATTTACTCCTAGGTTTCCTACTCTCTTAGGATCCCTGTTAATTTACCTTCCTACCACAGTTCCTCCTTATCTCCCAGCCCCTTCAGCTGTCCCTTTCTCAGCTGAACTATACCCTGTTCAGGATAAAGATGAGAGTGCAGTCCTGCACTGTGTGGAGGAAGTGACAGGAGGCTGTTTCCACCAGAAAAAATAGTGTCAAATCTAAATGAGAGTCATTTCTATGGGCAGCTTTCCATAAAAATATCCTTTGCCATGAAATTTTCTGAAGCTTGCAGAAAATGACAGGCACTATAACATGTACCCAGTCTAACATGCACGATGCAATAATGCATTAGTATGTAACTACAGATGTATCTGTGGCAGTGATGCAGACGAGGACATTCTGCACTATGTTCTGGAGTGTCCCCTCTATGATAACATAAGAACTAAACACATTAAAGGAGGGTGGAAGGGTAAGGAGATTGTAAGCCCCTTTGAGTCTCCTGCAGGAGAGAAAGGGGGGATATAAATCCAAACTCTTCTTCTTCTTCTTCTTCCTTCCAATTGCGGGGGACACTGATAATACCGGCAAATTGATCTGTCTATTATCCGATGGTGATCCATACATTACCAATCAAGTAGTACTTTTTGCTCATGCTGCATGCAAGAAGAATCAGGTTAAGTGTGGTGCAATGATGTTCTGCTGTATTATTTGTTAGGGAGATTATATTAGTATTAATTTAGTCTATTTTAGGCTGATTCCGCATGGGCCAAAAACAGTGGTGTGAAAACAGTATAACCCCTTTTACACCATTTTAAACCCCTTTTACACCATTTTCACACCGTTTTCACACTGTTGTTTTCGGCCCATGTGGAATCAGCCTTAGTTATGTCAGTATACAGGAGGTGTTTTGTGTATATGTTTTATTTTATGATGCTGTGTATGAGGAGATTGTGAAGGCCTATGGCCAAGACAATAAACCTATTACTACTACTATAAAATGTATAATGTATAAAATACATTCAGTTTCCACCTCCTTCTACCTTAGAGCTTTATAATGTATAAAATATAATTTTATACATTATACATTTTATAGTGTGATTTGCATGTGTTGAGTGGAATCCACCCATTTTAGCATATGTAAGTAACAATGAAGGTGCATAATCAATTACTGGGGGCATCTGCATAGTAGTTGCCTGGCATTTTAAACCCTTTGGTTGCTTACTGCCTGGAGACATCCTTTTTCTGGGTGGTGTTCATTAGTCACTGTCTTGAGTCTAGTGTTTTTCCTGTACTGGTAGCCAAATTTTGTTCATTTTCATGGTTTCTTCCTTTCTGTTGAGATTGTCCATGTGCTTGTGGATTTCAATGGCTTCTCTGTGTAGTCTGATGTAGTGGTTGTCAGAGTGGTCCAGAATTTCTGTGTTTTCAGATAACATAAAGGAAGAAAGGATTATAATCTCCCAGTTTATTTTTCAACTCAAAATCACCCTTCACCTGTTTTTTTTTTATGTGTGAGTGGAAATAGATGGAGTCCCTTTATCTGTTTCATGTGTGAGGGGAAAATGTAGTTTGGGGAAGATGATTTTTGATTCAAAGAATGAATGGGATGGAAATGGCTTAGCATCTTTTCTCCTTTTTGACCCTTGTTGCTGCCCCAACTACAAGTAGTTTTGACTTTGCAGAAAACCTGGAGAGAGAAAGAGAAACAGAACTCCACGTAGCTTGTCATTTGAGCCACATTCACTCCATGATTCTATCTATTTACTTCCAGTCTGTGCCCCATCTGTGTGCTCCAGACAGCAGCAGTTATTGGGTGTAAATCAAGGATATTTGTGACAAGGCTTGAAGCTTAATGAAGGGCAAATTCATGTACACATTTGAAATTACTCAACACAGAAGCAGTGCAGTTCCTGACTTACTAGAAATTCCAGTTACTAGTGAGTGGTTTGAATTAGGCGTATTACATGCATAAAGCTTACATATATCTTTAAGCTTCTTTTGTACCATTTCCAACACATGTTAATGCAGAATACAATGAGAAGAACAATCCAGTCTTGTCCATGCATGTTTCAGAACCAGCTTAAGTTAAAGCTATATGTGCAAAAATGCCCAAAGAGAAATGTCCTACCTGTTAATGAACAAAAATTCATTAGAAGTACAAGATAAAACTGGTGTGCAAAACAACAAAATTGGTACACAGAACATGTTCAGAGGCAGTAGAAGAGAGAGGAACCTACAATGGGGAAAGCTGACACCTACGCATGTTCTGCATGAGAGTTCCCAGTTCTGTTGAAAACAGAATGTGGGACTGGTTTGACTCAACAAGGTATTTTTATGCCCCTGACATAAGGATAGAAGTTGTACTGGGTGGTGGTGATATTACAGGCACTGTACAATATATATTTACAGAATATGTTCAGTCACTAGCCAACTATACTCTGTTACCCAAGAAAGATGATAGTTTGGTCAGTTGAGGTGTGGGAGCCGAGAAAATTGTATAGTTTCACATGAAAGTACAGTCCTGGACGGATATGAAAATTATCACTCATATTTATGCACTGCCGTCGTCAAATCCACTATGTTGAGCATTATTGAACATGGTACTTTGATACAAGAGCATTTATGCCGAAATGGATTTTTACTTTCCAATGACTGTGGGAGCAAGGCCAGGTAGGCTCTAGGACCCAGCCGAAGTATTCTACAACAAAAAAAGATATGCTTTGTTCTATGGCAGATTAATGTTCTGGTATACTTTGTTCTGTGGCAGATTAATGTACAACCCTACTATCATCTTTCTGTGGAACAAAGTATAGTACTCTCAATGCCAAAGGGGGAAAGGGAGAAATTAGCACTCTCTTTGCAAAATCTTTCCACTTGAGTGTTACCTGAAATGGTGGGAGTCTCTCCCTTTTAGAGAGGGGAATTAGTGAGAGCAGACTCTTGGCTTAGCAAAAGATTGGGCAAGCTTGAGATCTTGGCTGCCTATGTTTTATGGAAGTCAACTTTTGCAAGAAATTTCGCAAGAGAGCGAATAAAGCTTAACAATTTTATTAAGGGATAATGGGGGTTCCCAAGCACACAATAATCAAAACTGCAGAATACACACGCAGTCCTAAAATATAAGCAGTGTTGAATGGATAGATCTGGAATAGATGAGGGATTTGGGTAAAGTGTTATAGTCACCTGATCTTGGAACAGAATGGTCCAATTAACAGAACTGAGCAACCCACTTTAGCTCTGGTAGAAGAACAATGGTTTGTGGAACAACATCACAGACAGAGAGGTGTCCAGAGATATTAAAAGTGTCCAGAGATATTAATGGGAGAGGGGGCTTCTTATAGGGGAAAAAGGGACCCATAAAAGCGTTATGCAGAGTGGTCCTTAATCTCCCAGGACAAAGAAGAATCCTATGTTTCTGGGGAAAGACAACTGACAGAAATCAACCTTAATAAGGTTAATAAGAAATCAACTTATTCTTACTGTCATGTTATTTGCCAGAACAATGAATTGAACCTGAGTTTGCCCACTAAAGGAATGACTGTGGTTTGCAGAACTTTTATTTAGCATGACAAAGTCTTACGTTCATTTCTGGGCATGTCTATTTAAAAGGATCCAGTAGCGGGTGACTGAAAGACTTCTACTGACACTGTAGAGAGCAGCTACCTGTCAGTTTAAACAATATTGACTTCAATAGACCAATTTTGATGTGGAGCTCATGTTGGGAGCAGATCTGGTATCTGAGGTTCCTGCTTGTCCTTTTGTTATGGATAGTTTCAGATGGACCCTGAGTGTGAACATTGACAGGATCCTTGGGAGTGTGGGGGGTAAGGTTGCCATTTAGGCTCTGGACCCATGGCCATTGTGGGTTTTTAAATCTTGCTGGAAAAAGGTAGAACCATTCATGAAAATCAACATTGACTGAAGTGGCTCTTCCTAGGAACATAATGGCCATCCAACGCTTTTTCAGGACATGCCATGTCTATCTAAGCAGCCCTCTTCCAGCTCCTAAGTGTTTCTTAAACAAAATATGTTTATCCTGACAGTTTTTGCATCCCTTGAAGGAGACTGTATACTTGGGTTGACGCCATGCAGTATAATAAAGAAGAGGTCTAAAAATTACACAAATCCTTATGTGGGAAGGAATTTTCCTTTCAGAACCAATAAAAATGTACATTTTGCATGGTATGCTTTCGTGCTAAATGTGTAGGTAAGCATCCTTGGATTGACTTCTGGATTGTCCTTGAAAAGCAGAGAAAGGCAGACTTCCATTGACTCTGGCTTGAATCCAAATTTCCCAGAGTCACTGGCGTACCCCACAAGAGCAGATTTGCTGCTGCTGAGCACTGGTGTTAACACATCTGGTACCAATATCCTCCTGCCCTCGCTGAGAAACGTGCTGCCACTTCAATGTAGCAAAATGCAAAGTGATGCACACAGGGGCAAAAAATCCAAACTTCACATACACGCTACAGGGGTCAGTGCTATCAGTCACAGACCAGGAAAGGGATTTGGGCGTCTTAGTTGATAGTTCCATGGGAATGTCAACTCAATGTATGGCAGCGGTGAAAAAGGCAAACTCTATGCTGGGGATCATTAGGAAAGGAATTGAGAATAAAACTGCAAAGATTGTCATGCCCTTATATAAAGCAGTGGTGCGACCGCACTTGGAGTACTGTGTCCAGTTCTGGTCGCCGCATCTCAAAAAGGATATTGAGGAGATAGAAAAAGTGCAGAGAAGGGCGACGAGGATGATTGCGGGACTGGAGCACCTTCCTTATGAGGAAAGGCTGCAGCGTTTGGGACTCTTTAGTTTGGAGAGGAGACGTCTGAGGGGGGATATGATTGAAGTCTATAAAATTATGCATGGGGTAGAAAATGTTGACAGAGAGAAATTTTTCTCTCTTTCTCACAATACTAGAACCAGGGGGCATTCATTGAAAATGCTGGGGGGAAGAATTAGAACTAATAAAAGGAAACACTTCTTCACGCAACGTGTGATTGGTGTTTGGAATATGCTGCCACAGGAGGTGGTGATGGCCACTAACCTGGATAGCTTTAAAAGGGGCTTGGACAGATTTATGGAGGAGAAGTCGATTTATGGCTACCAATCTTGATCCTCTTTGATCTGAGATTGCAAATGCCTTAACAGTCCAGGTGCTCGGGAGCAACAGCCACAGAAGGCCATTGCTTTCACATCCTACATGTGAACTCCCAAAGGCACCTGGTGGGCCACTGCGAGTAGCAGAGAGCTGGACTAGATGGACTCTGGTCTGATCCAGCTGGCTTGTTCTTATGTTCTTATGTTCTTATGTTCAGAGCCACCTCCGTCCTGTTCAGACTCATTCTCCCACCTGCCCAGTCACCTGTAGAGAAGGTGATCCAGCAATCACCTTTATTTATACCATGAAGAACACATCCTCCTTTCATTTCCTGAAGAAAATGTTCCTCCCTTGGAGAGGCCTGCTTTTTTGTTGTTTCTAATGTAGATTAAATACTGAAATAACTCAAGAAAATGTCTTCATTTCTCAAGTATATGGTTAAGAACTTTTTTAAAAAGTGGGAACCAATTGTGGTCTGACCTTTTTAATTTTGTCACAATTACCAGCTTTATTAGAAATATCTGAACTGGTAATCAAATCAATCAAATAATTAATTTAACACAGTACAATTATATCAAGACTGGTAGTTTGTGGACGGATTTCCCTGATTTTTTTTTTGAGATAAGAAAATTACCATGAGCCATGATAAGGTAGATATTTTACAATATCCAGGGGAAAAATCAGGATAGGTACAGACTGGCAGTTTTTCATGGGAGGAAGTGACTTGTGGGTAAAGCCTAAGTTCTCATTCCCTTAACTGCAACAAGATGGCTGACAACAAGGTTGCATTCCCAATTCAACATGTCTTCTGCTAGTACTAGGATCCTTGCTGTGAGAAGAGTTTGGATTTATATCCCCCCTTTCTCTCCTTTGGAGACTCAAAGGGGCTTACAATCTCCTTGCCCTTCCCCCCTCACAACAAACACCCTGTGAGATAGGTGGGGCTGAGAGAGCTCCGAGAAGCTGTGACTAGCCCAAGGTCACCCAGCTGGCGTGTGTGGGAGTGCACAGGCTAATCTGAATTCCCCAGATAAGCCTCCACAGCTCAGGCGGCAGAGCTGGGAATCAAACCCGGTTCCTCCAGATCAGAGTGCACCTGCTCTTAACCACTATGCCACTGCTGCTCTGTGGAAGAAGAAGCATACTCCACCACTAGAAGTCTACTCGTGTTGGAAGAAGGATTTGTCAATGTCACTGACAAAATGGAACCTTAGAATCCAGCCTGTATTCTGCCTTACATCCCTACGATTTACTTAGTAGTACAGTTCCTGACAACCCCCCACAAGATGGTCTGTATCTTCTCATGAACAACTGGGCAGAAGTCTTGCATTGACTCCCTTGATTGCCTACCCCCTTATTTTTGGAACCTTGTTATTTTTTTTAACAATGCTGAACTTAAATTTATATCACATATAAGTTGCCAACCTCCAGGTGACACCTGGAGATCTCCAGCTATTATAATTGATCTCCAGATGACCAAGATCTGCCCCTCGGGAGAAAATGGCTGCTTTGGAAGGTGGACTTCATGGCATTATACCCTGATGGCATTCCTCCCCAGTTCCTGGCCCGCGCCCCACATGACCGAAAGGCGTGCACCCAGGAACGTCAGTTACCCCATGTTCCTATGGGTGGTACGCCACTGTCCCCCACTCAAAAGGAGGTAAATAACGTCCTGACCCAGAAGCAGAGAGTAAGCAAAATGGCAGCTGGGCTTGGAGGAATCAGCGGGGCACTTCTGAGAAATACTGGGAGACTTCACTGCAGACTAAACAGTCTTGGGGTAAGTGCTGTATAGAGGGCCTTTGCCTTTCAACTTAATCAGGAACAATAAGCCACTCCGTAGCTTCTTTTCCCAATGCTGTTTCATCTTTCTGGTCTGCCACTCTGATGCATGAGAGATAATCTCTTCACCAGTTCTTCCAGCTATTATGGATAAGAATCACTTGTCCATGTCCTGGGAAGGTTCATGATAAGGTACAATCCCAGGAATGCTTTCTTGAGACTATGCCCACATGTGTGGGGCACAGGTCCATGAGTGCTGGGCATCATTCTGGCTTTCTCTCATCCTGGCCAGATGTAAACATGGCCAGGGTGGAAGTGACAAGGTGCCTTCAGCAGAGTGGGAACACCCCCCCCCCCAATGAATCAGGACAATTTAAGAGCAGCCATGAGCAGATAGAAAGAAGGGAGGAACCGGGGGACAAAGTACCTTAACTTGGGATGAGCTTTCCATCTCTTTTGGAAGGTTTGGCCATCTAGTGACATATGGGGAGGCTTCAGAGGCAGCTAAAGTGAATCATGTTGATTTCTGCTCTTCTGACTATCTATAAAAGAAAAAAAGTACTGATTAAAAAAGAAGAAAAAGAGGAGTAGGAGTAGGAGTACTAGTTTGGATTTATACCCCCCCTTTCTTTCCTGTAAGGAGACTCAAAAGAGCTTACAATCTCCTTTCTCTTCCCCCATAACAAACACCGGAGGCGGGGGGGGGGGGGGGGGGGGGGAGGGGAAAAGAGGGGGGGCCCCCCCCAGGTGTCCCCCCTGGGTCGGTGGGGAGTGACCATGCTAATCTAGTTCCCCAGATAAGCCTACACAGCTCAAGTGGCAGAGGGGGGGGGGATCAAACCTGGTTGTGCAGATTATAGTGCACCTGCTCTTAACCATACATCACTGCTGCTCCAGTGAGGCAAACCAGTGAAGACAGATCTGGAATACCTGGGGCATTCAGTAAGACAAATGGATAGTCCTTTGCCTGAGGCTCCTCTGGAACTGTAGGAACCGACAGGCCAACTGCACCAAATTAAATGTACGTCCGAGAAGACCTGTTTAGGATTTCTCCTATAATCTGTGTTCCCATAAAATGTCTTCCCATTTTGCTCTCTCTTTCTGGTGGTAGAAGTGTGAGGGATTTGAGCATAGCAGAATGTGTTGAAAGAAGAAATTATATGTGTTTAATGTGAATTTTTATTTAATGATTTCCATAAGCCATCTATAATAGAAAAGTAAATAACAGGCTGGAGCTGTGATGTCTGTTCAGTTGTGAGCTGTGGAGCTGTTATATGGAACAGCCATTGTGCTCTTATGTAGTTGTGATGCTCTTGAATAATAGGACATCTGGCAGCTCTATCTACAAGGGCAATTCTTGGGAGGAAGACAGATGTTACTGCAAGCTTTATGGCACAACGAGAATCCCCTTGTATAGCAACCATTGCAGAACCAATAGGGTCAGTGTATAGCTGCAGCAAGGGCATGGAACTGATATACAAGATGTACTAAGCAGTGTTCCAGCCCCTTTGGTGTACCGAAGCCAAGGTGAAAGTGATCTAATGTTGTGTAAAAACTGCCACACAACTCAAAGCTCTCTATTTCAATAGCATGGAAACATCTAGTAAACTCCTACTGTCCCAGTGTTATAATGCCAGGACTATTCACACCTTGTTCAGCTTCCTACACAAAAACAAGATCATCCACCTACTGGATCCCTCCAGATGAACTTTGCAATTCGGGCCTCATTGTGTGAGTCTTTACAGATCAATAGCCCTCATACCTGCACACGCTATAGAGATGGCATCCACCACAGGTCATGTGAACCAGGTAAAAATTCCACCTTGATCACACAAACGGCATAAGCAGAACACATCCAGCAAATCTACCACAGTCAGTTTTGTGACCAAATGCTGAAAGTTTATGTTTAAGGGTGAATATTTGTTGCAGAAGAAGAAGAAGAGGAAGAGGAGTAGTAGTAGTAGTTTGGATTTATATCCCCTCTTTCTCTCCTTTGGAGACTCAAAGGGGCTTACAATCTCCTTGTCCTTCCCCCCTCACAACAAACACCCTGTGAGGTAGGTGGGGCTGAGAGAGCTCCGAGAAGCTGTGACTAGCCCAAGGTCACCCAGCTGGCATGTGTGGGAGTGTACAGGCTAATCTGAATTCCCCAGATAAGCCTCCACAGCTCAGGCGGCAGAGCTGGGAATCAAACCCGGTTCCTCCAGATTAGATACACGAGCTCTTAACCTCCTACGCCACTGCTGCTCCTAACCGGAAGTCTGTTCAAAATAAGTACTTTATAATTCGGTCAGCTTTTGTCTTTGCATGTTTTGGATTTTAATGTACAAATATCGGAAGACAGATGTTCTGTTGTTGATGTGATTTCAAAGAGATTTACACTTGGTCAGTTGCACAAAAAAATGTGCAGGTAGTTGCATATTCAAATATGTGTTCAAAACTATGTAGTGTATCCATTCTTGGATGAAGATATCAGAGTGGCGTTTGCTTGCACATCCAGTTTGTCCTTATGGTTGCTGATCTAGCAAGCTTATGCACACAGTTTAAGGATGGAAGTTAACATGTATAGTTCTGCTTAGCTGGAATGGAGCAAAGATCTTGTTTTAGAAAATCCCACTGTTTAATCCATCAGTGCATTGTAATTTTTATATCAGACACTAGAGGGAGGGCAACTACATGGAATTCTATACCTGCAACCCCCCCCCCCCCCCCCCCCCCAAAAATTGTCTGCTATAAAGAATGATTTATTTCTGGGTCTAGTAGGCACTACAGACTTCTTATTTTGTTTTTTGGTGAACGTTGGAGTATGGAAGATAGGTGTGAAAAATATTAGAGCTGGGATTCCTTCTTCCTGCAGTTTTGGCTGCGAGGGGGAATACACATTTGAGGTGTCGAGCAGGGAGTAGTGTATCTTTCTCAAGCATCTGGAAAGCAAGGTGGATGGAGGCATGTGAGTTGGTCAGTAAATATTTGCTTTAGTCAGGTGTGCAAGTCGGCTTGAAATCTTTGTCTAGGGCATGATCCACAATGGCTTGGACTTTTCTTGGGTGGCTGCCTCCTGGAAGAGGTTGTGCTCTTCTGGCTTTCCAGTGAGGCTCTACAGCAGAATTATTCAAAAGAGTTTTGGGGCAGTCTGCATTTGGAAATATTTCTGTAAAAGGTGAGGCCATCTGACTAGAGTAGCCTGTTACTCACATGCTACAGACTTCTTTGTGACTCACATGCCAGGCTACTCTAGTCAGATGGCCTCACCTTTTGATTTCACAGTATATATACTCCACTTGCTTTCCATTCCTACTATCAGATCCTCTGAAGATGCCAGCCACAGATGCAGGCGAAACTCTGAAGATGCCAGCCACAGATGCAGGCGAAACAGGAGAGAATGCTGCTAGAATACGGCCATACAGCCCAGAAACCACACAGCACACCAAACAGATGTTAGTAGGGCTGTATATTCCTCCGCCACAGAACTCAGCATGCTGGACCTTTTTTTGTTCTAGAAAGCTCCGTCTTGGTCTTAGTGCCTACCTAGCCCACCCCCCACCCCCCCGAGCCATTTTGCCAAGAAAAAGTATGATGCAGTTTGCAAAGGGCAGGTTTGGTGAAAGACATTCGATGAACTATAAATGCTCTTGTATCAAAGTACCATGTTCAATAATGCACAAAATAATGGTTTTGGCGTAGCATGTAAAAATGAATTATAATCCTCATAGTCATTTGGGACTGTACCCTAATGCAGAAGCATACAATTTTTTCGGTCGCTGCACCTCAACTGACCACGTTAACATGCTCTGAGACAGAGTACATATTTTTCTGAGACAGAGTATATATTGTTTTAATTTATTGTTATACTCACCTTAACCTGAGCTGTTTGGAGAAATGTGGGCATAAAAATATTCTAAACCAAATGCAGGCCTGACCAGTCAAGCCAGTTCTCAAAAGGTAGGGTTGCCATGCCAACATCCACAAGGCACCTGCAGATCTCCTGCTGTGCAACTGATCTCCAGACCGCAGAGATCCGTTCCCCTGGAGAAAATGGCTGCTTGGGACAGTGGACTTGATGGCATTATACCCTGTGGAGGTCCCCTTCCTCCCTATGCTCCACCTCCAAAATCCACACACAGCTGGCAACTCTATCAATGGGGGATGAAATGTGGACTGCGTGATGGTTTCTAGGCCTCTATGTCTGACAGCGATGCTAGAGTCAATTATATGATCTACAGATATGTGAGACTGAGTCGAGCCTTGACCAGACACTCGTGTATTCTGGCATCTATAGTCCACTACTCAGTCATCTATGGGATGTTTAGTCATGTTTTAAGCTGCAACCCCCTTTTCCATCTTAGTTGCTAAAAATCATGCAAAGAATGCAACTGACTGTCAAGCACTTGGAAGCACTCATCCAGTGGATAGTACTCATGATGTATATCTATCCTCTCCAGCATCAGATGAGCATCCCTATTATATTAGGTGCTGTGGAACACAAGCAGGATAATCAGTGGTGGAATCCAACAATTTTAATAACAGGTTCCCATGGTGGTGGGATTCAAACTGTGGCGTAGCGCCAATGGGGCTGGGCGTGGTACAATAGGGGTGTGGCCGGGCATTCCGGAGGTGGGGCATTCCTGAGTGGGGCTGTGGCAAGGATGCAGCTGCTGCACCGGTCCTTGGGCGGGAAACGAATGCACGCAGGCGCAGGCTGCCACGCACGCAGTGCACCTCCTGCTAGACTGCTTCAAGTTCTGCGCGCTACTGCTGAGAGGAGGGGCGTAACTAAGGAAAAATCATGTGGCAAAATCACTAATTAGTAACCCCCTCTCAGCACACACAAATAATTAGTAACCTACTCTCGGGAACCTGTGAGAACCTGCTGGATCCCACCTCTGAGGATAATGCTGTTGTAGTTGTCTTGTTTGTGGGATTCCTAGAAGCACTTGGTTGGCCACTGCATGAAGGCTACTGGATTTGATAGGCCTCAGTCTGATCCAGCGTGACTTTTCTTATCTTGGTTGGTGGTTGACAGTGCCGGCCTAAGGAATACCCATATATTGCTTGATTTCTTACCAACTGCTTATTCATGACTTGATAGTTCATGTCTAAGTGTTGAACAGAGCAGTCCTAAGTTACACCCTTCTAATGCTATTGACTTCAGTGGACTCAGAAAACTGTACCTTTGCTTAGGAATGCATTGAAAATTACTCCCTTGAATATTTTATTTGCTTTCAAAATTCGTACACTTTCTTTCTGTTCAATGAGGTCACCAAGGCAGCAAATAGAACAAAACATCATAAAACCATGCATCATAAAAACAATTAAAACCAAAACTAAAATTTACCGGTATGTTAAAACCACATAAAACAGCAGTTAAAACATAGGGCAGGAAGGAGGTATCACTGAGGGGACAACAAACGTCACTAAAAAGTCTTCTCCTGCTGGTGGAGGTTGGAAACAGAAGGGGATAGAGAAGCGACTGGGGAGAGAGAGATCCAAAGATTTGGTGTCATGTCCAGGAAATCCCTCTCTAAGATTGTCCCCTGCATAATTTCAAAAATTGATGCAATTGAAGCAGGGTCTTAGAAGAAGAATTTAGCACTTGGATAGGTTCATATGGAGACTTGTGGTCTGCTAGGTGTGCTGATTTCAAGCTTTGGAGGTCAAGCTTTGGAGGTCTACTTTGAATTGGAAGCAAATTTGGATCCAGTGTAGATGGGCCAAGATTAGAGTGATACAAGCAGGAAACAGAAAGAAAGAAATGTGTCTGCAGAAGCCAGGATCCTTAGATCCTTAGATCTGACTTTCTGCAGTAACGGTCACTGAGACAGCACAATAAAGGCTACTGAAGATGTTCATGGACTACAATTCCCAATGTTCCCAATTCCCAATCCAGATGTTCATGGACTACAATTCCCAATTGGCCATGCTGGCAGGGGCTGATGGAAATTGTAGTTCATGAACATCTGGAGTGCCATAGGTTTGCCACCACTGCTCTAGAGTCTGAATTATTGACTGTTGTACCAGAACCTTGCACATTACACCACACTCTAACCACTACACCACGCTGGCTCTTGTGCTAAGACTCAGCCATATATGAATGTATTCCACTGGGGTCATTTCCCTCAAAGTCCATAACAAAAAATGAAAAAAAAAACCCAAAGCAAGATGTGTTCTTTTCACACATATGTATGTCATCACGGCATTGCCAACAAAATGAAAGAGATGAATTCACAGGCAGCATCTTTCGAAGGGAAACTGTTTCCAAACATTGTACAGCGAAATATAAACAATAGGAAGAAGTATGCAAGTTGTGTGAACTAATTTCTTCATTTTGGAAAAAAAAAGAGAAAATGTTGAAGAGAAAAAAATGGTCCACGTGCAGGCATCTAAGAATGGGAAGACTTCTGGATGAAATTTGTAGAAGCAAATCAAACAATAGATGGAGACACCATGAAAGAAGAATATGCATCATCTGGAATGATGAACGTTAGAGCAAAAAGAGCCCGAGATGGTACCTGAGGGACTTAGCATTCCCAACAGAAGCCCTGAAACATCTGTACCACACAGAGAGGGAGGGGAAAAACCCCAGACACTCTAAGTACGCATCTTTGTTTCCGGTGCTTTTGGAGCTTGAAGCTCAGACCCTGATTGCAGCACAGGTGGTGTCTTAAAAGAGCTGCTTAAGTGAATAAAGTCTGTGGTGGAAAGAGGCAGTCTTGTTGGCGGGAGGCCTAACTGAATAACAGCAGTGGTCTGGAAAAGGAGACAGATTCCAGGGAAGGACGGGTGCCTGAGAGGGAGATGTGCCAAGAAGATGTTTCTGGCGATAGAGCAGCTGGCATCAATGGCGGATGCAGATTGGCTGGCCCATGAGGATCCTAATTGCAGTACAACGGCTGCCTTCATAATCACTGCGGCAGAAGCAGTGCACACCAGAAGGCATAGCAGGGACCTGAATGCTGCTTCAGAGGATATTGGACCCAACTGTGTGCTGCCTTGGCTTTAAAGTCTGCAGCTACGTCGACAGATGTCAGGACAAAAAGAGGCCTTCATGAGAAAAGGCCATTTCGTTAGAGTGGAAGGACATCAAATGCATAGGAGCTTACAGACCTGAATTTGCCCCCAAACTAGCAAATAACACATGCATGAATCAGGACTGGGAGCTTGCAATATATGGCTACCAGGGCAAATCAAGCCAGAATATTGGGCTGGCAGACGACCCTTCAGGTTTCATTGAGAGAGTGTGAAATGACAGTGTGCAAAGATGAGATGATGGGTAGCGTTACCAGCCTGATGGTGGACCTGGAATTCTCCTAGGAGAATTCTCCTTCTCTGCTAGGAGGTGGGGGAAAGTCCAAGTTGGCCCCGGGCCTCAGAGGGGACTTGCGGCCCTTGGTAAGGCAGCAGTGATGAAGGGAGGGGGAACTACACCCAGGGCATGAACTGCCTGCACGCCCCCTCCCGTCCTGAAACGTCCCTGCCCCTGAAATGCCCCGGCCTCACCCCTAACTTGTGACTGCAATGGCAGCATCCAGGGCAAGCTGCCCTGTATGTCACCATTGCAGCTACGCCTCTGTAAGGCAGAAACTGCAGCTGTTAGTTGGTGTAGTGAGCGAAGAGGCAGGGAAGCTAAAGGTTCCTGAGGCATAGTTCAAAGATGTCAAGTTCTATGAAGGGGGAGACATAGAGACCCCCAGATAACCTTCCTTGGCCTCATTAATCTCCCTCCTTCCCCCGGCTGAGGCACCCTCCACTCTTCAACCTGCAAGACCCTCCAGTTCCTTGTCTTACCACCTCCCCTTTCAAGGACTGCATGCTAGTAGTGGGTTTGGTAGGCTTCGGGTATGCAAAACTTCTGCGGGGGCTTAGGCATGTAAAAGTGTAATTATTCACTAACAGTTCATAGAGCTCAACATAATTTATTCTACCATTTCAAAGATTTGTTGATTAAATATATTGCTTATGTATGTATATATAAAGAAAACATGAAAATAATATATGGGGAGCATCACCACCACCACCCCCCGGTCAAAAATAATGGTAATCCGGCCCCGACTACCCGCAAATCTCCAGGAATTTCCCACACCATAGTTGGCAAATCATAGCCCAGCAAACCTAGAAGAAAGAGGGGGTTAGATTTGGATGGGGACAAGAGCTGAGGTGCCCCTGCAACTTTGAAAAGGTCTGGAAGCCATTTAGGAGGCAGCTCCACCCAGAGGCGTAGCAAGGGAAAATGGACTTTTGCGCTCCCCCCAGTGTGGATGACCTTTCCACGACCAAAGGCCACCCTTCCCCCACTACGACCAAAGAACAATTTTTTGCACCATGTCATCTCAAAGTCACAATCATATTATAGAACATGCCCCTACTCACAAATCTGGGCTCCCTAGTTGAAACAACATTGAAAGTGATGCATTTGGGGGGGGGGGGATCCACCCTGAAACAGCATCACTTTTAATGTTGTTTAGACTAGAGAGCCCAGATTCTCCTTTTAAATCCACTTTAAAGGGAGACTCCGGGCTCCCTAGTTTAAACAACATTGAACATTATGGTGTTTCAGGGTAGATTCCCCACCCATCCCCAAACAGCAGCACTTTCAATGTTGGTTGTTGTGTGTTTTCCAGGCTGCGTGACCATGGTCTGGTAGATCTTGTTCCTAATGTTTCACCTGCATCTGTGGCTGGCATCTTCAGAGGTGTATCACAGAGAGAAGTCTGTTATACACTGTGTCCAGAGTTCTCTTATTGCAGACTTCTCTTTGTGCCAGCCACAGATGCAGGCGAAAGATGCCAGCCACAGATGCAGGCGAAGATGCCAGCCACAGATGCAGGCGAAATGTTAGGAACAAAATCTACCAGACCATGGACACACGGCTGGAAAACTCACAACAACCAGTTGAATCCATTTGTGAAAGCCTTTGACAGTACTTTCAATGTTTTTAATCATTTCATTTTCATTTTAACCTTTAATGGCATACAAATTATTTCCATTTAAAAGAGAAAAGAGAAAACTTTTAAAACATTTAAAAGAGAAAACTTTTAAAACAGAATGTTTTTAATCTAGGGAGCCCAGATTCTCCCTTTAAATCCACTCAGAAGGGACCAGAATCTGGGGAAAATTTGAAGGTGCCTGTCAGGGGAGCAATGTTTAAGTTAGAAGTACCAAAATTTCAAGCTACTTTCAGGAGACTATCCTGATGATACTACCCAGGTTTAGTGAAGTTTGGTTCAGGGAGTCCAAAGTTATGGACCCTCAAAGGGAAGCCCCAACTACTATTAGCTCCCATTGGAAACCTGCTTTGGGGGTACATACCTTTGGACTCCCTAAACCAAACTTCACCAAACCTGGCTGGTATCAGCAAGAGACTATTCTGATGATACCACCCAGGTTTAGTGAAGTTTGGTTCTGAGGGTCCAAAGTTATGGACCCTCAAAGGGAAGCCCCAACTACTATTAGCTCCCATTGGAAACCTGCTTTGGGGGTACATACCTTTGGACTCCCTAAACCAAACTTCACCAAACCTGGCTGGTATCAGCAAGAGACTATTCTGATGATACCACCCAGGTTTAGTGAAGTTTGGTTCTGGGGGTCCAAAGTTATGGACCCTCAAAGGGGAGCCCCATCTACTATTAGCTCCCATTGGAAACAATGGGGATGGTGCACCCGATTTGGGGGATCATAACTTTGGACCTCCTAAACCAAACTTTACCAAACCTGACTAGTATCAGCAAGAGACTATCCTGATGATACCATCCAGGTTTAGTGAAGTTTGGTTCAGGGGGTCCAAAGTTATGGGCGCTCAAAGGAAGCCCCATCTACTATTAGCTCCCATTGGAAACAATGGGACCCTTTGGGGGTCCATAACTTTGGACCTGGCTGATATCATCAGGAGTGTCACCTGATGATAATGTGAAATTTTGGTGCTGCTAGTCTAAAAACTGCACCCCCTGCCGGCCGACAAATAAAAACACAAATATTTTTTAAAATACATCTTTATTTTTGGCGCCCCCTTCAGGTGTGCGCCCGGTGCAACACCCCCCCCCCATCCCCTGGTGGCTACGCCACTGGCTCCACCTGTATATTAATTCAGGCCTGATCGATTGTAGTAAGCTCTTCTGTATTGGGGACTTCTTGCATGTGTCTTGCATAGCAGGTTGCTGCAGCTACATTGATCTATGCCACTGTGTGCCTCTTCAAAGCCATGCTTGTGCACAACATCGGGAGCTCAGGGCTCTACAGGGCAACCCTGTTGAACATTTGGAATGTGACAATTGAGGATGTGCCCTGGGAGGGGGGCTTTTTTTTCTAATCTCATTCCTTTCTGAGCTGAAGGTGTATGATACATAGCACTGCATAATAGCTGCAAGGATGCTAGCTTTCCGAGTGAAGGATATGCGTGGACAGGCTAGGCATGGAGATATGGATTTAATAGCATTGCTTCCATTAGACTTGATGCTTCTGGCCTTTGCTATATACGTTAACGGTATCGTTATTCTCTCAGTTCTGACAGTCAATTGCTTGGATGTATCCTTTTCTTTAACAGAATCTGAGTTAGCTGCATACAGGAAACCACTTTCCCAACTGATTATTTTCTTTTAACATTTGTTCTTCAACAAGCTGCTCCGTGTTCCAGGTGCAGAAATAATAATTTCTTGAAAAATCCTATCCTGGCTTTCAAAGGCAATGCAGGTAGCCGGCCCCCAAAACAACTTTTAGAATTGTTTAAAAGTATTTAAATGACAATTAGGATGGTTTTTGTTGTTGTTGTTACTCATTCCTCATTGTGGAGAAGGTGTATGAAGGTGTGCTTTAAACTGCAACCATTGTAATGAGGCTGGAGCTAGATGTTATAGATTGTGCTACATGATCCCACTGAAATGGTCCTGCCCTCCCCACTTCAAATATTCACCACTTGTATTGATTGTCTCTTGTTAAAAAGGCCATGTCGGCAGCTATTCTAATGATGCATTTTCTCTTTTTTTTTCTTTGGACTTTGAGACCAGCCACTAGGGGTAATGATGTAAATGTGGCAATGTCACATTCCCTCAACTGGATTTGGCTATGTAGTGAAGCCAATTCAGAGTGAGGTCAATGTTTCTGTTTGTGAAGCCAAATTTATGTACCTAAAGACACTGTAAAACCAATACAGAGTGAAGACAGGAAGTACTGCCCTTACCCTGAAACAGTGTCAGGAAATACAACAGCATTCCCTGTAATGTATGTTTCCAACTTGAATTAAACTTGCAAAAAAATGCATTGTAATACAATCCTGATACTGGTTTGGAATGGATAAACAATGCAATATAAAATTACAGCACATACTAAAATACACATATGGGTACAGCACATTTAAAAGCTGATTTCATGAATTATATTAAATCCATTAACATGTCACAGCACAACAATTTGTAATTGTTACTGTAAATATTTAAGTCCATTCAGAAACTGTGCTGGCATTTAGCTGAGATGGTGTTATTAGAAAATGGAAATATTTGCGTTAATAAATTCGCTACAGTTCACAGGTGCTTCAAATAACACAGTGCAAATTTTGTACTAGTGTTGGACATATGCATACAAGTGACATCATCCACATACACTTCAATACAATATATCGCAAGAATGAGCCAAAATCAACTGCAGCACGGAAATCTATTTTAGAACTGAAGGGTTGTGCCCTTTCACACATGCATGTGCACGGCTTGATTTCTTTGCTTGATTATGGATGGATGGGTGTTAACAACTGACCCCACTGAAAAACACTGAGGCCCCTTCCCCACACGCAAAATAATGCGTTTTCAAACCACTTTCACAACTGTTTGCAAGTGGTTTTTGCCATTCCGCACAGCTTCAAAGAGCACTGAAAGCAGTTTGAAAGTGCATTATTCTGCATGTGCGGAATGAGCCTGAGTTTGAAAAGATTAATTAAGTTCTGTCTGCAGGGTTAAATCTATGGTGGCCCATTCATACGTGCAAACCATCACTTGATAGTGCAGCCACCATGTGATGACTGTGCTCACATGAAGTGACTTTCAGAGTGATGTAATCTGTGACCTTGCTTCATGGTGAATACTTAGTGCAAAACGAGGAGCCTGGTTTTGTAGCATCCTGCGATGGTCCCTCCTCATGAGCTCCAATAGGAAGGGCTGCTGTCCTGTAAAAATGCGTAAAGCAGCAATTTCACTTTTTGACAGGACAGAATCAAAGGCTGACTTCCCTGTTAATCAAGATATTCCCTTGAGCTCCAGCCTGCTGGTAGCCAGAGCAATAATATTGATCTTCAAGTGCTGAGGCATAGTGCACATTTAGCTCTATGTAGACATTTTCGCACAGCTGAAGTGTTCCATACCAGCGTTGGCATGGCAGGGATCAGGGACATAAAAAGGAGTGCATGTGATGTGCCAAGTCTACAGGCTCTTTTGCATTGCCGTCCCAGTGATGCGAAGGTGTCACGATGCACACTAGAAGGTATCTTCAATAACAGCCTGTAATAATTCAGTGTTTTCATTCTCCTAAACTGGGGCATATAATTTACGCAAGGATTACAACTCAAATCTGTTTTAGGCCCCTCCGGTTTCTGACACAGTGGCAGCTTTTGAATCAGTGAGTATCTTTTCCTGCTGCTTAATCTCTAAGGCAACCAATTTGAGAATGCAGGGAGTTTTTACTTTATCTGCTACAGCCACATTTGTGGCTTAGTTTTTGTACTGGAGAAAACAGCAACACCTCTGTGCATGCTCATACGCATTCATGCAGGGAAGATCCAATCACCCGGCCAATCTGGTGACCGCATCAAATCTGCAAAGTGAGCTGCAAGTTTATTGAAAGCCTGTATGCAAATATTAGTGATATCTAGTATGCAAAATAATTGCTGACATGTCACCAGAAAAAGTCAGAACACTAAGGTAACTCTGAATCTTTACTAGGGATACTTGAATACCTGCCAGTTCAGCTCATGCTCTGCTTGCTGGTTGCAAGAAGGGACAATTTCTTTTGTCAAACAATCTGTGAGCTCCTTGAGCCCCTTTGGCAGGTTACTTCTTTCAGAAGTACGGAGAAGTCCAATTGGGGGCATTTCATACATGCCTGTCCTTGTATATCTTGATGGGAGTCCTGATATGTTTTCCTGCCCCACAGACCAGTTTTTTGCTGCATTCTGCTGAGCTGCCAATCATCGAACTAAAGAGTAAACATGCCCGTCATTCATCTAGTGATGATCAATGAATACTTTATTTTATAAAAAGCCTTATCATTCAGTGGCTTTTTCTGTACAGACCAGAGGTGACGCTACCAGGGGGCAGGGGCATGCGCAACACACAGGGCGCCTGCAGGGGCACCAAAATCGGAAATATATTTTAAAACTTTTGTGTGTGTTTTTACTTTGTTGGCCAGCAGGGGGCGCAGTTTTTAGTCTTCTAGCGGCACCAAAATGTTAGGCTACCCTCAGACGGCACTCCTGATTATACCAGCCAGGTTTGGTGAAGTTTGGTTCAGGGGGTCCAAAATCAATGGACCCCCCAAAAGGGGGTGCCCCCATTCCCCATTGTTTTCAATGGGAGCTAATAAATAGTACAGTGATGGTGAACCTTTTCGAGACCGAGTGCCCAAACTGCAACCCAACCCCCCCCCCCCCATCTATATAACTTGGACAGCCAGTCACTTAGGAGGGCTTTCACACTCACCAGATGTGATGCTCTTCCCTCAGCAGTGCTTGAGGGCAGATATAAAAAAATTCCATATATCGACAGGCTTTGTCCATGTGATATGGGGGAAATAGAGACCCTGACGCATATTTTTTTACGATGCCCCACTCATAAAGAAATGAGGGCAAAACTGTTTGACTCTCTTCCAACATCAATTTTTCTTGGCCCTGAGGATTGTGCCATGGAAAGACTATTAGAAGATGCCAATCCGAATATAACCAGAGAGGTGGCAAAATTCAGTGCTTATGTGGTTAAAAGGCGTGGACAAGTAGGGCAATAAAAATAGGAACTTTGGATTAATGATTTTTATCTTTAATATTCAATTTTATTCCAGTTTTAACTTTGAACTTGCTACATTAAAGGTTTTGAGACAAAACAGTCTTTGGAAACTGGTTACCTCAATTTTATTTTGTATCTGGTCTGGAAATGTATTATCTGGATTTTATGTTTTATATCTGATATTTTCTGGTCTTTGACTGAAATAAAATATTGATTGATTGATTGATTGATTGATTGATTGATTGATTGAACCCAAAACCCACTTATGTATCGCAAAGTGCCAACACGGCAATTTAACCTGAATACTGAGGTTTTAGTTTAGACAAAATGGTTGGCTCTGAGGCGTGCGTTACTCGGGAGTAAGCTTGGTGGTAGTTGTTGGCTTTGCTTTGAAGCAACCATGCAACTCTTCAAACGGGTGAATCACGACCCTAGGAGGGTTGACTCAGAAGCAAGCCACATTGCCAGCAACTGAGCTTACTCCCAGGTAAAGGATCTCACTTTAGTTCTTTGCATGAAAATCAATGGGGTTTAACAGTGCTTAACAGGGTTACCTATACTGCTTCCCCAAAACTTGGTCTTAGGTTTAATACTAATAATCAAGCCCAGTGGCCCAGGCCAGCCTAGATGCGGGGGGAGGGCGATTTCCCCCCCACATGATGAACTCCGTGCATGCCCACAGAGAGGGCTCTGAGTGCCACCTCTGGCACCCATGCCATAGGTTCGCCATCACTGAAATAGTAGATGGGGCTACCCTTTTGAGGGTCCATAACTTTGGACCCCCTGAACCAAACTTCACCAAACCTGGGTGGTATCATCAGGAGAGTCTCCTGAAAGTAGCCTGAAATTTTGGAACTGCTAACCTAAACATTGCTCCCCTGACAAGCACCCTCTAATTTTCCCCAGATTCTCCATTTCAATCATCCCCCACTTCTGCATGGATTTAAAGGGGGAATCTGGACTCCCTAGATTAAAAACATTGAAAGTATTGTCAAAGGCTTTTACGGATGGATTCAACTGGTTGTGGTGGGTTTTCCAGGCTGCGTGACTGTAGCCTGGTAGATCTTGTCCCGAATATTTCACCTGCATCTGTGGCTGGCATCTTCAGAGGTGTATCAGAGTGAAGTCTGTTATAATAGAAGTCTGGACACAGTGTATAACAAGGCAGTCCAAAATCAAGGCACAGGCAGGAGCTCAAGCAGGCAAGCGTAGAGCTAGAGGGAGACCAGGTGCATGGAACTTACCAGGAAGTACACTCATAGCACCCAGGCAGAGCCAAGCCCAAGGCAGGGGTTATATGGTTAATGAGCCTGGGATCCTGTAAGAACTCACTCCTCCTCAAATGCAGATGCCTCTATCTGGCAGACCCTTCTGCCATACCCGGCAGCAATGGGAGCACTTCTCCTTTGATTCTGCAGCTGTAGCCTCTGTCTTCCCCTTCTTTGAACAGCTGACTCGTTATGGATCTCCTAAGATTCCTGAAGACTCTCCCTCCTGCACAACATCAGGCTCTTCCTGAACTTGCAAGGAAGGACATGGAACTGGCTCTGCTGCCTGCATTTCCTCGCAAGGAGCCATTTCTGAATGCCCAGTGTCTTCAGGCTCTACATCAGTCCTCAGTGCCCAGGTCAGTGGCTTATGACAATGGGGTTGCATGCAATGATTGTTGCACTGATGGTGAATGACAGTTTCTTGCATCAAACCAGTAATGGGACCTAGAAGAGCAACATGGCTTGGCACAACTTCCCTAGGAAGGGCTGCCATTAGCAGTGGTAGCCTTGTGTAAGTTGTTTACTGTATGGAAATAGGAAAGATCAACTGGGGTAGTGAGGCATAGGGTAAGGAACTACTCACATAAAGTTTCTAGCCCTGATACAGGGCATCATTCTTAAGGATTTTAGGACCAGGAAGTACTCTGAATAGGCAGAAATCTGTATGAATGATAGAAGTTTGGACACAGCTAAGCGGAGCAACACTCTTCTGATCAATACATGTATCTTTCCCAAAATTAGTTGTGTATTGCTCTTGTTCTTACAATCCATTTGAGCTAATGCAGGAATGACAGGAATATGTTTACACTGCAATTTATTTGTGCTGTAGTTCACAGCTCCGTTGTAGAGGCAGTGCCGCAGAGAGCCACCACAGTCCTCCAGACAAAAAAGTCCTCTAGCCTGCTGCATGGTACTTAGAACCAACCCAACAATCACACTGACAAAAGTCAAATGACTTTCTCTTAATGTATTGTCGAAGGCTTTCACGGCCGGAATCACTGGGGTGCTGTGTGGTTTCCGGGCTGTATGGCCTTGTTCTAGCAGCATGCCTGCATCTGTGGCTGGCATCTTCAGAGGACTTTCTCTTAATGTGAATAGACTAATTATAAATGGGTTTCCTAGTGTGCAACACAAATATTTTCCCCATTTCATTTCTCAGATTTATACCCACACTTTCTCCAATGTTGAGGGCCTTGTTTATGGCCCCACCTTCATTTTATCTCATAATAATTCTGTAAATTAGAGTGAAAAGGGAGATTGCCCCCAAAGCATATTGATTGATTGATTGCATTTATACCCTGCCCATTCCTACCCATAGTTCAGGATGGCTTATAGACATTTAAAGCATTACATATAAAAATATCATAGCTCTACAGTAAAACAAATAATAATATTAAAACCTGTATTTTTGTATGTCCCTCTTCCCACCCCTTTAACAAGGAGGTCACTGAATTACAGCCAGATGAAAGTGGTGTTTTACCTGGTGAACCTTAGAGTACCCAGAATTTTGTTCCCCCGACAGCCCCGTGTACAAATTTGTCCTCAAGTAGCCTGTGTGTATGTTACATATGACTCTTCCAATTTCTATACAAAGCAGTTTACATAACAGTTTAAATAAAACAGTCTAAATCACAACCATTAACACAAATTTGCCTTATTTCTAAACTTTGCCATCACTATCATACAAACATGTTCATCTCAATGGACATCAGCTGAAAAAAAGCCCTTTTAAATATGGTCACACAATCCCTCCTAAATACCGCTAGTGTCATACCCCCACGTGAGCCTTTATTGTTTTCAATGTTAAGTATAAGTTTCCCATAGATAGCATGGGTTTAGTCCTCTGTATAGTCTCCAAAGGGAGATATTTTAGTTAGCCCCTGTCCCTTTAAGAAGTTTCCCAAGAGGCAGTCTTTTTTAAAATTACCCTGTTCAGTCAGTTCAGTTCAGTACAGGTGCCTAAGGAGTCAGGAGGCAGCAGTATTTTGTCATGTCAAAGGTGTACAGAGAGCATAAAGTTGAGGTTTACAGAGAATAGTAGCCAGATAAAGACGCAAGGAACTTAAAGAAGTGGACTTTCCTGGAAGCAGTCAAAGAAAGAACAAAAGTCTACAGCTTTCTACTCATTGTTTCCAGAGATCGAAGCAAGTACTTTATTTTAGGGGGCAGACCCTACACTGGGAGGAGTTAAGAGGGACTCCAAAATTCGTCTAAATTACAAACTCGGTAAACCTTTTGTTTGAACTGTTGAACCTTGCTTGTGACTCTCCCACTCTCTTCTGGCTGGGCACAGGGCACCAGAAACAGTTTTGCTTGGAGAACAGAATAACTAGGTATTCCAATGGAGGGGAGTGGCCATATAAAAAGCTTTGATCCTTGTGGATGACGTAAACACCCTGGTGACTGCGGGAACAGATGAGAGAGACTTATGGGAAGTTCTCACTGGATTGGGTGGCAATTGCCACATCACATTGAGCCTGAGTCTACAAAATGAAAAAAAAAATCACTGACTGCAATGGGACTAGGCTTTGAATGAGCCACAGCAGACGGAATGGGACAAACTAAAATAACCATGGTACCACATGGTTACACAAAATAGCCACATGCACAAGCGGCAGGTTTCAAAAGGAGTGCTTTCTACTGTAATGAATAAATGAAATTTAATGAATATTTTACAAGCCACCTGCTCAGCTATGGTAATTAAGTAGTTTATTGTGGGCACCATGATACAGCTGGATCAGGAAGTGATGTGAAAGGTGATCAGGTAGGATTATGGAGGTGAGAAAGTGTGATGTGACAGTGAATTCTGGGTGAGGAGATACAAAGGTGTGCATTTTTGCCGATGCTGTAAACCTGATGATGGAGCGATGTTCAAAATCTTGCAAGAAAGACTGTTACCAAATACGGAATGAGCAATGCCAGATGTTCACGCCGGATTCGGAAAAGGAGGAGAAATTAGAGATCATATTGCAAATTTACGTTGTTTACTGGAGCATACAAGAGCATTAACATTAGATTGTGTTTCATAGATTACAGCAAAGCTTTTGACTGTGTAGATAATGAAAAGCTATGGTTAGTTTTAAAGGGTATCACTGGGGGCAGCAAGAGTGTTGCCCAATGGTTAGGTAAATCCCCTGTGCTGCACCTCTGCTTCCTTAGCCAGCAAGACCAATAAGCATGCTGTGGTCAGTTTTCCAGTACAAAATTGGTTGTTCTGTGTCTTAGTATGGGCATTTGGCCATTCTCTCCCCTCCTTAGGAGGCAAATGAGTATGCCACAACATCTGATTGTTTTGATGTGCAATCTGTGCTCTAGACAGGAGAACATGAGAACATAAGAACTAGCCTACTGGATCAGATCAGAGTCCATCTAGTCCAGCACTCTGCTACTCGCAGTGGCCCACCAGGTGCCGTTGGGAGCTCACATGCAGGATGTGAAAGCAATGGCCTTCTTCTGCTGCTGCTGCTGCTCCTGAGCACCTGGTCTGCTAAGAGGCTACTATTCAGGACAGAATATGGAGAAACAGTATGGTTTCCAATTAGAAAAGGTGTCACACAAGGATATATTTAATCTCCTAGCCTCTTCAGTGTATATGGAAAACATATAAAGACAGCTGGGTTACAGCAAGGAATTTGATGTGGAGCCTGAAGGCACTGGTGACCAGGAGGTGTAAGCAACAGAACTAGCTCCAAGCCCTGTCCCGCCAGCAACTCATCCTGATACTAGGCAGCTTGGAGAGCCATCAGTTACCTCAGACAAGTTGAGTAGTGAGCTAACTGCACAAAGAAGGCAACAACATAGGTATGGGCTAAAAGGAGCAGCTAAGGGCTAAAAGGAGAAGTACGAATACTAATACTTTTGCAGAGGAGCTAGTTTTGATTAGCCAAAACAAGGAAAGTTCCGTTGTTGAGCCTCCTTGTCCTTTCCTGGAGGTCTCCAATGCAAAACTGGGACTGTACAACCTGCAATTTGCATTTTGAAAGTAGATGGGAATCCACAATTTTTGTCAAATCTGTTTTGTCTTAGCTCCACAAGTGGTCCACCCAGGTTCCCACATGAATGTGACATACAAGTACTGCACTTGATCTTAGCCAAAAGGCCAAGAATGTTTCCAATTGAAATCTCAACTCAGAGATCTTTACCACCTCCTCATTGATCATCCAACCCAATCAGCGCGTGAAAACTAGACCTCCAGCTGTAAAGACTTTTACAAATAGATGCAGATTGAGAGAAGCCAATTATATATATAAAAAAACCCTGGAATATTCTTATCGAAGCTACAAACTCAAAAGACCCCAAAATTTTTTTGGCAACTCATGTCTGATGTCCCTCTACAAAACTCAAATTCCACCAAGCTATTAATATAAGACATTATATGGTGGAATCATTACTACAATACCTTTTTTCATCCATCAGTTCCTGCCATCGCTGCTGAGGCTCCATCAATCCGTGAGATGCCAGAATTGCCACCTGTCTCCTCTGATGAGGTATTCTGTTTGATTGGGCAGTTGAAGAGAGGCAAGACTCCTGGACCCGATGGTATCCATCCAGAAATATTTATTAACCAGAATTACAATATTTATTTATTAGCCAGAGATCCCAGAATTGCCACCAGTCCGACAATGCACCTTTCCGACATTCTCCGAGAATGTCTCCGAGAATGTCTCCAATTGAAATCTCAACTCCGAGATCTTTACCACCTCCTCACTGACCATCCAACCCAATCAGCACGTGCAAACTAGATCTTCGTAGTATCCACCCATTTAGCCACCTACAGCAATGTATAATGGTTAGAGTCGTGGACCAGGATCTGGGAAATCGAAGTCCAGATTCTCACTCTGTCATGGAAAGTCCTGGGTGACCTTGGGCCAGCCATGTTCTCTCAGCCTGACTGATCTCACAAGGGTGTTATGAGGGTAAAATGGAGGAGAGCAGAATGATACAAGCTGCTTTGGATCCCCATTGAGGAGGAAAGTGAGGAAGAAATGAAATAAGCAAATAAATAAACCTTTGATGGTGGGTAGAACAAGGCTTCAGGTGGTCTCAGCGAATGAGCAGGACTTTCTCAGAAGTTGTGATGGTCCTGAGATCCTAATTTCAAGCTATTTGGGCATTACAGTTCAAAGTCAGCAGTTTGTGCTTAGGAAAATGACTGGAAACTAATATAGATCATTACAATATGTTCTCTATTTGGGGTTCCAGTTAATATCCTGTCCATGTATCTTAAACTAGTTATAGTTTTGAAAGTTATCATAGTTGGCCCCACATGTAACTGATTTAAATGATCTAACCTGGACATTGAGGCATAGATAACTGTGTCAAGATTTTGTTTTTCTAGTTGAGCTCATATGTAGTCGATGTTGTTTCAACCAATATTCTCCAGTTCTAATTTTTCAGGTTGAAAATAGCAATTTGCTTGTTTAGAATTTCTCACCTGAAAATCACAATAAATAGTTTTATACCTTTGATGATGATCATGATGCTTAATTTTTAAGAAAAAAACTTGTTTATTGTAGCTTCCTTTTCCTTTCTCAGTCAGGTGCGTGGGTTATTCCAGGTAAGAGAGATAAAATAGTGAATGCAATTATTTCATGAAACTGTTGTCATACAGCCAAATATATTTAGTTATGCGATGACATTACCACGGCATGAGGGCAGCTGAAAGTAAGCGTTGCTGCTGCTTTGATGCCTTGTTCACCAGTCCCTGCCTGCTGCTTTCTCTTTCCTGGATTAATCACAAGGATGATGTCAGCCAACTAGGGATTGCTCACTGAATGGTGTGACATCAAAAGTAGAGGTTGCCATCTTTTGATAATGCAAACAAATGAGTACAGTGCAAATGAACTCTGAACAAGGAAGCTGCACTGTACGATCAGCATGGATTTATTGTATTTATTGCTACAACGTGGTGATTTTCCATTTGCAAAGGGGTAGTAGCAATTTGAATTCATAATTTGGAGACATACCCTTGTATAGGAGGGTAGGTTTTAACAGTATTAAGGAAAGAGTAATTTGATGATAAAACCTAATGGCTCCAGGGAGCTATTAGATTATAAAAGCCTAGAGCAGTACCTGCTTGGTCACTCTCTGGATTAAAGATGTGTATTCTTCCCATATTGATCTATGTTGTCTGTCTTTAAAACTATAACTTGAATGTTGGATAATAACGATTGAATGGGCTCAGCAGGTTAATAGAAAGCAGAAAAGTATCTGGGGAGTCATGGGGAGTGTCAGGCACTATGTACCTCCTTGAAAATCCTGTCTTAGAACGTGGAAGTCCAATGTACCTTCTTTTTATTATTTATTTTCATGATCATGCCAAATGAAATATGTAAGATATTAATACATTGTAATAGACATAACATATTTCAAATTATTTTAAACCCCTTAGGATTAAATATATGTAATGTTTATAATTTCTACACTAGCATGACTGAAATTAGTAAAATCCACCCCAAGTCTGGAATAGTTTCGTGTAGTTGACTTGTTCTTAGCAACTGAGGCTGTGTGTAACACATTCCCACTCCCTGAAGAGAGAGAGAGAGGCCCAAAGGGGGACAAGGTAGCAGGGGGTAGATAGATGTTTGATAGCTGCCTTTATCCTAGGCACGCCCCACTCACGCACAGACACAGACACAGACACACACAAGCCCTTCAGTCAAAAATCCTGTCAGGAAGAGTAATAAGCTGCCACCAGTTCTGAGGTAAAAACTGGGAACTTTGAGAAGCTTTTAAAAGATAACACAAAACTAGGTTTTATTTACAAGCTTTCTTCTCAGTTTGTTGTTACAGAGAGGTTCTCAAGCATTTCTGGTTTCTTTAGGTAGATATTTACTTAGATGTTACAGATAGAATGCAGTTTTACTTAAACATGGCCGTTTCCATTTCCAGATTTAGTTTCACACATGCACAGGTGTCTCTGTTTAGGTAAAGCTTTCCAACACAATCCTGAACACTCTCCTAAAACACCCGCCCTTAACTCCAAAGTGGCTTGGGACAGATTAAGCTCTGGGGTTTCTCTAAACCCTCACTAAATTCTGCCAGTTAAGCTAACACACCCTCAAGAACTCTCTCATTCAGTATCTAGGTGTGGTCTCCTCATGAGACAATAGCCAAGCCCTCTGTGTGGTCTTAGGAGTGTCCCTGTGAAATAAACTTCCCTCCTGTTTTCCACCCATACCAGGCCTCCTAGCCTCTGCTGAAAACAAGGCTCTTTCAGTCTTTGAGATTTCTTAGTGAACACTGGCTCCTTAGCCATTCTCCCTCAGTCTCTGGCTCTCTGCCCATAGACAAGATCTCCAACTGACTGAATCTGAGGACTAACACGATCTGCGTTTCACACAAGCTCACAAGCTGCTTTCAAATCTCTCTGAACTGTTCAAAATCTATTAAACTTCCCTCTCTAACAGGCTTTTCCTGATTTTATAAAAGCGAGCACACCCTCTCTGTGGCTCCTGGCTACTGCATTTCAGCCAGCCAATCAGGTTGATTTCTGCTTAACCCTTGGTGCTTCTTCTCTGGCTGAGCTGCACCTTTTCGAATTAACAATTTCAAAGCCTAATCTATCACACCACGGTTCTACAAGGCACACACCTTTCATTTCATTTTTCGGCTTTCCATCAGAGAATGTCAGCATTTTTTCAAGTTTTCATCCAGGACAATGAGCTCTAGAAACTTCTTATTTCCCCCCAAAGGAAGTAGAGATATTTGACTCCACACCAGACACATCAAGCACTGCGTAGGGCTATCATAGGAGATTATCCACATCTATGTCATCTGGGAAATCACCAAAGAGAAAAGAAATACTTCAAGCATTCTCATTTGTGACTGCCCATCTATGTACTTATTTTGCGCTGTGAAATGACTGGAGAATGCGTGGAAGCAGACAAATTCTGCAATCATGCTGCTACAGGCTTGAAAGCCACATGTATATTATCCCCATATTGTTCTACTACCCATATTGTCCCCATATTGTTCAATACTGAGAACAAAGCAGAATGAGAGTTTCAATTGAGATGTGCAATACGAATCAATATTACAGACTTTGAAATACTCTATAAAGAAATATCGCAGGCTATAGAGACTCAGAAGTGCTGCTCACAGAAATCAATATTTGAGAGTGGTTTGCGAGATACTTTTTAGTTTTCAGACAAAAAGCCCACAAGGATTGGATAAGGAGATTCACTGGAGAAAACCCACATAGAGTTACACCCTAGTAAAACTGTTTTCCCCTTTCCCCAAAAGACTTTCATTTGTAGTTTGCAGATTGAAATCAGACTTACAACTGCTAACAATATAACACCATTGTGCTAACTATAAACAACTATTTCTTAGCTGAGATGGCATGGATAAAGTTGGTATCCTTGTCTATGTTGTGCAAAACACACAAGCATTCCAAACAGGAATGAGACAGGACCTTTCAAGTTTTCTGGTTCAGTTTTAAAATCTTCATTTTTATTCTACTATTTGCTTCTGAGAAACAGAATTCCAAATGTATTGTCGAAGGCTTTCATGGCCGGATTCAACTGGTTGTGGTGGGTTTTCCGGGCTGTGTGGCCATGGTCTGGTGGATGAAACAGATTATGTTCCTTTCAAAGTAAAGCAGGTCTGAGCAACCATGAACAGGAAAAAATTGGGAGTTGGATGGTTAGATATTGTGTGGATGATCCAAAAAAGAGGTCAAATTTAAGCAAAAGTGAAGAAATAAGCCCAGGTGGAAGTGGCCACTGTCCACCAACTGAGAATTTGCGATCTGAGACTTAAAGAAAATAATCTAGCACAGTTGCAGCAATAAGCTAGCAAACTTGCTGCCCAGTTTATCCCATTATGGCAAGACATGTTTTGTCACTGTAAGCTGGTTGACCAGAGACACTTTGGAAAAGGTCTGGCTGAGAAGCCACCTGAAACCTGAGAAAGAGAATCCAGAAGATGCAGAAAGGAACCTTGTAGCAGGATCAGAAACCAGTCTATCGAAGAATAGCATTGCTGTGATTGGTAAGAGAGCTTGATTTTGGAGAAGGTTGGAGTTTGCAGTTCTGCATCCTGCTTTGCTGCCTGGGTTCCAAGCCTTTATTTATAAGCTTAATTGTTGCTATGGAAATTCAATATTTAAAGAGGTAATTATTGCTGATCTTGTTGCATGTGTCCATTGCTGATGTCCAGCTGTTAGCTCTTTAGCTCCAGTCTAGCAGATTAATTACTGCTATTGATTACTTCAAGCTTCTCTCTTCACACCTGCAGTTTGTGTAATTAGCCAGTGGCCTCCTCTGAAAATTAGGAGCAGTTTCATCCTGGCACTTTGCCATTTCCGAGCCATGTGCTCTGCTGTGATGAACAAAAGCAAATCTCCTTTAAATAGAGATATCTGGGCAATGGACTCTTTTGCCCTTTTCAAGCTAGACATGTTTACTGCAAATTACCCTTTGTTAGGAAATATTGCACCTGATTAAGGAAATGCCTTTAACCTCCACATTCCTAAACTGTGGTAATTTATGGACATTCCACAACCATGGCTGTAGATTTTTTTAAATAGTAAAGATTGTGGCCCTGTATACTGATTCAATCTATATGTAGAACATATCTTAAGGAAAACTGGATTGGATTTAGATGGAGTGAAAATTGGTGGAAGAAACATTAACTATCTGAGATATGCAGGGGATACCACCAGGGCGTACTGCTACGGGGACAGGGGGGTTAAAATGACCCCGGGCACAATGGTGGGGGAGGCATACAATTGCCCCACCTCCCTTGTAAAGGATTCAATGGTGTTGATGGTGAAGTAACCTTGAGTGCATTCCACAGCCCGGGCGATGGGCCAGCTTCTTCGGCGGAGACCTTATCTCTGCGCGGGAGATGAGGACTCCGTTCCCACAGCTGCGGGAAGCAGGAAGGGGATGCCGGGGTGAATGGTGTCCTCAACCTGTGCTTCTGGCGGGAAGTGTCATTCCTGCCACTGCGTGTACTTGAGCTTTCTAAGATGTCTTAATAAATGGACTTTTACTCCCAAAAAGCCTTTTATTTCTGCTTCTATGGAATTCCTTACATTGTGGCAGGAATCTAAATCATCCATATTCCTGTGCAGTGGACCTCTGGTGTCTTGACATGGAGAGGTTGAATGTTACTGCGGAAGGTGCGGTAGCCCCCAAAGAGGGCTCCGACCTTTCCTTCTGGATCTGGAGGAACCGGCAGGAGAAGCGGAGACCTCGCTGGTGGCTCACCCGTCCTCATTATCAGCCGCGAGTCTTCCTTTACTCCGTTGGAGCGAGGGGCTGATGGCAGCGACCTTAAGGAACTTCCATGAGCCGTTTGAAACTGTCTATGGATCGGCCTGTGGATCCCGAGGATCTCTACCGTTTTTCGATGTGGATTACAAACCTCAGATGCAACCTGTCATGGAAGAGGCCGGGCCTGACCACCTTTCATGTCGCGGCAACCCAGGAATCCATTGAGCGGTTCCTGGACTGCGTATTTTGGTGATGCTCCCAAGGAACCACCGTGGCGCACAGCACTGGGGCCCGTCCAAAGGACACGAGGACTAAACCTGGAATTGGGAGGGTATCCGTGCCGCTTCCCAATCGGACCCCCCCACAGTCCAGACCCAGCGACGCACCTGAGGTGCCTCGAGAGCCACCGGTATCCTGGCGGCTACGGTGTCTCCGATGTCGCTTCCAGATGAAGAAGAGTCCGAAGAAAGCCTGCATTCCCAGCGGATCTGTTCCCTCTCCTTCGAAGACCTGGGATGAGGAAGTAGAGGCGACTGCGAGATGCCCAAGAAGCATGGACCGATGAGCGTCAGCTACGGGAGGAGAGCGGGCACAGTTTACAAAGAGCGCCAAAACCTGCAGAGGGACGGGAGCGGCAGCGCCAAAAGAAGTCCAGCTCGAGTTGGACCCGTGCCAAAAGATGCGCTCCAAACTGCCCAGAATCTGTCAGTCCATGATAAAGTCCTGGAACACTCCAGACTGGGATTTACAACGGCAACGTTGGCGTTCCAGACCCTCTTGCCGCCGCATAAAGTGAGCGGAACTCACTGAAGCCATGCGCGGAGACCCGAACTGGCTAGGAGTGGAGCAGATGAAAGCTGCTGCATGCGCACCAGGATAGAAATTGACCGCAAGGAGGAGCTGGCTGCGTTGGAGAGGGAGCTAAGGAAGGCAGCAGACCAGGAACCCCCAAGTTGGAGTCTATGCTGTTACTGATCGCGCCCGGTGCCAGGGGCCGTATCTGGGTCCTGCCACCCCAAAGCGCCAAGCGCCGCCAACACCCGATTCCGCCCCGGCACAGCAGCTGCCTGCCCAACCTGCCCAACCAGCGCCTTCCCAGCAGGCACCAAGAGCGTTGAGCGGGGCTACTATCGGCCCCGATACCAGCCCGTTTGATGGGACGCTTCGCGGCTTCCCTACTTCATTTTGCAACTCAATGCCCACTTGGAAGACTATGATGATTTATACCCGGTCTGGCCAGCGAAAAAATACGGGACATCGGCTCCATCCTGGATGGGGCAGCAGCCGACTGGTTAAGTGACTCTTTACAAATTTAGGATAGAAGACTTTCATTACGGTGCCACTTCTCAAGCCTTAAGAAGTTAGCGCCTCCAAGATCCAGGCGCGAGAATGAAGCTATCCAGCACCATCAAAACTATCCTTAAGGCAGCACGCCCGTTTGCGAAATTTGCCCGTGGCGAATTTAGATGCGGCTGCTCGGTACTTCCTCCTGAGTGGCCTGAGCATGAAATCACGAATACTTCTCGGATGCTGTGGGCCGGCAAGCTCGTGAAGCGGTGTTTTAATTGGTCCCTCGTACTATTGCAGATTGGATCCAGTTGGGATCCCAGGTGGCGTCGTTTGGAATACGCTCGTGCGGTGGCAGCCGCCCCAAACCCACTACTGTGTCCACCAAGTCAAGCCCAGCTGCCTTTCACGAAAACCACCTCTCAGAGCGCCGTCTGGCCGACTGGGATTGTGTCTTTACTGCGGAGGCCAGGTCATCTAGCCGCCAACTGTCCCAAGAAACAAAACCAACGGCTCCAGCTCGGCACCCCATCTGCCAAGCCACCACGCCCAGGTCAGGGCCGCGGCGGGTTGCGTCTAAAGGTCATGAGAGGCGACCCAGAGGAGGGAAGCAGCTGTTTGCCTTTCTTCAGCCCCCCCCATGGACATGGGCCCGACTCTGTGTAGCGGTGGTGAAGGCAGCTCCCCATTACTGTCCAAGCATTTCTGGCCAACCCGGCGCTAAACACACTCGCATCATAGCCTCGGCCTTGTGGATTCGGGCTGCTCCCACTGCTTAATAATGCGGCCCCAGGTGGCAGAGGAGCTAGGTCTGGACCAATTTCCCTGGCCAAGCCCATACCATTCACCCAAATGGACGGCAGCCCCCCCTTGGGGGCGAAGGACGGCCCAGTACAAAACACAGCGGTTCTCCTCCGTTCGCCGACCATTGGGAGAAAATTAGTTTTATCTTGGCGCAGTGGCCAAACCTCCATAGTTTTGGGCATGCCTTGGTTACTGTTACATGAACCAAAGTTCATTTGGAAAAACGGATCTTAGAATTTACTGACCTCCCTCGGTGAACACATGAACTGGGGAAAACCTTCTCCTGACACACCCCCCCCTCCCTGGCTTCTTCAGCGATTGCTCCGATCTTATTGGCATCCCACCTGCATATCATGATCCTAGCCAGAGTTTTCAAGGGAGCAAGAATCGCGATCAGTTACCACCCCACAGAGACACTGACTGCAAAATTGTTATACAACCAGAGGCATAAACTACCCAAAGGTAGAATCTATCGCATGAGTCCCAATGAGGAGAAGAGGAACTCCGTGCCTTCTTGGACAGAACAACGCTCGCGGGTTCATCTGTGGAGCTACCAAACACACCTGCAGCTGCTCCCGTTTTGTTTGTAAAAGAAAGATGGGTCCTTAAACTTTGCTGCACAGATTATCGAGGTCTCCAGCGGTCTCCTGTCCAATAAATATCCTTTGCCTTTGATCAAGGACCTTTTAGATGCACTTTCGGCAAGAGCATTTTACTAAGTATGGACTTGAGAGAAACTTACTACACAGAGTCAGAATTGCTGAAGGCTATGAACACTTGACCATTCGTTTAACTTACAAAGTTTGGACAGTTTGAATACTTAATAATGCCATTCGGGTTAAATTAGGGCCCGAGCACATGGCCCATATCAACGAAGTTCTTCATGATTTATTGTACAAGGGAGTTGTGGTATGCTTAGATGGCGTTTTAATTTACTCACCAAACCATGGAAGAGCATGAGACATTGGTTGGAGGTATTGAAATAACGCTTTCGACAACTCTTGCCAAACTCTCCAAATACAGTTTTCACCAGACCTCCATTGACTATTTGGGTTACCGGATCTGCCCGAGGGCTTGAAAATGGATCCTGCTAAAATTGGCGCAGTCCTCAATGGCCTGCCCCACCAACGCCAAAGAACTCCAATCTTTTCTTGGTTTTGCTAATTTCTATGCATTGACTTTATACCCCAGTGCTGAACTGACTCTCTCACAGACCTCTTGCAGCACTAAGGGTAAAGATCCACTGTCCGTAAGCCGGGGCCCCCCTTTCCCTGTGGTCTGAGGAGTGTCAAACAGCCTTTCAGCTCTTAAAGTCTGCTTTACCACGAACCTATCCTAAAGCACCCTGACCCAGATCTCCCGTTTGTGGTTCCGCGTGGATGCCTCGGACCAAAGCACTTGGGGCCCTGTTGCAGAAAAAATAAAGATGGTAGGCTGGTTTCCGTGTGCTTGTTTGTCCTAGAAATTCTCTGGTGCTGAACTCAACTGGACTGTGGGAGATAAGGAGACTCACGGCCATCAAAACAGCATCTCCACTTGGCGCCACTGGCTGGAGGGAGCCAAACACCCTTTCAGGTTTGAAATTCCGGATCATTAAAAATTTGGCAGCTCTTTCCACCCCCCTCAAGATGTCTGCAAAACAACTTCGTTTAAGGCGATTTCTTTTCACGAACTTCTCTTTACAGTCCATTTTTCCCTGGAAAAACCAATAAACTATTTGGCAAGCTCTCGCTCCTACCGAGGAGGGTGGAGCTGCCTTACGAGAGACATTCTGCGCACTGTTCTTTCCCCTCCCGGACAGGGTTGGCTGTCACCGATCTCAAGCGTTAAGCTCCTCCTCCACCCCATTCCTAGCTTCCATTCTCTCCTTTCCTCGCGGGGAACTTCGAAGAGGCCCGAGGGCCGCACGAGCCCCATCAGCGGAAGAAAGTGACTCCCAATTGCGTTTGGAGAATGGAGTTTGGCCGGAGGAGGGGGGAGAACTGTTGGTATGCAGTGGCTCTCCCCCCCCCTCCCGCCAAGCAGGTTCTTGAAGCTTGCCACGATGCCCGTTCGCTGGACATTTTGGCTTTTAAAAAACTCTGCATTTTAGCCCGCCCGGCAGTTCTGGTGGCGCTAATGCTAAAGACGATTGGAGGCATACATTAGGAGCTGCTCAGTTTGTGCAGAAGCCAAAACCATTATCCCGGGGAAAGCCCCATGGGCTGTTGCAACTCTCTCCGTTGGCCTCCTCGCCTTTGCGGAAGTCATCTCCATGGATTTTATTACAGATTTGCCCGAAAAGTCCATGGCAACCACGGGGTTTTATGGGTGGTGGTAGACTTATTTTCTAAATCAAACCCATTTTACACACACATTCCATGTAAAGGTCCATCCCTCTCCGGCTCCTAAGTTGGCCGCGGCTGTTCATTCCAACATGGCCATTTACCGCCCATTCCGCCCCATTAAAGGGTGGTCTCCGATACGCGGCCCCAATTCATCTTCAAAGTTCTGAAAGCGTTTTTGGGGGGGTTGTTGGGGCGCCCGACCGTCGCCGCCTTACTACCACGTTCAAAGTGGCCGGCGAGGACGGAGAGAGAGCGAACAGAACCCTGGAGCAGTATTTGCGTTGTTACACCAACTACCACCAAGACAATTGGTGCGAAGACTTGTCCGCTTTGCAGAGTCACGCCTACAACAATGCAGTTCATTAGTAGTACAAAGAAAACCCCCCTTTGAAATTGTGTCTGTTCGGCTCCCTTTCCACCGTTGCCACAACTACCGCAAGCAAGCAGCTTTGGACCCCCAGAACTTTCAACAGTTGGATTTCATCCCTAGCTTTAGGGATGGAAAGCGGTCCAGACAGCTTTACAACAAGCAAAAGGACTCCCAAAACTGCAAGCGGATAAACACCGGCTCAGATTTTCCCCTCTCGCGTGGGCAAATTCCTGGAGTGTATTTATCTACAAAAAAAATCTCAGAGGCGTGCGCCAAATACTCCAAACTTGGCAAAAGATTTGTGGGACCTTTCAGATTACTAAAGTGATTAATGATGTCACTGCTCAAGCTTAGATTTGCCTCTAACTCTCTTAGTAAACTTATTCATCCTGTCTTCCGCATTCCGAAAGCTTTTGCTCAAAGGGAGGCTCCAGCTTCCGATGCCTGGCACGAATTCCTCGACCATGAGAAATTTACCCCACTCCATCATTATTGATGGTCACAAGCACTTCTGAGAATTGGCGGCTATTCTAGGACTCTTTTAAGCTGTCGCCAAATGCTTTGCAATATTTAGTCTCTTGGGTGGGATATTCCTCTGGGTATAATCAATGGGTTTATTCGAAAATATTAGAAGCCCCCCCACCCTTATTTCTGCTTTCCACCGGCTTTTCCGCAAGATAAACTACCTGGGGGGGGAGGGGTCTTCTTTAAGGAGGAGGCAGAGTGTAAAGGATTCCAATGGTGTTGATGGTGAAGTAACCTTGAGTGCATTCCACAGCCCGGGCGATGGGCCAGCTTCTTCGGCGGAGACCTTATCTCTGCGCGGGAGATGAGGACTCCGTTCCCATGGGAAGCAGGAAGGGGGGATGGGGTGAATGGTGTTATAACCTGTGCTTCTGGCGGGAAGTGTCATTCCTGCCACTGCGTGTACTTGAGCTTTCTAAGATGTCTTAATAAATGGACTTTTACTCCCAAAAAGCCTTTTATTTCTGCTTCTATGGAATTCCTTACATCCCTCCTCCCTTGTGCTGACCTGGCGCAGGCCTGCTACCAGGAGCCGGCTTGCTGCCACAGCCCCCATATAAGCCACCTCTTTCCCTCCCCAGGCCCTCAGGGGCGGGGGCATCTTGGTAGGCACTGCAGCAGCAGGCCAACTCTTGGGTCACCCACCATGGCATCCTGCCCCCTGCCTTCCTGCAGGCTGGCTTCTGCCCTCCCCAGGGCCTGGGGAGGGCAGGAGGTGGCCTGCTGAGAGGTGGGGGGTTCGGATGGGTGCCCGTCCAAGCTGCCACTGCCCCCAAGTGCAGGGGGGCTCAGAGTGGGGAGGGCATAGGGCAGGGTGGTGGTGGTGGTGATGGAGCAGGCATTGTCCCCAAGTGCCATTTCCCCGCCGATACGTCTCTGGATACCACATTACTGGCAGAAAATAGTGAAACATTGGAACAACTAATGATGAAAGTTAAAGCAGAAAGTGAATGGCAAGAAGACACCAGCTATAAAGGCTGATGAAAAAGTGAAAATATTAAAGCTTTTCTATTCCTTGTCTCCACCATCATCCAAAAGAAGGACTGCAAGCAAGAAATCAAAAGGAGATTGAGACTTGGAAGGGCAGCCATGTAGGAATTAGAAACTATCCTTAAGTGTAAGGATTCGTTCCTGGCAACCCAGATTAAGAAAATTTATACTCCAGTATTTCCCACAGCTGTGTAATATGTGAAAGCTGGGCAATGAAAAAAGGTGACAAGAAGAAAGATGATTCATTTGAAATGTGGTGTTGGATGAGAGTTTAATGAATACGGTGGACCACCAGAAATACAAATACCGGTAAGTAGATTCTAGATCTAATCAAGCCTGAACTCTCCCTATAAACTGAAATGACTAAACTGATCATCCTAAACTATCATATTTTGGTGACATTATGAGAAGACAAGACTTACTATAATGCTAAGAAACATGAAGGCAACAAGAAAAGAAAAAGACCCAACATGGACTGACTCAATCAAGGAAGTCAACCCTCAGGATGCGAAACCTGAGCAAGGTTGTAAAAGAGAGTAAAGTTTGGAGGCCGTTAGTGCATTGGGTCACCATAAATTGGAAGGACTTGATGGCACTTAAAACTAAGGTGACCAGATTTTTAATTTTGTAACGCGGGACGCAGGACGCGTTGCCGAAAAGCGTGACTATCCCGCCAAAAGCGGGACGGCTGGTCACCTTACTTAAAACACAAATGTTTTAGCTTGTCAAGAAGATGCTGTATGTGACTAATACTTTCCAGAGATGGAATGGTGTTATAAATCACTGGCTTTGGCAGATATAGGTGTGTTTCCAAGTTTCATCTGACTCCAGGTGTGCATTGCAAAATAGATGAAGATTGTGTTTCATAGGGATGATTTAAATTTTTAGGTCTTTGTTGTTTCAAGCCTAAAATCTCTCTTTCGGTTTCACTATCTCCATTACACTGCAATTGTAAGCAGAGCTATACCCTTCTGATCCCACTGATTTCAATTTATTTATTAGGGTGAGCGATGGATCAAAGCAGCATGCAGAGGCAGAAAAATATGATTGTAAAGTATTAATCCCTCCCAGATTGAATGAGTAACAGGCTGGGAGTGGGTGGAGTTAGGAAGGCAGTCAGAGCTTCTGTCGGGAATTTAAGGGGTTAAACTCTGAGATCTAGAGTGGTCAGACTGGTATAGTGTCTGTGAATAGACCTGTGATGTTGGTAGGGAGAGAGCACTGGTGTAAAGGACCACAGAAAGGAATTATTTTCTAGGAAGAGAAGAATTCCTAGCCCCAGTTCTAATAACAGAACTAATTCATCTTCTGGATAGAGTAAGGTGACCAGATGGTCACCTTGTAAACCCGGGACGGGGGTAGGCGGCTGCGCATACACAGCCGCAGGAGCACGCTGCCTTCTGGGGCGCTGCCGTTTCCCGCCGAAACAGCAGCGCCCCAGAAGGCATTGCTCCTGAGGCCACGTGTGCATGCGCGCACGGCCACAGGAACGTACGGCCTTCTGGGGCGCTGCCGTTTCCCGCCCTGTCACAGGGCGGCAAATGGCAGCGCCCCAGAAGGCTGTGCTCCTGTGACAGGGTGGGAAACGGCAGCACCCCAGAAGGCCGTGCTCCTGCGGCTGCACGCGCTGGACAATGCAAGGAACCCGCGGGATGCAGGACAAATTATGCGAAGGCGGGATTGTCCCGCCAAAAGCGGGACGGCTGGTCAGCCTAGGATAGAGCGACTAGAATGGAGGAAACTGACCAAGTGAGAGAGTTTGTGTCAGAGAGGACCCATTCTCAAGTCTGGAAGGGGGATTTTACACTACATCTGGGAGAATAATTCCCATCCCTAATTCTAAGGAGGAATTGCTTCAAATACGGAAGTGATCCTAAAGTTTGGGGAGGACTCTATGACAAACTGAAACCATACCAAACAAGGAGCCCTTATTCTGCTGCTATTTTATCAGAGGAGATGCTTCAGAAACTTCCTGAAGGCACCACTTTTTTGTCTATAGGGAATCCTAACTTGGAAACTGCTTTAAAGTCCATAGACTTCCATGAACTTGAACTGTATAGCTTTGCTTAGGATGGCATTATTAAGTAGTCTTCTGAAAACTGTTTAAAGCCTTAGTCAGCCACATCCTATTCCCTGCAAAATAACATGATGCAAAGTAGACCATCTCATCACTTGCTGGGATAAGGACAGATAAAGAATTTCCTTGCAGTGTAAGAAAAGACTGCTGAATTTCTATTTGTTTGGCCTTATACACAAATATCTACATTTATAGCAATCCATGAAGAGCCAAAAGCAGAGGCCAGGTGGCTTATGAAATGAGAATGCTTTTGATGTTCTTCCATTAATGCTTTTACTAATTCAGAATGTGCCTTGTTATGCTTACCTCTTTCAGATTTATAATTAGGTAACATACTTTGGGCCAACTCTGATTGTAGTCAGAAACAGTTGCTTGTCAAAGGAGTGACCATTTATTAAGACAGCAAACCGGACGACAACCAAATGAATGTATTTTGCTGACTTGTCAGGGGATGCTTGGACTTTGGAAAGGCCCAGTTGGAATCTCATCCCTGTTTCTGGATTAAATTCCAATTTGTGCATGGTTGTTTAGAGACCGTTCATGACTGGTATTATTGCAACCCTAAGAGCTATTTGAACAGAAGCCCAATGCGATTGTGGCTTCCAAATCCCATTTGCTATTATTGCTGCTCTGCAAGTGAGAAAAGCAAACCCAAGTTGCTTTTTATGGACCGCCGAGAGGTTCATTTTCTCACAGCTACAAAAGCAACTGAAGTGTGTCAGCGGGTTTTTTTTTCTTTTCATTTTTGACCTGTGTTAAAGAACAGCGTTGTTGATCTCTGGAACTGTTATCCTGTGATGCCCTCAGAGGAATAAAAATCTCAGAGACGGTGAAATGTGCTTGGACTGCTGCAATGAATGGTTTGTTTGGATGGAATTCTTGCATTTTTCTGGGTATAGAAAAATGTTCTGGGTACTCAAAAATTGTACTATCTACATAACCTAAGTGCCACCTTACAGGTGAATGATGTGAGAGTTTTATGCAACAATATTAAGGAAAAAGGTCCATCGATTCAGCAGTATGCTCAACAGCTATTTGCCTTGATAGTAAATGGACCCACTAGGTTCAGAGTCAGGCAGAATATAGAAGAAAAAGAAGAAGAGTTTGGATTTATATCCCCCCTTTCTCTTCTGCAGGAGACTCAAAGGGGCTTACAATCTCCTTGCCCTTCCCCCTCACAACAAACACCCTGTGAGGTAGGTGGGGCTGAGAGAGCTCCGAGAAGCTGTGACTAGCCCAAGGTCACCCAGCTGGCGTGTGTGGGAGTGTACAGGCTAATCTGAATTCCCCAGATAAGCCCCCACAGCTCAGGTGGCAGAGCTGGGAATCAAACCCGGTTCCTCCAGATTAGATACACGAGCTCTTAACCTCCTACGCCACTGCTGCTCAATATATTTGACTATTGAGATAAACAACAGTGAGGGCTGTTGCTTCCATGCCCCTCTTGTGAACTTTCCAGAAGTATTTGGCTGGTCTCTACTGGAAACAGAATGCTGAAAGAACCAAACACTTTATTTGATCCTTCATGGCTATTCTTATGAGTAGAACAGTCTTGGGGGAAAATGTGACTCTTCCCCCAGCCCCAAATTAATTGCTGCTGTTGTGATTATCCTCTGGAATGTGATTGTGTCACAGATCTAGTTCTTGGTATAGGTATAGATCCTATTTAGCACAAGTTAAAGAGCTGCTATGGTGCCACATAAAGATTTCATCTGTCATTCTAATACCACCGAGATCCAAACTCAGCATTGGAGGAGAACTAATTGTAGTCGACCCACGCGGTCAGCGTAAGAACGAGACGAGACGCGGAGATAACATCTGGTGGAGATCGCCAGCAGCGGGAGACCGGAGGTCCGTGTTCCTAGCGAGTCTCCCGCATGCCGGTTCCTGGCACCTTTTATTGTTATTCTACTCGAGTGTAGGAGGGAGGGACTGGGGAGTTCGGGGAAGCGGGAGGCCAGGTGAGGAGTGAGAGAGATCATCATATGATGCATACGATCTCTCACCTGGCGCTCGATCTTGAGGAGAGGAGCGTAAGCGTCTGAAGCCTAATCTCTCACACCTGAGGGGCAAGACCACATTGTCCCTCGCCCGGTGATTGAGCCAGACAGTTCATGACCCACTTGATGACTCTCATAGGGAGGGGGGATGAGTGAGTGGGGTCGCGGTCGCGACCAGAAGGCACCATTAGAGTCCCGTTAAGCGTCCCAACGTTCTACCTCACAGTGCTGCTGGAGGTCCTTGAGCAGTGCATTACTACATCTCCTCCTTTTTTTACATTTTACAAAAGGGGGACCCGAAATGCTAAGGAGGCGATTTAAAGGGGCCGCTTGTCTCCCTCCGCCCGATCTGGTCAAAAAGCTTGACCGAGCTGCTTGTGTAACGATTAGAACTTGGTTGCGGGGGTAAAGAAGAAGGGGAAATTCGAGGGGCTTCTTACACCGTTACAGGCAATATTAGACACACATTAGGCAACGAAACAAGATCCGATAGCAGAGGCACACAGATTAAACCAATGCAGAGCTGTACAATAGCACTCCAACCCATCCTCCCGGCAGCCAGCTCAGAGGGCTGACCACCAATGAGAGCAAAACATCATACTTCAGATTAGATTACAACTTCTTGCAGCTCCGCGTACTTTCATTATGAATCAATTGGGAATTATCAGAAGAATTAAAACAACAACATATTATGTACATTCCTCACAACCTTGGTGATGTAATAACAATAGAAGTAATCCAATAAGCGGTAGCCACGATTGTCTAGGAAATTAAACCAGCCGAAGCAGCCAGGATTCCTGCTGCTTTCCGGGAGGCCGGGGCATCCAGAAGCGGATGGAGGTAGAGATTGATGGACTTAGCATAAAGGCACAGGCCAGCCCGGCCAATAGCTCTTAGCATTGTAAGAGGCGAGTCAGGAGGACTCCCCACACCTAGGGAAGTTGCGAGGGAGACGAGACTCCGCCCGGAGGAGAGCGGAAGCCAGCTTGTCGCTCCGACAGGAGGAGTCGAGCAGAGCGGAGGCCCGGCGGCGTCCGGGCTCCCGGGGTGGAGCCTGGGGTAGGAGCGATGGTGGCGAAGGCTGACTGAGGCAACAAAGAGTTCCGGCAGGGAGTGGCGGGAATGTAGTTGAATGTTCTCTCCCGCGGAGTCCAGAACCAGCCCCTGGGGAGCAGGATGTTTCGAACACGGGGGGGAATGTCCTCCATGTGTGTGCAGTTCCAATTGGCGAGCGACAAATGGGCCGGGCGGTTCCCGTTTGGCTGTGCCCGGTGATGCGCGAGCAGGTGTTAGATACGTGGTTAGCGACAGTCTTGGTGACAAAGGAGAGAGCGCCAGCCCGAGGTTTGGGCAAGCCGGGTCCCCAGTCGGCGCTCATAGAGTACCCTGATGGATGAGGCATTCATGAAGGGGAAACTTAGCCCAGACTCCGCTAGGAAGTCTCAGGAAAAGCTTTGCAGGCGGGGAGCAGGCAGGAGCTTAGCAGGCTTCCGACTCCTAGAGTACTGGCCCAGGCAGAAAGATGAGACATTGGCAGCCCGGCAGCAAAACTGCTCCCAGATGTTGAGGGTCTGGTGGCGCTTCGATCAGGGGTGGCTGATCGCCATCCCGGCAGGGAGAGGGGCAACAGAAACGGCAGGCAAAAGGATGAGGTGGCCGCCCGAGTTAGCGGTGATGATCGCAAAGAGAGCGGCACAGAGAGGGTTCTCCGGGTGTCTCCGGGGTGGTCTTGCTTTGGCGCCTTAGCAGCTCTAGGAGCTTGGCTGGTAGTGATTGTAGCCTTGGCGTCTCCCCAGGTCATTAGGGTCTTTGGAAGCGTTGGCGGCAGTTCCTGTTGAGACCGCTGGGCGGGATCCTTTAGAGAGATGTGTTCCATCTCCGGGATGGGGTTGGTTTCCTCCTGGCGCCAGTCCAGGGGGTGGCCGGTCATGGCGAATCGGAGATCCACAGGGGACCTGTAGGAAGAGGGACTGAAACACACCCCCTTTCCCCGGAGGGTTATGGGGGGGGGCCGGGTCCCGCCAGGCTCAGTTTTAATGCCCGGATGGCGGGAGAGATCGGGGATCGGGTTTTTGTTTGAAGGTTGGGGTTTAGAGTTTAGGAGTTAAATATAGGCTTGTTTTTGCGCTATATGCCAAAGAAGGCTTGTTTTGCAGCCTGTGAAGGTTGCTTTTAATGCAATCCTCCTGGGGGCCGCCTACTCCCTCTTTCTTTAATTGGTATTTTGACAGGAAGTAGGGCAGGAGGTGGCTGACCCTGGTGGGAGTAAGTAGGCTTCAGGCGATCATCAGGGTCGCGTCCATTGAGGCGAGGTCCGAGCAACCTCAAGGGGGAGGAGAACAGGCGGGTCCTGGGGGGATTGTGGAGTATGCATGCTTAATCAGCAACAGCACAAGGGGGCTTTGGAAAGCGCCTTTTGGGGGAGATGGGTGCATCCACGAGGGAGAATGAAGCAATCAGGCAATTAGAGGCAGATTCCTCGCACACACAAAGAAGAAAAAAAGGAGGGGGGGGTTCTTTGCAAAGGGAGGTTGCACTTACGTGACCTTGGTGGCTAATGCAGGAAGCTGGATGGTGCTAAAATTTTTTTGATCGAATTTATCTTGGGGAATTGCCGCCTGCGGGGCAGCCGCTCCTTAAGGGAAGCGGTTCCGGCTATTTCAGCGCCCTAAAGCTGCTTTGCTGATGGTACTGATAAAGTTGCCACTTGGCTGGGCAGCATCCCATAACAAAGCGGGTTTACAGGTATTAGAGGGGGCATAATGGCGGCAGCCCTTTTTTAAACTGGGGCCTGTCTGACAGTGCTCTGCGGTATCAGGGGGCGGAGCCCAGATTTTTAATCCAGGAGGGCCAGTCAGCCAATTGGCCCTCCCTTGCCTCTACTGGTCGAATTAAACAGAAAGAGAAGAGGAGGAGAGGAAACAGTTTTCTTACGTGAAATTAGAAAGTAATTTTGAGGAAGGCGGTGGGAATCAATGATCTGTGGCGGCTTTACCCATCCCAGACCAGAGTCGTTTTAACCTTGACAATCATGAGGTCCCTTCCCCAGAAGATTGACATTGGATGTCTAAAAGCGATGGGGCGGACTGTCGAGCTACGCTTTCGAGAGCCCTGGGCTGCGTTGACCGTGAGCGGGCGGATGCTCCGTCTCGCGGTTTGTCTCCCCACCCCCCAGATGTCGCGCGGGCAAAAGCCTCGATTACGGCCGCACTGGTGGGGACCACTTTCGGCTGCTCTGATGGCCCGGTAACATCAGCGCCCGGTGTCCACCAGGCCCCTTGAACTTACATCCCCTTCTATGGCGAGCTCCAGGTATGGGCGGGAGCTCCCGATGAAACGTCTCCACGCTTCGCGGCGGTGGTGTGGGCGCTGACTCGCCATGTTGGCTGCTTACTGGGAGCTTGTAGCGCTTTTATTGTAAGAGTAGAAGCAGCGAGGCGAAGCGCATGGGGCAAGAAAGAATCCCAACTGGCGCAGCGCTGGCTCCGGCCAGGCAACGCTCCTGCAATGGGATGTTTGTCCAGACCTGGAGATGGATGGGTCCTTGAAGTCGCGTGGAAGTCGACGTCACTCGGGGGGCGATGAACCCAGTCCCTGTTATTGGCCCGGCAAAGAAGGAGCCTTTGGCAGCACTAGCCCAATAGTCCCGGTAGGGATGGGCTGCAAATCATCATACTGGGTTGGAAGGCGACCACAGAACCTCGGTGGGAACTTGAAGGAGATGGGCTGGAGTGCATCGCGGCCGAGATGCCACGAGAGGGGAGTGGTTTTGGCAGGGGGCCTTGGTGTTTTTGGGTCTGCTCTAGTACTCTCCTCCTTGGTCCTGGGCTGGGGAGGGACGCGCGAGGCGGGGAAGTTTCCCGAAGCGGGCAGTCGTTTCTCCAGTGGAAACCTTTCACAGCTTAGCGTGGGCACCGGGTTTTAGGTGGCCTTCTCCTCCTGGGGGAGGACCCTCCTCCCATCGGGGTTGTAGAGCCCCCACCCGAGGGCTACCTACCACTCCCTTGGAGGAGAGTGTCCGGATCTGCAGCAGTTAAAGCAGTAGTCATCCTGAAGACTGCCTCCCTTGATGGAGAGTGCTGCGGCGAGGAGGCCCCAGCAATGGTGGGCGGAGGATCCGATGTCCTGGCAAGCCTTAAGCATGTCGGCCAGTTCAGGATTTTTTGCCCAGGCCACGTGATTGCCCCTACGGCACTCCATTGAAGCGTTCTCTTCTTAGTAGGCGCATGAGGGAGGAGGCTTCCGTTTTGGGCCTCTTCGCTATCTACCTGCCTCTTGAGCGCTTCCTGGAGCCTGTTCACTAAATCGGCATAGGGCTCTTGGGGTTTTACCGGATAATTGCAGTAGAGAAACTCTGGGGTTTGGCTGGCCGGCGTTGGGGACTTTGACAAATGCCCTTATAGGCGCACTCAGAAGGTGACCGCTAAGGGTGGCCTCAAGAGCAGGACAGAAATCTGATACGTTGGGGTTGGCGAAAGCATGTCGAAACCGTAAAGCTGAAGCGGCTGTGTGAAGCGCCGCCCGGAGGCGACTCCTGCTGATGCATTGCTGGGCCCGGAACTTCGGCTTTTCCCAGATCACAAATTGTGCTGGGCTCCAGGAGCTATCGTCGCGAAAGGTTGGTTTTCCAGTCGTCCGGAACCATTAGGTGATTCCTCGCGATTGCCTCCAGCATGCCTCTCACGTAGAGGGCTAGTGATTCCCTACGTCTCGCATCCGGGCTTTCGCGGAGACTCAGTGAGGATGTTATAGTTTAAAGAGTGATTTTCGACAACCCGCCCGAATGGCCTTCCACCACTCCCCTCGGTTTATCTGTGAAATGAATGCCGGGCATAATGCAAAGAAACGTCATCGGCATCGTCTTCCCGTTAGGAGTTTCTTTCTTCTGCCAGATGAAGTGGCTAATACGTTCTGCGAGAGTTTTGAAAACCAGCGCCGATTACGATGGCGCTGGCCGGAGGAGTCTGCAGTAATAGCTTCGGAAAATGAAGAAGCGAAGACAAGGGGAGAGGGCGGCTGAGCAGCGAGGAGAAGTTTGAAATGCTGGTTGAGAAGGAGCAAAGGGGGGGGGGGGCAGAAGGAGGGACAGAGGCGTCCAATTTGAGTGGATAGAGAAAATTCGGGGTTGGAAATTGAAGGTGAAAGGTCCCGAAAGGAGGCTGACCTACAGCAAAGGGAGCCATAGGTCTCTGCCAGGCTGATGGCTGACAAAACATTGTGTCTCTCCACGATCAGTAGCATGCGACATCGTAGCGGTAGGCTCACAATGCGAAAGAGTTAAGCCCGATGTTTTTTCCCAGTCCTTAAGATTCAATGTCCCCCCCTCTGGGTACCATGGACACTGGAAGCTTCAATCTCCCCTCAACCAATTTGCGCAGCTCCCTTCTCTTCACTGGGGACCCCTGCACCGCATTACGCTAAGCTTTCAGGTTGCGATCAGCGTGCTTGTCACATAAGCCCTGCTTTTTGCAGAGCTCCCATACTCACCGGTTGTTCCGGTCGGACCGAGAGAGAGTGTCCTAGGGCTGGCGATGTCTCTGGATCGCGCCCGATCCAGAGGGACGAAGGCGATGCAGCTTAGCGGTGGTCCCTGGATGCGCCCGATCCAGCCGGACCCGGTTATCGCTGACCCTTCCCCGAGGCTGACGGTGAGCAGGGTGGAGGTTCGAGATTCCAGACCCGGCACCAGCTTGTAGTGGGTAGCCGCAGCGGTCGAAGCGTAAGAGCGAGGCGAGGCTGTGGAGATAACATCTGGTGGAGATAAGCCAGCGAAGCCGGGGAGACCCGGAGAGTCCGATGTTCCTAAGCGAGTCTCGCATGCCGGTTCCTGGCACCTTTATTGTTATTCTCGATGGTGTAGGAGGAGGAGGGACTGGGGGAGTTCAAGGCGAGGCGGGGCCCGAGGAGGTCGAGAGAGATCATCATGTATGATGCATGATCTCACCTGGCTCGATCGTCGGAGAGGGATGAAAAGCGTCTGAGGCCTAATCCTCACACCTGGGGGCAAGACCATTGTCCCTCGCGTGGTGAATTGAGGCCAGACCAGTTCATGACCAAACTGACTCATGGGGGGGGGATGAGGAGTGGGGAGTCGCGGTGTGACCAGAAGGCCGTAGGTCCGTTGGCGTCCCAACGTTCTACTACGATGCTGCTGGGTCAGCAGTGCATTACTACACTAATCATGTGACTTGCTGTCAGTATGAATAGGTTAACAATTGTTCATGGGGCATGAATCATTAAAGGGCAAAGAACGGGGCTGTAAAGCACAGAACTCAGTCATTGAAAATATACATTGCAGCAGCAGTTTAGGTTTGGCTCTTACTTTTTGATTGGACGACGTGCAGCACCCCTGCCCAGCAAAGGTGTGCTTGGTCCTAATATAGGTATAATGTTACTGTAGCTTATTCTTCTGAACTGTTGACAAAGTAATTCATTTGGTCAACAGTCTGCCATGTGGCTGCCAACCTCCAGAGGTTAGTTCCCCTGGAGATAACGGTTGCTTTGACAGTTGGACTCTATGGCCCTTTCCACAAATAAAACATTTGAGGTCAGGAAATTAAACGTATTCTCAAGGAAAGCTCCACACAGCTTTTAGCTCAAAATCTTTTGGAAATGTCTCATTTTTGCCTCAAACCATTTTATTCAGATGCTCTTTTTCCCAAAATGTTTTCAGAATGTTTCCTGCTTTCTGTGTGGAGATCAGGAAATGTTTTATTTCTCCTGCCCGATTTTGAAGCTCTCACTTTCATTCCTCTGCTGCCCTCCGTTTTCTGCCGCTTCAGTGATCCTCTGTGCTGTCAGCCATGTGCTGGAGTTTCCTACGCATGTTTTCTCATCTTGCATCATCACTGCACTCCATTTCCTTCATTGCTGTGCATAAATAAATTCATTTTTGTCTACCAATTACACAAATGTGCCATTTTTCCTTTAGATTTTTGTGTGCGTGAGGTAGATTCAATGCTACGTAGATATGTTTACATTGGCAAGACTGCACAGATTTTGAGTCTCCCGAGCTTGGAAATATGTCTTTTTTTTTTTTAAAAAAAGGACCGTTTTCAATTGAAACAATTTTTCTGGGCTATGCGGACAAAACCCACAAAAAATGATTCTTTTCAAAATGTTTCCAAAATGTTTGGCAAACGTTTTAAATGCGTTGTGTGGGAAAAGCCTATGCGGTCTTTCCCTTCTCCAAACCCTTCTCCAAACCCAGGCTGCATTCCAAAATCTTCAGGAGCTCTTAACATGAGCTCTTAACCTCCTCATCGCCACAGAAGGCAGCAGTAGAATAAGGCTTAAAACTCAACGTATCTAATCCTATGGAGGAACCCGGGTTTGATTTCCCGCTTTGCCGCCCTGAGTTGTGGAGGCTTATCTGGGGAATTCTAGATTAGCTATAATGCGCTCCCACACATGCCAGCGCTGGGTGACCTTGGGCTAGTCACAGCTTCTCGGAGCTCTCTCAGCCCCACCTACCTCACAGGGTGTTTGTTGTGAGGGGGGAAGGGCAAGGAGATTGTAAGCCCCTTTGAGTCTCCTACAAGAGAGAAAGGGGGGATATAAATCCAAACTCTTCTTCTTCTTCTTACAGTTCATGAGGATCTTAGCTACTTTAAACACATGGCTAGAAGAAAGCATGGTTAACTTCCATTTGCCCTCAGCAATATCTTTAAAAAAAAATCTGTTGTTTCTATATAATGCTGTGGAAGCTGAATATTTCCCAGTCCTCTTGTAACAGAATATTCATTTTTGTGTTAAAAATTATTTCTAGAAAGATCAGTCAAAAGTGTGTGTGTGTGTGTGTGGGTGATTGGATTGTACTGGAATTATCTTCAATTGTCTTGAAATCTTTCAGACTGGTATAAAACCAGATTATCTAAGAATCAAAGGTATTTCTTGCCAGGTAAGTCATGTTTGTCTGAGTACGTGCATGTGTGATATCCAAGCTAATAACAATAACAATAATACAATTTTTAAATACCCTGCCCTCCCTGGACAAGCCAGGCTCAGAGTGACTTACAACAAAGATACATACAATACAAATTATCTGCTCTCATCTACATTAGTGAAATCTTTGGTAACTGAATTGACTTTAAACCTCGGTGTGATGATCTTACAAAGACATTTAATTAATTCTCTTCTGCTACAAGCTAATTTATGAGTTTGTGTTTGTTAAAAAAATTGAACATACAAACCAGTAGGAGACAAGATAATGAATAATTCTACCTTCTTTCATGCTCCTGTCTCACACTCCACTACAGTGGGAATGGCAGAAGGAATATGAAAGGAGAGACTTTTGATGTATGAAATATGGGTATTTTCTCATACTGAGCAGTATCTGACTGGTATAAACACATAATCAGGCCCTCTAGGAAACACTTAATTAGTGCAGTAAACATCCGCTTATTAATTGCTGTTACATTTGTCTTTGTTTTTCTGGGCTCTTTTACCATGAGAACTGACTTGGCACAGCATAGAGGCAAAAATCTAATGCTCTTTTTCTGTAGCAAATTTTAAAAAATTGTTTGCTAAAATCAAGAGGTTTCAGTAGAATCCAGTGCGGTCCATAAATGAATTCATGATAGACGTATGTTTCTGCACGGCAAGGGAGGAGAAAGGGAAGAAAAGGTGGTTTCAATATTTTATTTATTTATTTATTTATTTCTTGGATTTTTTGTATCACTGTCGAAGAATCTGAGGCGTTATGTACAACATATAAAAAAACACTGTAAAGACAATTAAAACCTTAAAAGCGTTAAGGCAGCCCCGGTAAAAACCATAAAATGAAGATTCTAACAGTTATCACGGCAAAATCACGAGTAGAATCAAAATAGCATAAGTTAGGCGTCCGACATTTCCAACTTTAAGTTCCCTCTTCCCCAAGAAGGGGAGAATGGTAGAGTCTCCTCGAGGTGATAAAACAGCCCAGGTGTTGGGGCCAGAGGGGAGGGGGCACAGTCAGCGGCTGGTTTCTCCAAAGGCCCGGCGGATAGGGGATTTATTTATTCTTTTAAAACGGGTCTTCTAAAATTGTTGAATGTATTTTGCTTTTGAAGACAGTTGGTAAGTGGCTGTGTTAATATGTAGGAGAAAAACAAAATTCAAGTACAGTAGTACCCGTAGCACCTTAAAGACCAACAAAATTTTCTGAAGTATAATCTTTCGTGAGTCAAATCTCACTTTGTCAGGATCTGATGAAATGAACTTTGATCCATCAAAATGTCTATATCCTGGAAAAATTATGCTGGTCTTTATGGTCCTACTGGACTTGAATTTTGCTTCCCTTTTGAAACTGCAGAAGAAGTTGTCAAGATAATGGCCCTTTCTGCACAGATACTTTAAAACATTTTGGGGACGGGAAGTAGAGAGCTTCCTCCAAGGAGTTCTGCATATTTTTTCCCCCAAAAAAACATTTTATTTACAGGCTTAAAAATGTTTTAAATGCATCCTCTTTTCTAGCAATTCTTTTGGCTGAAATGTTTTAAAAATACTTCATCTGTGTGCTGTCCCTTTAAGATACCATTTTGTGAATTCACTCCTTGCCTGCAGAAGCCTCTTACCCTGTTTTTGGAGCATTTTTGAGATTTTGGGGACTTAATCTTCGCAGCATCGACTACAGAAGATTTCAGGAACTGCAGCATGAAACTGTGAAGCATGAAATGCTGATTTGTCCACACACTGGGAAGAGATGGGAAAGCAGAAAATGGCGGCCAGGAATCGTTTCAAGGGGGCGAGTGTGAACAAAAGAGAGGACTGAAAATGTTTTACAAACATTTTACAATGTTTTAGGAGATTTACATTGCGAGAGAAAGGGCCTGTAGAGAGTGGGTCCTATCATTTTAGAATTTCTCTTAGTAGTAACCCCTGTTTGGCTAAGTGCTTAGAGCCCCAACAGTGAAGCATGTTCCTCTTAGTTGGGACTCAAATGATTAACACCTATTAGTAACTTTTGATTTTTTGCCAAATGAGCTCAGCTAATTATCAAGAAAGAATGATTGGTCCGTTTACATCCCAGCTGACAGACAATTTCTGTATAATTTGCCTTTCAGCAGTTCTCATTACATTTATCTCTCTCTTTCTATGCCACCTCTTTGTACTTGCTGTTGCTCTGTTTGAAAACTCTGCCTGTTATCTATCTATGTTTTAGGTTGTTAATCTCTGTCAGTGAATATTTTTTGTCATAGTTAAGTGTTTAGTCTCAGCTTGCGTATGACTTGTAAACAAAGCCCTCACAGCTACCAGAAATTTTTTTTTAAGTTATTGTTTTAACTTTTAAATTTTGCATTTTACAATTTATTGAGCAGGTGCTGGAACTCAATAAACATCTATATATATATAACTAGCCGGGCCTGCACCCACTGGCGTTGCTGTAACTTCAGTCTGGTGAGGTGGAAAAGAAAGAAAGGGAAGCTGAGCGGTTCGAACATGTATCATTGCACAATGCTTACAAGGCAGGGGAGGGGCAAGGCCCCTCGGCTCCCCTCCCTCTCTCCGTTCCCTTACATGGCACCGCCCCATCCCTCCCTAACATTTCCCTTCCTCTCTACTAGGGTGGGTGGGCCATGTCCTAGAGTGGGTGGCCCCTGTCCCTTTCCTCCCTTCCCTTGCAGGCGGAGTACCTAACTTAAAACACACTGGGAGGCATAGGCTCACGTTTTGTCAAGCGTTTGGTCCAATATCCCTAGTCCCTCCTCACCTTCCCCTTCACTCCACTAGGGTGGGTGGGTCATGTCCAGATTAGCAGGCCCCATCCCTTTCACTCCAGATGGCAGCAATTTTCAAAGGGAAGGCATGGTTGGTTCTGGAGGGTTTTCGGGCACAATGTAACTGCAATGGTCTGGTAGATTTTGTTCCCTAATGTTTTATGCCTGCCATCTGTAGCTGGCATCTTCAGAGGTGAATCACAGAGAAAAGTTTGTTTCTTACTGGGTCCTGAGTGAGAAGGAAAAGTTTGAGTGTGGTTATGTTGTCCATGTAATCCCAAATTTGGGAACCAATCATTAACTGTTTGGAGTGGAACTTGCTATGCAAAGGTGTGGTTGAGTGCATTGTATTGCAGGTGGGGTTATCAGTCCATTTTTTAAGTGCACTGGGAGCCAGGCCCTGCTAATCTTCAAGTCTCTTCTTTCTTATTGAAATTGTCCTGAAAAGGTGTTTGTGAATTTCATCAAGGCCTCCTATGCAGTCTGACATAGTGAGCTTCTGAATTGTCCAAATTTAAGAATTGCCTTTTATGAAATGTTCTGCCAACTGCAGATTTTCAGGATATGGTTAAATAACTTAGTGTCTTTAGTGTTCCTTAATACAGGTCTAGATATACTGCGTTTTTTTGGTTCCCTATGTAGACCTTTCCACAGCTACAGGGGTATCACGATATACTCCTGCAGAAGTGAAGGGGGTCACATGTCTTGTCCTTGCTGTATTAGTATCTATGTATTTTTCCTAATTGGGTTTGAAAATGGTTTTTTTTTGTAGGTAATGCTTTTCATCAGTTTCCCTATTTGATCACCAGCTTGATTCCCTTGATGTATGGTAGGAAATATTTTTCCCTCTGGTAGACTTTCTCTTTAGTCCTCTTGGTTTTCTCTTGGTCTTAAAAGCTCTTCAGATTTCTGTTGTGGAGTAGCCATTGGCCTGCAGAGCCCAGTCTAGATGGTTGAATTTCCATCAGGGGAGGAGATGAGGTTCCTGAATTCGTTTGCACAATCTGTCAGAGTTTTGATTATACCCTTTTCTGTTGTGGATGATGGTTGGAGTTTTTTATGTAGATACCAGATACTCTGCGTGTAATGGGTTTTCTAGCTATACTGTGTTAGCGGGCCAGTTGGTGAGTTGGGTCTCACGAAAGACCAAGACATCTAAAGAGCAGTTTCTCTTCTTTTTTCAGTTTCACATGAGTAGAATTATATGTTTGGGTGGATGCTGTTAAGATTGGTTCAGAAAATTCAGCAGTTCCTCCCTCACCCATGGCTCCAGATTGTAAAGTGTCATCCACAAATGAACCCAAGTTGCAGATTTACCCTGGGTGCTGTGTTGAGAGCTTCTTTCTCAAAATGTTCCATGTAAAATTGGCTATCACTGGGCTGAGGGGCTTCCCTTGGCCCTCCATCAGTCTGCATCATAATAATCATTGTCCCCTTGGAAGTAGCTGGTTGTTAGGCAGTGTTGAAATAAAGCTTAGTGATGTCATCTGGAAACATTTGGCTGATGAGTTACCAAGTGTGTGTCTTTCACTGGAACTTTTGGGTGAGCAGTGAGACAACATTAAAAGCTGATAAAGTCTGTCCGCTAGGGTTGAGATGGAGATTGCTAATTTTTTTTCGATGAAGTGGAGCTGGAGTCTTTAACATAATCTTCTGTGTGTCCAAGGTGGCTTTGTAACTGTGAAGTCAAGAATTCTGCCACTTCATATGTGGAGGGAATAATCAGCACTCACAATGAGGTCTGAGTGGGATGGATTCCTTATTGTGGATTTTAAGGGTTCCGCATATAACCCGGGGTGGAAGCCTTTTTGACTTGCTGAAATGGATTGGCATGTCTAGTAGTTGACTGGAGGAGCTCTTAATCGAAGAAATGTGATGGTTTGGCGAGTGAGTTTCTTGGTTAGGTCTTATTTCCAGTTTTTTGTATATTTATTGCAGGATCCAGGAGTTCTCTGATTTTTTCTTTATATTATTTCAGAAGTCTTCATGATTACTATTTGCATTTCCCCTTGTCTGCTGGAAGGATGATGCTTTCTGGATCTGAGCTGAGATTCTTAATAGCATTTCTTTCCTTTAGGTATGTGTAATATTACTGGGGAAGTTTGCTTTTTAGCAATATTCTTACTGTTTCTCCTCATGAATTCCCTCTGCTGTTTGTTGTAACTTGCAATGTCTTTCTCCATTTTTCTGTAGGTGAGGTTGTCAATTTTGTCCCAGTCCTGGCTTCTCATTTTTTTGACTGATGTAGATGAGGAGAAGTAGTAACACCTTGTCCTATGGCTGCAAGTTCTTTGCGAGGTGGTGTGAATTCTCTCAAGCATTACTAATGCACATTCAAAGCGATCCTATATATGCGGATAGCCTGTAGGGGATTTAAAGAAGTCAACACTTTTTACTTTGAGAAAGGCTGGAATAGTCTGGAATAGTCTGGAATAGAAGGTATGTTTGCACCCTTTGTATCAGAGAGATTGTTGCGTTGACAGCCAACGAATGAGCTATTCTTGAACAGAACTATGGTTCCCAACTGTCATGCAGTTGTGGCAGATTCTAATACTTGACCCACAGATTAGCTGACATGTACACAACAGGATGTGTGGAAACGAGTATACAAACCTAGAGTCGCATGTAATGAGTCTTTGACGTTGTGATATGAAATTTCAAAGCATTCGGTCCAGTAGTTTGGGAGTTCATTTGTCAGGAGAAAAACGAAAAACGAACTGTTAGATTTTTATATATATAGATTTTCCAAGAACCGTTTCGTTTTCAGTGATTTTTTGCATGCTTAATAACAAAATCCCAACCCACGTTTCTTATGAAAGAGTGGCAGGAAGCCAGCTCTTCCGTTACAGGGCCAATCTTGAAGAGAATCCAAGCAGCCAGATAACAGCACAGATTTTAGGTGGTGGCCACCAACTACATATTGAGTTCATGCAATTTCCTAATGTGATAGAAAGCAAGATTAAGCAGAAACTGCATTCCTTTTTAAAACTTCCCCCTGTTAATATCAATCCATATCTTCCCTGTACTAGTTTAGTTCTGCATTTATACTACGACTACCACTCTATTGCCAAGAAAATGAACAACTGTTGAAATAATAATCAGGGGCCAGCAGAGAATTTATCTTGTATATATGTTAGGGTTTCCAGCTGGCCTGGAGAAAAAGTGTCCTATCCCTTGAATACAGACCTAGTGGGATGCTTTTTACCAAGGCCCCTTCCACACATGCAGAATAATGCACTTTCAATCCACTTTCACAATTTTTTTACAGAGTGGATTTTTAACTGTCCTTACATTAAAAAATCCAGCTGCAAAGTGTCATTGAAAAGTGGATTGAAGAAGGTCTGAGATGTTATTTACCTCCATGACATGACAAGATTCAGTTACTTATTTCAACACAGTGAAGTTCTGTTTAAGGGTCAGAATTTTCTTTTCAGACCCATTGGCACCATGTCATTTTGTTTCATCATAGCTGGAACAACTCTTATAGTTGTAGTCCCATCCTAACAACTCTTTCCTGGGAGTAAGCCCCAATGAATAGACTTGAGTAGGAGTCTGCTTAGGATGGATCTCTTAGAACAGTGGTGGCGAACCTTTGGCACTCCAGATGTTATAGACTACAATTCCCATCAGCCCCTGCCAGGCTGATAGGAATTAATGATCCAGCATCTGGGTTATAAAATTCACCTCTGGAGTCTAAGAATGCTTCAGCTGTGGAAGCAGCCTGCAAGTATTTGACTAGCTTGGAGGTTATTTAAGGGATTAACTATTGTCCATTCCACACCGCACCAAAAAAGACGTCTGTGGGATATCTTGAAAAGAGGCAACTGCTTCTTTTCTCTCCACACATTCAACATAACAAGTTTGGGGGGATGTCTGAAAAATAGGCGGCTTCTGGTGTGTTTTCCAGACAGCAAAGGTGTCAGAGGGGAAAAGAGCTATTTCCATAGCCAAGTTACTAAGGGCAGGCAGGAACTTTTAGATGAAACAGATTTCTTCCATGGAAGACTTGAGGAGTGGGGACCCATCTGTGTGTGTTGGTGTCATGTGACCAGGCATCATGTAAATAGATGTCATCAGAGGTGGGATCCAACCAGTTCTCACCACTTCTCTAGAAGTGGTTACTAATTTTTTCTGAGTGCCGAGAAGGGATTACTAAAGCAACCTCCCTGCCCAATAGGGACTGGAGGTGCGTGTGCGTCGTCGTCACTGTTTGAATCCCACCACCATCGGAACCTGTTATTAAAATTTTTGGATCCTACCACTGGATGTCATGTCAGGCAGGCATTATATGACACCTGTGTTACAATTTACTGTGTCCCTCATTTGCCCCTCATTTGCCCCTCATAACAGTCTCATCTGGATAGAAATCCATGGCCTATGTGTTTTCATTTTACAAAAGAATTGAAGCTAAAGCTAGTCAACTGAGGTAATGATTGATAGAACTCACAAACTGGTTGAAAGAATTCATGAGCTGGGGAACAGGAATACCCACTCAATAGAGCGTCTGGGACAACTTCACTATATTTGTTTTCACCCTTGTGCTTTGAGGCAAAACCAAAGGAATTCAGTTGGACTGATAAGCTGCATGTAATGCTCCAACTATAAATGTTTGCCAGTTTTCATACCTCATTGCTAATGTTCCTCACCTCTTGCAGCATATTTCTTGTTACAGGGAAAATAGTTTTGCTTTCTAATGTCCTATGAGGCTTCAGCATAAATTTTCAAATAGCGCATTATTTCTAGAGGGGGTAAAGACCATGCAAATAAACAATGGAGAACAGATATATAAACTACCAATGATAATCCTTTCTGTGTTCATTCTAAGGAAATGCATAATATTTAATTTTCTGATTGAGTTATTAATTGGTTAAACTTGCAGTCTACAGCACGATTATCATTTTTGTGTACTGAGATCCTACAACAGTGATGGCGAACCTATGGCACGGATGCCAGAGGTGGCACTCAGAGCCCTTTCTGTGGGCACATGTGCACAGAGTTCATCATGTGGGGGTGGGATGGAAAATCACCCCCCCACACACATACATCTAGGCTAGCCTGGGCACGATCCTTTACCTGGGAGTAAGCTCGGTTGCTGGCAATGGGGCTTGCTTTTGAGTAGATACGAGCTTCCTCCTAGAGATCGTAGTGATTCACCCATTGGAAGAAAGTTGCACAAGTTAGCTTCACGCAAAACTTACTCCTGAGTAGTACGTGCACCTTAGAGCCAACCGTTTTCTAAACTAAAACCAAAGGAAACCTCGAAAGTTATTCAGGTTAAATTGGCATATTGGCACTTTGTGATAAATTTGGGTTGCAATTTGGGCACTCGGTCTCGAAAAGGTTCACCATCATGTCCTACAATGTAGTATGTATACAGCAGGCACATAATCTCTTATAGGCTTGAGCAAAACTTTCTTTGGTAAAATTCGGATTTGGGTTTTTCAGGCTTCCAAATTATTGGGAAACCCAAAAACTCACATATCTGATTCAGAAAATCTGAAAATATTCAGGTTTCCAACCCCCCCCCCCCATTTTTGGGGGGTCATTTACAAATATGTGGGTCTGGGGGACATTTTTCTATTTTTCTGCCTCTAAGGGGCACAATTTTAAGATAGCAGCACCAAACTTTCAGGATGACTTCAGGAGACTCATCTGATAAGTCCACCTAAGTTTGGTGAAGTTTGGTTCAGGATGTCCAGTTTTATGGACCCCCAAAGGGGGTACTCCCATTTGCCATTGTTTTCAATAGTTTCTAATGGAAGATAAGGGAACCCCATTGATTACCCATATCACTGGTCCCCCTGAACCAAACTTCACCAAACCTGGGTGCTGTTATCAAGAGGGGCTCTTGAAGCCACCCTGAAAGTTTGGTGCCTCTATTTTGAAAAAATGTTCCCCAAACAGACACCCTCGGAAATTCCCCAGATTCTCCGATTGAACTGACTTGGCTTTGGCTCCATTATAGCTAATGGGGAATTCCTGGGAGTGCATGCATGGATCACATTTTTCATGATAGAGGCACCAAACATTCAGGGTGGCTTCAGGAGACACTAGGTAAAAGCACTCAGTTTGGTGAACTTTAGTTTGGGGGGGGCAATGCTATGGGTCCTCAAAGGTGAAGCCCCCATCCCGCATTGCCCTTTGAAACAAATTTACCAAAAGTGGGTACTCTCATCAGTATTTTCCAAACCACCCTGAAAGTTTGGCACCTTACCTTAAAAATACGCCCCCTCCTCACAGGAACCAACCAACTTTGCTGAAGTTGGGGGGGGGCAATTCTATGGGCACCAACTTTTTCTTCACTTGGGTGCCCATAGCATTGTCCCCCAACCAAAGTTCAGCAAAGTTGGTTGGTTCTTGTGAGGAGAGTCACCAGCAGCCCCACAGAAAATTTGATGCCCCTGCCCAGAGCAAGACCCCCACCAGACCCCTCCCCCCAAAATATTCAGCACAGAACCAGCTGGGCATAGCAGCAACTGCCCCCCACCTCCCATTGTTTCAAGTGGAGGGAAAACTCAGCATTTTTTTCCTCCAGGAGAACAGTAAGAAGCATGCCCTCCATTCCCAGTGCTTTCCACAGCAACACCTGTATACCTAACAACAAAGCCACTCAAAGAAAAAACAATTCAACACATGACATATACAACACCAGAAAAACACAGACACAGTCCAGCAGCGCAACTATAGCAGACCAAGACAATCTGGCATGTATGCAAGGCAAACACTTGAACAGTAACAAATATTATATACCTGCTTCAGTGACTCTTCAGATTTGTTGCTGCATCCTGATCTAGCACTGTTCTTTGGAAGGGAGGCCTCAGAAGGTGAGAGGGAGGGAGATACACCATGCTGGCTGTCTACCAAGTACAATTAAAAACAAGTAAAACAACAGCGACAAAAATTTTAGAAGTCAAATATCTTTTAAAAATTAAATTTGGTCAGTCAAACCTTTTGCCGCCTTCTGTTCTTCAGGCAGGTCTCCTCTGCACGGCTGGAAGACATGTTCTCCAAAGACCAGACAGTGGGAGGACAAGTTAAAAAGCCAAAGGGAAATCTCTTAAACTACCTCTCTACCTGAGTCTGGAACAGAATGGGCTGGCTAGGAACCAGAACTGTAATTTATACTGTTTGAGCCAGCCGGGCACCCAAAATCCAGAAGTTTGAAAATATTCCAGATAACAACTTTACCTGATTGGTCAAGGAACAGTATTGGCACTTATGCTCACATTTCATTGGCCACAGTCAGCTTTCTCCCCGCTCCTGTCTCTAAAGGTACAAACTCTGCAAGGACCCAGCTAGCTTGGTCCCTTCAGAAATGCATGGCACTCATTGGCTGGGAGTGAATCTCCAGGGAGCTCTCTAACAGGGCATGCAAAGTGCCACCAGGGAAGGAGAGGAGAGAGTGACTACAGCCAGCCCTGCTGCAGCAATTCAGAAGGGGTGGACTTTAAGCAGCCCCCCATACCCCAACAGAAAGCCCAGCAGACACCCAGCAAAGATGAGGTGGAGGAGGGATTCTCTGGTGTGAAAAAAATTTAGGGGTTTAAAGGGACTCCAAGTGGCCAGTCCCTTTAAACTTTAAATGGCTGATTTAGAGGAAATCTGAAATTGAGCCTAGAAATAGAGATTTGACCTTATCCCAAGGTTTTCCCTAAGAATTATTGAGCTTTGGGCTTTGTAGCAATTGTTTTGTGACTTCGGGGAAACTAGAATAAAACCCTAAAAAAGTTGAATCAGGCTTTTTTGGGTTTTTTTTTTACTGATTTGGTTTTACCAAGTTATAAGCCTAATCTCTTACAACTTTCAGAGGTTAAAGTGGCAAAATTTGCGTATTTATAGACTATTTTCTCCCATTTGAGCTAAACTCTCCTTTGAAGTCAGATCAGAATAGTCAATTCTATATCAGTGTTATTCTATAACAGATTGCAAGTTCAAACTGATTTACTGCATCCTGGATATTTAGATTTAGAGGAGATCCTTAACTTGTGCTTTGAAATATGCAACTGCAAACCACTGCAGCTATGAAGAGTGACACGTTGGATGATATAGGGTTGATTTATTGGTGATAGTATGCTTGGATTTATTTTTTGCCACCATCGAGAGCAGTAATTTATAGTATTAGTAGGGGGGAAATGGAATGGAGTTCCGTGGTAAAGTCAGAGGTGAGATCCAGCAGGTTCTCACAGGTTCCCGAGAGTAGGTTACTAATTATTTGTGTGTGCCTAGAGCGGGTTACTAATTGGTGATTTTGCCACGTGATTTTTGCCTTAGTTACGCCCCTCCTCTCAGCAGTAGCGCGCAGAACTTGAAGCAGTCTAGCAGGAGGTGCAACCTGGACCACACACAGAGATAACACCCTTAAAGCCTGCAAAAATTTATCCGCTGCAGTACTGAAATTCTTTAATATCAATGGTGGTAGATTCATACCAGCAGCGTTGAAGGTGTTTAACGCTAAGGTGGCCCAGCACCTTTTGTATGGTATCCCCATCTGGATCCAAGCATGGCACCAGAAATTGGAAAGCATCCAATCCAATTTCCTATATAAGATCTTTGGCACCCCGCATTGTGTCCCCTATGGTGAATTTCTTTGTTTGGAATCAGGGCAACATTTATTAGAAACAAGGGCATGGGTTTGTAACTTTTAAGTTTGTGGCTGCATCTTTGTTTCTGCACTGACCCTAACAGTTTGTCCCAGTTAGAAATGAGAGAGCTTCAGCTTTTCGGAATGGGTGGCTACATATTGAAAAAAAGATCTTTTCTTTGGGCTTCTGCTTGGGAGGCCCCTACAAATGCTCACTGCTCGATTTTACCATGCGGCAAAGACTACTTGAATTATTTTGATCAAGAGTACCAATTTCTCCTTGAGCAAAGCGCTTAAAGCTCTTGCTCTCCAATATTCTTTGGGATTATCCCTCAGAAATCTAGCCCTGCTATATACCTGCAACAACTTATTAATTACAATTGCAGATGGGTCATGACTAGAGCAAGGTGTAACTCTTTTCCATCAGTACATCTTCAAGGTGCGGCTTCTCTGGTATTCCCACAAAATGGCTGATAAGCTGTCGATTTTGTCCTGAATTACAACTGATACACTTTCTCATGTTCTGCTTCATTGTGCAAAATACAACAACATCAGAAACGATTTGAGAACTGTGTTACCAACAGGATTTATGCTCCTTTCTGATAAAATAAAAATGGCTAAGCTTCTAAATAGCTCTAGTGTTGAAATCTCTGAAGCTGTTGCTATGTTTTTGCTCTTTGTACTGCAAGTTGAGCAATAATGATCTTTTTATTGTATTTGAAATTCTTGGCACTGGTTTTATGCCTAATAAAGGTTTTGGATTTGGATTTGGGATTTGGGCAGCCTGTGCCTGCGTGCATTCGTTTCCCGCCCAAGAACCGGCGCAGCAGCTGCATCCTTGCCACAGCCCCGCCCAGGAATGCCATGCCCCCGTAATGCCCAGCCACGCCCACATCGTGCCCCACCCAACCCCATTGGTGCTGCGCCACAGTTTGAATCCCACCACCATGGGAACCTGTTACTAAAAATTTTGGATCCCACCACTGGGTAAAGTTTCTGGTTGTCTACAGTTCAATTTCATGTGTTCCCTACAGCCACAGGCACACAGCAGCTGTGGGAAGCTCCTTAAGAACAAAAAAAATAAAAAATAAAAAGGAGAGCCCAAATGGACTCAGAATGACATTGCGAGAGAAGGACGGTTGCATTCCTCCCCTCCTTGCCCCAAGCAGTTTTCATGGGTGAAAACTATGCTTGGAAAGGGTTATTTTGCTGATTTTGCTACTCCATGTACATGTGGAACAGCAAAATTGGTGAAAAAAGTTCCCACAACATGGTTTTTGTGTGAGAAAATTGGTGGAAGGGGGGAAGCAGGAGCCCTTTCTCCCCCCACCCACCGCATTACCCCATATGTCCCAGCTCGGCCTCTGTGTTCGGCAGAGGCCAATTTACTGGAGGTCCCTGGTCCCTTAATGATGTGACTGGCCTCCACTTGGGCCAGGGCCTTTACAGCTCTGGCCCCGGCCTGGTGGAACACTCTTCCCCCAGCTGTCTGGGTCCTTCGGGACCTTGGTGAATTCTGCAGGGCCTGCAAGACTGAGTTGTTCCACCGAGCCTTTGGAGAGACCAGTAGCTGAGTGTGCCCCCTCTGTTCTCCTGTTTTATGGGTCCCTTAACATCACTGGGACCCACCGTTCCCCCCTCCTTTTCTCTGGGAGGGTTTTAAGTAAGGTTTTTTTGCGGGACGCCAATTTAATATAATAATCGCTGTTTTAATGGAATTAATTTTATGGTTCATGGAGCTTGAGTATTAACTGTGGTTGTTTATTTATTGGTTAGTTATTTATTTGCTCCTCTTGTTATACTTGTGTTTTATGATGGTTTTATGTATGATGCTTTGTGTTGTACACGGCCCAGATTCCTTTGGGGATAGGGCGGTATACCAAATAAATAAGACAAAAAGACAAACAAATATTCTGAGCCTGTTTGGGTTTTGTTTTCTTTCTTTCTTTCTTTCTTTCTTTCTTTCTTTCTTTCTTTCTTTCTTTCTTTCTTTCTTTCTTTCTTTCTTTCTTTCTTTCTTTCTTTCTTTCTTTCTTTCTTCCGTCCCTCCGTCCCTCCGTCCCTCCGTCCCTCCGTCCCTCCGTCCCTCCGTCCCTCCTTCCCTCCTTCCTTCCTTCCCTCCTTCCCTCCTTCCTTCCTTCCTTCCTTCCTTCCTTCCTTCCTTCCTTCCTTCCTTCCTTCCTTCCTTCCTTCCTTCCTTCCTTCCTTCCTTCCTTCCTTCCTTCCTTCCTTCCTTCCTTCCTTCCTTCCTTCCTTCCTTCCTTCCTTCCTTCCTTCCTTCCTTCCTTCCATAGAAGCAGTTCCCTTCAGCTGCTGTGTGGTTGTGGGGGACACTTGAAAATGCATGAAAACATGAAAAAATGTAACATCTAGTATAGTTTAGTATTTCACTGCACTGGAGTGCACATTCTAGGAAATTGCAAATTGGAAGGTCCTCTTGAGCTACTGGGTTGGTCTGCTTGCTAGATCTAGTCCTTGTCAGGTTTTGCTCCATTGCTTTCACTCCCCAGTCTTGTGACTTTGTGCTTCTTGTCCATTTTATTAGTCTCGAAGAATGCCTGAGGCCCAGCATTGTAACACAAAGATATAAAAAAGACCTGAAAAAGTCAAGTAGAGCACATACAATAAGATATTGTGCATATCATCAAGGGAGTTATATTTATATTGATCTCAAGCAGACTTTATAAGTTGTATATACATCTGTATGGAGGGAAGGCATAACGTCTTGGAAACAAAGCAGAGTTGGTATTTGGATGGGAGACCACCAAGGAAGATTCTGCAGAGACAGGCAATGGCAAACCCGCTCTGCTTCTCATTCTGCCATGAAAACCCTTTGCTGCAGTCGCCATAAACCAGCTGTGACATGGCAGCACTTTACACACACACACATACACCAGTATGTCCTCTATAATTGAAGACATCTCCTACTTTGTTTAGGGCTCCCCTATGCAACTTCTCAAAAACTGGGAAACCTAATTTGCTGATTATGCAAATTGTGTTTTAATTGTGCAACTCAAGTACCTTAATTGTTGTCATGTACCAGTTGCTTTTCATCTCTTCCACTAAAAGGTTGAGGAAGGATTACAGAAGATGTATCTTTACTTGATCCTTTGTTGTGGCTGTCTTCACAGACAGCAACAAAGCCAGGGAGACAGAAAGGTAGAGAAAGGCACTGTAAAACTGAACTGTGTAAAAAGAAAGCCAGTCACTTTCATTTCGGTTTTTAGATAAACCTAATTCTCAGCAGACTCCACAGCTTCCAAAGACAAAGGCACCTGGACTAATTGCATGTCTTCCACCCACTGGGCAATGCCACCAAATTTGTCTCCTTTTGTCTAGCAAGTGCACTGTCTAAAATTATTTTCCTGGTTTGAAAAACAAGATCGTTTGTTTATCTGCTACTTTACAGATAGAGCTGGGGAATGGATTAAAAAATACTGCCTTTTTATGTTACTAAAGAGAAAGACTTACAGAGCAATTCTGAAGAGAGTTATTTCAGTCTAAACCCAGTCATTTCAATGGGCTTAGATTGAAGTAACTCTGTGTAGGCCTGCACTATTAGTTGTTTCGGGGTGTGTTCAGTGGGAGACATAATTTGGAAATTCCCAAGAAGGAATCCAACACTTTCCCTTAAAAATACTTACTTTTAGAAGCCAGTTAAAGGGTAAGGAGCAGAAATCATAAATAGAGCTCCCAATTGCCATTGCAAGCCCTCTTGGCAATAGGAAAGCAAAACATTCCCTTGGGCTTCCCGTACCTGTCTACCACAGTCCTGACTTCTTTCATTGGCTTCTGTCTCTGGTTTTTAAAAGCCTGGAAACATAGAAACAAGCTATCTTTGGGCATTTCCCCACTCACCCTGATCCCCCCTATGCTGCGCGCGGCATCCCTGGTGTGCTCCCGGGCGTCCCGACGACTCCGCGCTCTGCGCAGGGTCATCAAAAGGCACCGTTTTCTCCAGCGCCAGGGATGCCGCGCGCTGAGGGGGCGCGACAGCGGCCGCTTCGGGGCGGCTGTGCTGTCGCCGCCCCTGTCGTGGGGAGTGCCCTGGGACCCCGCGCTACTTGAGGAGAGTAGTGCGGGGGTTAAGGTAAGTGGGGAAAGGCCCTTTCTGTCTGGGAATCTGGACCAGCTAATGGACCAGCCAGTGCCATGTGGCCTACAGAGGTTCTGGGTGAAACCTGTCTAACTGGGCAAAATGGTCACCCTAACTTTGACTATGTAACTTTGGACTCTGAAAAGTCCATATTTTTTCAAGTCAGAATAACAAATTCAGTTTAAGGTTACAGAAAAAGGGAAGAGCATATCTGCCTTTTTATATCCATTGAATGTTTTTGGCCACATTTTGTTGCAGAAATATGACTGAGGGTGGATGCTAAGCTTTGCAAATTGCTAGAAATCTGGGAAACTGAAAGCAGCATGTCCTCAGAGACATACTCCATCTATGCAATATCCATCTGAATAAATGAGCCCCTTATTTAACTGGGAATGCACTGTGTTTTCCATCTGCAGACTGAGTGATTACTCCATTTCAGGCCTCCTGACTCCCACGGAGCCATCTGGTATGTGGTATTTTGTGCAAATAGGTGAGGATTCCTGCTACACAGCAGCCTGCAAGAGTCAACACTCTGATATTTAGCACTTAGATTCACATCTGTGGGAAAATCCATAACAAAACCCCAACCCTTCCCCCAAATTATTATGTAAATCAAATTTTCAGTTCTTTGGGAGGACAGTTGGGACTGCAATAATTAATTCAGTAGCACGAGAGGAAAAAGAATCAACTCCCATGTTTGGAACCATTAACCACAACCAATAATTTCAATGCTATTGTGATATTATGAACTTCGTTTGTTGCTTTTTCAGAGGTTGTAGAACTGATTGCTTATCTGGAAAGAAAGAACCTGGAGGTTCTTGCTGCCTCTAGTATGCATAAAAGTGTAGCACAGGTGAGCAGAGGATTGCAGGTTTGATGTAATTGTAACCAAATAGCTCAGAACATAGCAGGAAAAGCTATATATGTACTTTAGTACACATTAGAGAAGCTCTGTCATGCACCTTGACTTCAGTTTATTAAACTCTGTCCCAAAAGGTAGGTCACCATAGCTTGGATCTAATGTGGCGACCCCCTCCCACTATGAGATTCATGTGTGGCCGTGCCCTGGTCTCTTCGTCTTTCATTTCGGTTTTTAGATAAGCCTAATTTTCAGCAGACTCCACAGCTTCTTTGACATATTGCATTCGTGACGTAATTAGGGCACAGAAATAGGTTAGGCCAGTTGTATCAGCTTTGTCAATTTCATCTTGAATTAGTGATGTAAAGTTAAGGCAAAGATACACAGTGTCCACAGTTAAGAGAAAGTGAAATTGACCAGGGAAGTTGCTTTTGTAGGAGGACATTGACAAGGGACTTCCACAATAGCAATTGTGTATTACTGCAGCTCTCACTTGGCTGGAAAATGTGATTCTTTGTGAGTGGTGGGGCTACATATTTCTGTTCCTTCAGGTAGTGGTGCCTGCTGCAGAAGTTTGGGTTTTTTTTTGGCTTCCATTTTGTACAAACACCTGGCCCTTATCCGTGCTCTGTATGATTGCTCAATCTCCCCTTTTACCATTTTCTCCTCCCCCCTCATCTTCTGTTTTCAAAAGGAATATTATTTTTTCCCTCTTTAACACATTAAACAAGCGAAGTAAGATTGAAGCAGTGATACAAACATGCATGGTCAATTGGATCAGCTTTGTCAATTTCATATCAAACTACCAATGTAAGGTTAGAACAGAGAGCAACTTTGAAGCTGGAAGCTACTGAGAAGAGCACTAGGAATCTACTATTTCGCAATGTCTGTTGTTTACTGGTATTGCATGTACACTTATTGTTGGAATATACTCCAGCTCCATTTCACTATTTAAAATAAACTGTTGACCCCCACAGAAACAGGATCATTATACTCAGTCTGTAGTGGTGTGCTATTGCCTCTAGCATGGACTATGACATACCACCCTGAAGGTCATGAGGAACGTGCTTTGTTCCTTGGGGTGATGGTCTTCATTTAAGTTCTTGTGGTGCCTGATTAAATTAGCAACTGGGAGGATAGTCCTGCAATTCGGTGACTGAGAGTCTTTATTGTGGATCATATTTATAGGCTACAGCTGCTTGCTAAGTGGAGCCCTTTGTTTTGAAGGGCCTGGAGGGTCTTTTCTGGCCGTGATGCCATCTAGTGCATTTCACAGATGAATTTTTGCTAGAAAGCCAACATTTCAGGCGGGCAAGACGATCAAAAATAGTTTTCAAGTTTTAACAACAGCGACAGCATGGGGAAAAAAATCCGCATCTGGTGTTTGTGGACGTTTGAACTCTGAAAAGCCAGCACTGTGTTGGCCAGGGCACCCTAAACCCCTCAGTGTTAATGAGGCTTCAAAAATGCAATAATTTGTTTTAGTGTCAGAACCAGAGACGGAGCTTGTCAGTGTTAATGTGACTAAGGCTCTTCTGACTTTGAAGCCAGGAGGCATATTGAGGTCAGGGCTGGGGAAAGGCAGTCAGGAAGGGTTAGGAATGGAGCTTGGCAGAGGGTGCCCTCTCTAGACACTTTCCAGGGCACTGCTTGCTGGTCCTGCTGCAGTGTGAGATAGCCAATGGTCCTTGAGCTGCCGTCTGCTCTTTATCAAGGGAAATAGACAACAGAAGACTAATCAGTTTGACTGTTTGTAGCTCCGAGATTCCTATGTGAACAGAAGTAAGTGGAATTATTTGAGACAAGAACCCTATTCAGGCTTTCATTCAGGTAGGAATGAAAGCTTGCAAGTGGAAAGTGGAAATTGTGCCTGGGGCCCCACCTATGACCTCCACGCATTCCATTTACTTCTAAATAACTGTAATGTTGAAATCTCGGAAGCTGTTGCTGTATTTTTACTCTGTGTGCTGCAAGTTGTGCAATAATGACCTTCTTATTGTATTTGGAATTCTTGACACACACCGGTTTTATGCCTAATAAAGGTTTTGGAATGGCCCTGGAATGGCATTCCATTTACAAACATGCAACTATGGAACAATACAGCCTACGCACAATAAAGGAACTTGTACATGGTCAGGTGTATGTAGACCCTTTCAGGTATTACTTTGGGCGAGGAGATTCAAAACACTATTTTGTTGCAAGATCAGTTTCTGATATCTTTGTGAAAATCTACTGATAAATGTTAACACTGAGAAGCAATGACAGTGCAGCAGCAGTTATCAAACACACACACACACACACACACACACACACACACACACACACACACACACACACACACACACACACACACACCGTTGACTTCCTATGTTTAATTCTGAGATGTAGAAGTGCATTGCTAAACCAAGTTACCCCTTGGAAGACTGTAAATTACACTTTCATTATAAAAGATCAGTTCCTGTGTGAAGAGCTACACCCTTTATATTTGGCCAGATGTGGATATTAAATACTCCTCTACATGAATATCTGCTGGTATTGGAGAACCAGTCTCATATAGTAATTAAGAGTGGTGGATTCTAATGTGAAGAACCAGGTTTGATTCCCCACTCCTCCACATGAGTGGCAGACTCTGATCTCGGGAACTGGATTTGTTTCCCCGCTCCTACACAGGAAGCTAGGTGACCTTGGGCTAGTCACAGTTCTTTGGAACTCTCTCAGCCCCACCTACCTCACAAGGTGTCTGTTGTGGGGAGAGGAAGGGAAAGGAGTTTGTGGGCTGCCTTGAGTCTCTTTACAGGAGAGAAAGGGGTATAAACCAAAGCTCTCTTCATCTAGTAGGCCAGTCCAACTTCTAACACCAGTGTTCTATCACAACTAGCAGGAGAGGCCAAGTTTAAGCACCTCTTCATCATTTTCACTTTTGCCAAAGCTGTCAGGTGAGCCTTTATGGGGGCTTGCTTGTCTCTTCAGAGAGTTAGCTTTACTTCAAGATTAACATCTGCTGTGATGGGCTTCATTGAACTTTCAGAGATGTCTCTCTCAGTGAGCTCCAGTGGCCTTCAGGAGGTCACAAAGGAGGAAACCAGCATGACCCCAGGTGGCAGCAGAAGTGAAGGAAATAAATGTCAATGCCTTTTCACTCTATCCATCTGTCTGCCCAGGGTGATGTGCATGATTCTTCCATCCTTCATTTTACCCTCGTAGCTGCTCTGTGAGGTAAGTCTAATTGAAAGAGACTGGTCCAGTGTTACCCAAAACTTCCCAATTAAGAAGAGATCTGAACACAGGCCTTCTTCCCTGTTAGCCAGCATGATGTAGTGGTTAAGGTGTCAGACCAGGATCTGGGAAATCCAAGTTCGAATCCCCACTCTGCCATGCAAACTTGTGGGGTGACCTTGGGCCAGCCACATACTCTTATCCTTGACTGTGGCAAGTATTTGGATAGGAGACATCCAAGGGGTGTGATGTGGACTCAGGCAAGCAAATTGCCTTTGAACATCTTTTGCCTTGGAAACCCTATGGCAGACCTGGGCATTATACGGCCCACGGGCCACATCCTGCCCACCGGATGACCCTGACTGGCCCCCCTGCCGTGCTGGGGAGCAAGGCGTCTTTGAAAGCCCCGCAGAAGCCAGTTGCCTTGGCTGCCGGCTTCTGCGGGGCTTTCAAAAGCGCCTCGCCCCCCTGCCTTTTGGCCCGGCCCTCCACAATATTTTCTGTTTCTTATGCAGCCCCATGGAAAAAATAATTGCCCACCCCTGCCCTATGGGGTTGTCAGCTGTGACTTGATGGCACACACACACGTATGCTCCCTTTTAAGTCATACTCTAAACAATACACCAAACACCATCTTTCCTGCTTTATAATACATGCAGTGTCTTTTAGAATGCTTAAGTTCTTCGACAAATGTAGAATTCGCACTGAGAGTTATTTTATTTTAATGACGACTAGATTCCCAGGAGAAATACAACTTAAAACTCTTGCCTATTGTGTGCTGAAGCCTAAAGGATGGCGTGAATAAATAGTACCCAGTTTCTGCAATCAAAGGGACTTCTATAGTTTTTATCCCTGTGGAATGTAGATTGGAAAATGTGCAGATCAGAATGGTTTGATGTGCTGTATTATAAAATTTCTTCAAGTGAAGGGCTACCAGCTTGCTGCTAAATGACTAATACATCTGATTCATCCGTGCTCCCTACAGGGTTCTTCTCCTCCTTTCCATGTTTGACATTTTGCTATTTAATTGTGATCACCCTCCAAGCTGAAAGCAACAATGAAAATGGCCGGTTTTCTATAAGAAGATGTCAACAAAAGAGTAATTTACCAACCAAACAGGCAACTTACTAGTGGCATTCATAAGATATACAGTCCACACTGTGTGTAACATATGGGTGTGAACAAAGTGGATTTTCCTTGAACATTCTAGAACAGGGGTAGGGAACCTGCGGCTCTCCAGATGTTCAGGAACTACAATTCCCATCAGCCTCTGTCAGGGGCTGATGGGAATTGTAGTTCCTGAACATCTGGAGAGCCGCAGGTTCCCTACCCCTGTTCTAGAATAAGGGAACAGGTAAATACTGGTCGATTCCCCACTAAGGATTAGATGCATGCACGTCACGCCAAATATCCAGGCTTCCAGCAGAACTCCCCACTGCACCAGCGCCGAACACACTTTCATCCCGTTCCCCCCCCCAGCATGTGTTGTTTTAGAACCTGGAAGAAAGTAGACCTTTTCAAAAAAATGTGTGGGCAATCTGGAGCGGTGAGGAAGTTGGGGGTGTGTGTGTGTGTGAATCCAGATTCATTTTTCCTGCTGCTGGTAGTGACGTGGAGCCTTCCATCCAATGAGAACGCAGGGTGCTGTGTGTGATGCTTGCGCAGCCATTTTTTAATTTCACGGACTGGAGACCCACGTGGATATGAAGCAACATGGGGCCGTATTTGACTGATTGACTGAGTAGAAGGCAATACAAACCAGTGCTGCTACACGTATCCACGTGGATCTGATTACATGAAGGTGACGGAAACAGGGCTTCGCTTTAATCGCCCGTTTCTTCATTTCTGCATAGGGTTGTTCTGCGCATGCTCACAGAGATGTGGATCCAGAAGTTTGAAAATAAAAAAATCCTGCCCTAAAACAACGCAACAGCCAATCAGGATAGCCCTTGAGTGGATCGCGTGTTCAATCCACCTCAGTGGGAAATCCTTCATTGCTGCTGCATTTCTGGGAACATTTGTGGGGCAGAAGCTGCAGTGGGGACGCTGAAACCATGCTGAAAAAGTCCTGGTTTTTCCCAAACCAGTTTGTATCTACATTCATTTTTTTGATGGGAAATCGATCACTCTGCCCTCCCTGGCCAGAGCAACGGCTCTGGAGACGGATGCCAGGGGGGCATGTCCCTTGGCCTCTACAACATGACAGCAGCCAGCAGGAGAAGGTAAGTCAGCTGGGGAAGGTAGGAGGGAAACACCAGCAGGTGGAAAGCGCCACTTTTGAAAAACCTCGCTCGTGGAGCGAGGTTCAAAAGTGGCATTTCCGCGCTGCTTGGGCTGTGCGAACTTCTCCCCAGTGCGAACTCTTGGGGTGCTGTATTCCGTCCTTGTGGAAACAGCCTATGTAAATAATGATGGGCCATGGTTATGGGAAAATCCTTGCAGGGAAACATTTTACATCATTCATCAAGGCTCCTGTGGTTCCAAGTGATCCTTAGATTGGCATGCTTTATCTCCGCCCTCCACATCTATAGTTTTACTTCTACTGATTTAAAGACAATATTACAAACAATAACTTAGAAGACAATGGAGGTCAAGAATAAATAATAAATCACACAAGCAAAAAAGGAAAATAGAGTAGAAATGTAAATGTGGCTAAAAACTTGGTCATACAGCAAAAGAGGGTATAAAAATGTAGATGACTGAACTAATAAGTCTGTAAAAAAATAACAATCCACACTAAATTAAAATCTGATGCTCAATAAGTTTAAATTGCTTTTAGTGCTCTGGGTGTTTCATTTAAATGTGTGAGAAAAATCAGGTATGAATGCTGAAGTAAAAAAAATATTATTATGGATTTCTGGGGGCCAATAAGCAAAACTTTCTGAACTCCCTTGTCTCCTATTTATTTCCTTGTGTTTGGCATAGTGATCCACTTTTTCAAATGTTTATGGATGGAAGTCTTTTGAAAAAACATCAGGTTTAAAATATGCCTTAAAAAGAGTTGAAGCTGGCTTTCTGGTACTGAATGGAACTAGTAAAAGAAAACCAATATTATTGCTCACAGCCAGAATCTAGGGGTGGTCTCCTTTGCGTTGTGCGTATATTTCCTTCGGTTTTGATTCCTGGGTGTGCACAGATTTCCCCTTCTTTGACATCACCCCCCCTTTCAGAACAGAGAATCCTCATGGTTTCTGGAAGTTCTAAAAGTGAAAAATGTTCTCTCCCTTTACAAGGAAAGCGAAGGAGATTAGTGTGCTTTCAGCTTACTTGAGGTTTTCTTCCTCCTCTCTACTTTCCCCCATCCATGCAACAGCAATGATCCTCTGAAGATGCCAGCCACAGATGCAGGCGAAACGTCAGGAGAGAATGCTGCTAGAACACGGCCATACAGCCCGGAAACCACACAGCACCCATGCAACAGCAGTTCCTCTCCCTCTTTTGGAAGCCATTTCAGAAGGATCAGATGAGCCGTCTTTTTTTTATTTTCATGCTGAAGAAATTGACAAGAAATTGACATTGTTTAGCAAACTAATTGACATTGTTTAGCAAGCTAGACCAAAGACAGCAGGGAAAAAAGGTGGCAGGCAACCTCCCCAGATGGAGATTGCATAAAAACAAGGAAGGGCGGAGAGTACAAAATGGCAGATCGATTCTGCTAGGGACACTTCGTAGGGAAGGAATCTCTGTGTAAACAGAAAACTGAGGAAAACCCACTGCAAGTTAAGTAGTGCATGCACAAATGGTCATAAAGTTTTTCTTCTGCATGTTGATTCAGATGAGTTTCCATGTGTGAAAGCTGGTTTTTGTGTGTGGTCTGTGTGTAGTTCCAGGGCTGTTTTATCCAACGGGACTCAGATTCACCATTTTTGGAGACCCTTATGAAGAAATGAATAGGCCATATTATTTCTTAGCCAACTAACAAGAGGGACAATCTTTAAAGGAGTGGAAAGAGGAGACCTCTTAGGCTCCGAGTCTAGCCACGCCTTCCTCTGTCCTGTGATAGTCTCTCTTTAGCAACATAGGAGCTCTCATGTAAGAGGCAGGCCCAGCCTTGTTCTTCTGTCTCCTCACATTAAAGCTTTGCTTAACTAAGCAGTTTAGATCATTTCCCCAAATAGATTTTATGTGTTAGCTATGTTTGGGCCACTATGTGAAACAACCTTTAGCACATGGAACAATAAACCTTTAGCACATATTTATAATTGGAACAATGAGTGTGTTTGTTGAATACCCTGCACTCTCTCCCCATAGGGGAGGCGGGGTGGCTTACAACATTAAAAATAGACTAAATACAAATACAAATAAAAACAATAATTGGAATAATAAAACCAATTGAAACATCAGCTTCATCACAGATTGCTCAAACAAAATAATCGGCCAGTTCACTTTTCCCTTTGTGTATTAATTCTGTTAAAAAATTGCCATAATCTTGATGTGACTCCACAGCTGATGTTTCCCCTCTCCCTACCAGATGCCATGTTTCAAGCAGAACATCATAAGTACATGAAGCTGCCATTTGGCAGAGGACTATTTGTCTGTCCAGGTCCATATTACCTATCTTGACTGTCAACAGTTTTCCAGGGTCTGAGCTGGAGGTCTCTCACATCACGTACTATACTCCGTTCAGTGTAAAGAACAAAGTGCAGGCCTGCATCCTTAGGCAGGAGTGCAGCAGCATGTTTCCGCTGCTACAAATAGTGCTGATTCTCTGTCCGCACTAGGCAATCGTATTTAAGTGCCACTTTTGTAAAAATCAGCATGCCCTGCCCTGATCTTTTAAAAAAGATAATTTATATTGCTTCAGACAGCTATTGGTAAGACTTCCCTTTTTGTAAAGTTGTGCCCACCATTTTGTTTTCCATTCCTGCCATGGGAGACATAATAGTGGGCACAACTTTACAGAAAGGGAATCTTGCTAATAGCCATCTGGGGTAATATAAATGATCTTTTTACAAAGATCAATGTTTCACAAAAACAGCACTTAAATACGATTGTGTGACACGAACAGAAAATAGGAAGGGCAGGGGGAATAGCAGGCACTAAGATTTGGTGAGAGCATTCAACATAAAGAAGATCCAGGAAGAAGTGGCAGATTTATCCACTCATTTCGTTGGTTCTTTATGTTGAAAAGGATATACCTGATTTTTTAAAAACCGATGATACCCAGGAGGAAGACCCTCCACAAGCTCTACTACTGAGCTACAGCTCCTCCCCAAAAGGATCTTCCTTGCAAAACGTTTTCCACTTATGTACTTGTGGTCTGCCCCGCAGTAAGCCTACATTTCCTTCAGGTCAGATTTTCCATTTCACACACATTTTCCCTCTTTTTGATCTCACTGTGCTGCAGATCAGATAATCTCTGTGGTTTTCAAAAATAGGTAAAGTACAGCTTTCCCCCTGCCTGCACAGGGAAACTGAATCAGGGAAACTGTGTTTACCTTCCTTCAGGTTTTTTGCTCTTCCCCACCTTTTCCCACCCAGGCAGGAGCAGTTTCGACAGTGGGGCTTCTTTTTTTAAAAATGTTTTTGACACTTTCAGTTGTCGAAGGAGTGACAGATCATTAAAACAGCTCCAAAAAAAGGGAGGGGAGAAAGGCTGCAAATAATCTTCCAACCTGGAAGCAGGGAGCAGGCAAAATGGTGGTTGGGCTCAGAGGAATAAGGGGGCACTTCCTCAGGTTTAAACATGAGGAGACTCCACTGCAAAGCAAACAGCCTTAGGATAAGTATTGCATGCATACAGGACTTATGTCTTGCTTCAGAAAGGTGAAGCCAGGGGACTCATTAGGCAGTGTCCACAACAGTGGTTTCCAACCTGGCATACACATACCTCCAGAGGTACACGCCAGAGTGTTTGGGGCAGTGGTGGGATTCAGCCGGTTCGCACCACTTCGACAGAACCGGTTGTTAAAATGGTGCTTGTAAACAACCAGTTGTTAAATTATTTGAATCCCACCACTGGTTTGGGGGTACACCAAAATTACATAATGGGTAATATGGTACAATTTGAGGGAAACGGCTTGTCAATAGTGGAAAATTGTTGGGAACCACTGCTCTACAGTGATACTGTCTACATGAGTCTACTGAACATATTATCTGGCCTCGAATCTGTGTATTTTGACTATATATGGCTGCACCTACACCTCACTGGTTACTGTGCAGTTACTGTTTTTACCTGGATTTTTCTTGGGTGGACAAGACAGTCAAGGAGGTGAATAATTGCCACAATTATTGTACCATAGTACAATATCTAACCCTGTGTGTGGTTGCAGCTGATGTCCGGGTCTAGAAAAAGAAGAAGAAGAAGAGTTTGGATTTATATCCCCCCTTTCTCTCCTGCAGGAGACTCAAAGGGGCTTACAATCTCCTTGCCCTTCCCCCCTCACAACAAACACCCTGTGAGGTAGGTGGGGCTGAGAGAGCTCCGGGAGGCTGAGACTGTGAGCCCAAGGTCACCCAGCTGGCATGTGTGGGAGTGTACAGGCTAATCTGAATTCCCCAATAAACCTCCACAGCTCAGGCGGCAGAGCTGGGAATCAAACCCAGTTCCTCCAGATTAGATACACGAGCTCATAACCTCCTATGCCACTGCTTCTCCAAAAGTTTATATTTGTCAGAGTAAAATGGGAGAAAATAAAGCATAGGAGTACACTGGGCGCTGGGATATACGCCTCATCATAGCCCCTAGTCTAATGGGTAATAGAGTCATTAATTCTGCTGATTAACTTGGCCTTGGGGTTCATGAAAATGACATCCACCTCTCTCCCCCCTTCTTTTTTTTTCTAATCTCAAACTGTGGAACAAGGGAGCATTTAAAAAAAACACACACCCAAGCTAATTAGAGAAAAACAGGAGGAAAGAAGCCGAGAGAGAGAGAGAGAGAGAGAGAGAGAGAGAGAGAGAGAGAGAGAGAGAGAGAGAGAGAGAGAGAGAGTTTGAGCATTAATGAGACTTGTTTGGGGAGAGGATGTGACAAGCTCTTCAAAAGCATTATTGTCAAATGTGTCACTATTTCATAGATGGCTAGAGCTACCTTTTGAGCTTCACGCTGATAGTTAATGATTTGAAACTATAAAAAGATGGAAAAGGTAAAAGAGGAAATGTCAGCCTCCCCTGGATTTTAATGAGCCTGCTTTCCCCTCTCCCCCCCTCCCCTCCCCTTGCAAAGCAGTCTTCGAAAGTGGCAAAAGTTCACTTTCTCCCTTTCTCCTCCCTTCATCCTTTCCTCTGCATTCTTCCTTCTCTCTCATGATCACTGTTTACAAAGGAACAGTAGGAGAAAGAAATCAAAGCTCCGCCTTGTACCATGTGCTGGAATAAAACCTGCGTGACTGTTGACTTGGCTTGGGCGAGAATCGAGAATCGGTGGTAAGCAAGGGGTGGGGAAGTAGCGTGAGGAGGTGGGTGACGAAAATAAGCAAAGATTGATGGGGGGGGGGGGCGACAGCAATCGCTCTTCTTTGTTGTTTTGTGACGTGCTGAGCCGAAGCCATCTTCACACTGTGAAATGTAACAAAGGAACCCAAAGTGATTACACAGGTTCATTTGTCAGTATCACTGCTCCAGCTATTGCTGTGTGCGGCAATGAGATGACAAGGCATTTATTGCTGATGGTTGGTTATTAGTCGCATTATAGGAAACATTAACACAGTCTCGAATACGTAGACCGGGGAGACAATCGCTTTCTGGGCTCCGATCTCAGCAGGGTATCCTTGTCATTAAACTTGGTACTGCCAATTTAATTTTTTTTTGAAGAAAATAAATTGAAAAGAAACTTTGATGGGACCAAGTCTGAAAATGCCACACTTAAGGATGATCAGTAGGTCCTTCCATCAAGACCTTTCAGAAAACAAAGTACATAAAATAGATCTATGTGGCTCAGAATAGTTCTTTTAAGCTTCCCAATCGTGTTCTCTGGGGCATATCTTCTTTATTGTTACAGCGTCCGCCTTGAATTGGATAGTAATTTATTTAGAATATTTCTGTTAGTGCCTGCCTCCTGTGCATCTCAAGGCCCAAGTCAAGTAACAGCGAGATAAAAACAAAGAGATTTTAGAAAGCATCAATAGAGATACAAAATATATCCAAACCCCATTAAAAGCCAATTGAAAAACAGCCTACTCCACACTTGTGGGATGCTCCATCTTCGCCTAGGCCAGGGGTCGGGAACCTGCGGCTCGCGGAGGGAGCAAGCGTGCTCTTTGGGGCCTGTGGTGGAAGCTCCACGCCCCTTCCTGGGCAAGCGTGGGATTCCCGCCCCCCTTCCTCCCGGCGCGAGAGACTGCCGCCCGTGCATACGCCGTCGGCCGACGGGGAGAGCCTCCCCGCCGCGCCGCCGCCCATGAGAAAGCGGCCTCCGCGCCGCCGCCACCCCCCCCAGAGAAGAAAGCGGCTCCAGCGCCACACGCCCCAAGAAAGCGGCCTCCCGTGCTGCCGCCCCAGGGAGAGAGAAGAAAGCGGCCTCCAGCGCCCGCCACACGCCCAGGGGGGAAAAGAAGGGGCACTCCGAGCCACCGCGCCCGCCCCAAAAGAAAAAAGCCAGCACCAGCCCGTTAGCCCCAAAATCCCGAAGCAGCTCAGCCCTGGAGTTGGCAGCGCATGGGGGGATTTTTTGACCCAGGTCGAAGAAGGGAGGGAAGGAGCATAGCAACAGCGGTGAAAGTGAAACCAGCCCGAAGCAGCAACAGAAGCAGCAGGAGTCGAAAGCAACAGCCTCGCTGCCTCCCCCCCCCAGAGAAAAAAGCGGCCTCCGCGCCTCCGTCCGCCCCCCCACAGAGGGGGGGGGAGAGAAGGAAGTGGAATCCCCCCCCCAGGGTGCGGCTCCATGAATTTTCTTTTCCGGGGAAAATGGGCCCAAATGGCTCTTTGAGTCTAAAAGGTTCCCGACCCCTGGCCTAGGCTCAGGCTTCCCCTAGAGATCTTCCAAACAACTATTTTTTTGCAGCCTGAACTCTTTCAGAAGGCTGCACTACGAATACGGAAGATAAAGCCTGAGCCCAGATCATGCAGATCAAGATGTGACATTAGGATGCCAGTCCTCCCGTTATCGCAGGAAACCTGGCATCCTGGGGCTTTGCCTGCCAGCATTTCAGGCACTAGTGGGAAGAAATGGGGGTGTATATGAAAATGGACCACGAGCCAGTGACCTTTCCAGTAAAAACCAAAAGTTTTACAGGGGAACCTTTAGAATTTACAAAGACTCTATGATAAAACGATAGAGTTTTGGTTAATTCCAGAGTGTCCAATGACATCACTTCAGTTTTTCACTGGAATAGACTGGCATGGTGTAACAGCCCTCCCAATTTCTCCGAAGAGTTTCAGGCTATGGCCTGGAAAAACTGTGTGATGATGAAGATGTATTTTAATTCTGTTAGTGGATGGTATAGGCAGCTGCCATAGTGAATGCTGCCTAGGACAACGGCAGATGTAATCTGTCTAAGCTAAGTACAAATTGGGAGTACTGGGAGATGGCCAGGAGATAGCGCCGACAGCCTGGAGAAGCCCAGGCAAAAGAATCATAGAGGGCATGCCAGGCGGCAGGCGGTAGCAGCAGACTGGCTTGGTGGTGCAAGATAGCCTGCAAGAGAGAACTTGCATGGTTCCACAGTCCGTACAGTAGCAGAAGGGCCCTGCAGCAGTTGGCGGTCACAGCCAGACCACATAGCAAACCGCCCAAGCCACTAGCCTAAACATGAGATAAAATGAGCAGTGTAAAGCCAGAATGGCAGTAGTTAGAGTGCTGGACTCCAGCCTGGCCACTGGTGGGAGTTGAGGGTCAGAAACTCACATGATGGAGAGCTGGGGCTGGAGTCTAGGCAGAATAAGGACCTCAGTGGGGTACCGTATCATAGAGTCCACCCTTCAAAACATGCATTTTCTCCAGGGGAGCAGGTCTCTGTAGTATGTAGAACTGTAATTCCAAGGATCCCTATACCCCACCTGGAGACTGGAATCCCTACATGGAGAACAAAGTTTGAATCCCTATCCTATGATGGAATATCAGTGGACAACCTTGGGCCAGTCACTCTATTAATCTAACCTACCTCAAAGGATTCTTAGTAGGATAAAATCGAAGAGAGAAGAACAATTTTATAATCTACGTCTCCATTGGGAAGAAAAGCAAGGTGTAAATAAAAATGGGAAAGTCAACATTTGGGATTAAAACGTTTGGGATTTGAACCATTTAAAACGGGCACTCCTTTTAGACCCTGGGCAAACATATGGTGGACTCAGATTTAGTCTGCGATTGAAAAATACAAATTGATTCTGTGAGGCACGCACATAAAGAACGTTATAATTAAGGGTTTTTTAAAGAAAAAAAGGTTTGGAGCCTGTTTTGTCCAGTAGCAGTGGCATACAGACAGCCTTCCAGGACTCTGTCTTCGAGGTCCCCAGCTGTGTAGGATGTCTGTGCAAAAAAAAAAAAAATCAATACTTTCAGTGTACTACTTTTAAAACCTATTTCTATTCCCCTGGCAGATGAGGAATAAATGTCTGCTTGATAATGTGGACAAACCTGAGAGTTATTGACAAAACAGAAACACCTGAAGCTGAAGACCTGTTTTTGAAAGAAAAATCCTAGCTATAATAGAAAGACTTGATTCTTAGACGTGATTGCGAATATTTTAAAGGGATCAGCAATAAAAATCCAGAGAAACGAAACTCTGCAGCGCAGCATTTGGCTATACTGATCTTGCTTCTGAGCATTAAAATCTACCTTTGGTCAGTTGTATCCCAAGGTCAGTTTGGTAGCGGTGCTACTGATTAATACAAGGCCATGGCTATTTTTAATGTTATGTTTTCATTTGTTTTGACAGTTGTTTCAAGCTTTCTGTACTCAACTGAGTATGCATCTTGGAAAATGTACACTGCTCTCTTGCAACTGTCCTTTTCAAGGAAAAAACGAACCAGTTGAGGTGGACAAACAGTGTTCCCTGGAAGTTGGTTTGCTATGACTATCCTTTCAATTGAAGACTCATGGATAAACTACCAACGAACATCTCTGGAGCCAAGTTTGAAAATGACTAATTTAATCATACAGAAACCATCCCTTGATTAACTGGGAGGAAATAGTCAAACTCTGAGGTCAGAATTCTGTTCCAAAACCCAGATGTCAATTTTGGGGTGGAGGATCAGATTTGGACATTGAACTTTGAATTTTCTCAAAGGGCAGTTTCAACTCCAGTGAGAACAGAGCTGCATTCCTGACATTGCTTGAAAAAGTGGCCATTGTGTTCAGTTTGGTGGTTAATGTTCAGTTTGGTGATTGCAGCTGAAATGGCTCTGACTTTTTGTAATAATCACATTTCTTATTACAGATTATTTATTCCCCTACATATTTGTGTGTAGCCTTCCCTTTTGGTTCTCATGTTTCTCCTTTCCTGCCACTATGATGTCATTTCCTTGACAGATTCCTTGATGTTCTGAACAGAACATGGTGTTCTGTTTTGCTTTATCTCCATGTTCCATTGTAAGATTTGGTTTGTAAATATATATATTTTTGCTCTAATGTGGCAGTCTCGCTGCCTTACTGTCAGCATAAAACCATGTTGGAAGCCTCGAGTGAAGCCAGTCCACTGGAGTGTGCAGTAAGTTGAATTGCCACTGCTTCCCGCTGTTCCTGTGATAGATAGTACCATAAAATGGATGTGATGTGGTTATTAGGCTGTGATTCGGTTCATACTGAGCTGTATTGATTGGTGTTGGTTCAGTGCTTGCTACACATTTTATCAATTGACCTTCTAGACTGCATTCCTGCTTGGCTTCTCTTACCTCTAATTCTGCTTTATCACCACTTTTACAGATCCCGCAATTGTATTTGGCTGATTTCTTACCATTCTTCTGTAGGTTATTTCTTTTTATTCTGTTACACTGAACATCTTCTCTAATGAGCTTATATTTTTGAATACCCGTCGGCATTTATTCAGTTATTCATTCATTTGAATCCTGCCTCTACTTTTCCAATACGTCAATTTCATTACCCAACTGTGATTCTGAAAGATTTGCTGGTCTGAGCAGAAAATGTTGGGGGAGGGGAAGGTTGTTTGTTCATAATAATCTTGATGCTAGATGCCATAATTTATGAATGAAGAAGCAGGGCTTAAGTTAATTTGAAGGCCATTTTGAGCAACCTCACCTCCTTGAGCTTATGTTGAAAATAATGGTCACAGTTCAAAAGTTGTGCTACAGGGATTTTCAAAGCGCCAATATTGAAGCATGCTTTATTATTTATAAGCTTTTCTTGTATATTATTGCTTTATCATCTGCCAGGCTCTTAGGAGGACCAGGATATGCAAAACATTTTTCCATACACCAAATGTGACTTTGGAGCAGACATTGTATTGTTCTCTTGCCCCCTTCCTCTTTTTTTTTTTTTGAAGGGAGGCACAATTGACCTGTTTCTTTTCAGAAGAAGCCGTGGTGACTGAGCCAGCTACTATTGTTATACTAGGCATACAGCCAAAGTTGAAGAGATCAGCAACTGAAGTTCTTAGGCATACAGCCATTATACTGCCGACACATACCTTTCACACATGGAAAAGGTAGAGCAAAGTCAGAAGTTCCAGGCTTAACCCTCATTTTTTTGCACAGCTGACTTACGGTGACCCCTGCTGGGGTTTTCAAGGCAAGAGATGTTCAGAGGTGGTTTGCCATCGCCTGCCTCCAGGTCATGATCCTGATATTCCTTGGAGGTCTCCCATCGAGACACCTACCAGGGTTGACCCTGCTTATGTAACCCAACTTTAATTCCACAAAGGACATCAAAGAGATGTTGTTCTCAATTGGGAATGGAAAGAGTTCACGTCTTTGACAGTGTGATCCCACTTTGTGACAGCATTCATTAAAAAAAATAACAACTAACAACTTCAAATTTGTTGTGGTGGGGTTTCTGGGCTGTGTGGCCATGGTCTGGTAGATCTTGTTTCTAACATTTCGCCTGCATCTTCAGAGGTGTATCACAGAGAGAAGTCTGTTACACACTGTTGTCGAAAGCCTTCAACAACTTCAAATTTATTCTTTCTTTTTTCATAAGAAGTAATATATAGATCAACAGTCAAATATGTAAAACAATAATGAACATATAACAGTCCAGATCTGTTGTGCTCAAGCAGACTCGCAGGGTCTTAGTCTTTCTGGCTTCTATTTAGCTAGAGATGGATAGAGATGGATATTTACCTTAGAGATGGATAGACTTTCCGCTGGCCTCTGCCTTACTGAGTCATCTGTTCTTTCTCTTCAGGAGTTCCATTGTAGCCCTAGAATATTAATATGTAGTTTATAACAAAGTTGGAGTTCTTCTGAGATGAACAACCTGCACCTTCAGGCCCTCCAGTCAATCTGGGAAGATTCAAATAACATCCATTGCAAATATTCACACACACACACACAAAATCAAAATACAGGCTAATAGCCAATTAATATAAATACAATCCCCATTCAGCAATCAGTACAGGAAATTCTCATACCTATAACAGCAATATGTAGTTTATAACAAAGTTGGAATCATTCTAAGGTGAACTACCTGCAGCTTCAGGCTCTCCAATCAATTTGGGAAGATTGAGCCTATTCTTCCTTGTATAGAATATCCCAACTCTTTAGCTCCCCTAGTGAACTCAGGATTACATTTAGCTTCTGATATCTGACCAGTATGTGAGCTTTGGCAAACCACTATATTCTCAACCTTGATTGCCTCTTCCCAAACTTACGAACCTGTCATGGTTTTTGTAAGGAAGATTGAGAAAATGCATCTGAGGTGCTTTGAACACTCAAAAGGCAAGGCATGAAGAGGTAAGCAACAGGAAACTAATTTCATGTGTTGGTTATTATGTAAAGCAAAATAATGATTTAATTAAACTTACCAAAGTAAATTAGTCATCAAACTGCAGCATCGAACTGACTATGGTTAATTTGTGTCCTTCAAACCAGGATGTACAAATGCGCTATGTTGGTTTGTTCCCCACTGATATTCTTCACACAGCCCACATAGAGAGTCCTTTGCAAGAGAACCTAAAAAAGAAGACAAATCTTGCCTTCAGCCAGCTCTTGATAGCACTGGAGGGTGTAACTAGATGCTATGGTGTCAATGGGTCAGATCTGCTAATCACAATGCCATTTGAGAGCTGAACTTGAGCCACTTAAAAATCCTGTCAAGGCCCAATTCTGATTGGTTGTTTTGGCACTTGAAAAGGAATGGAGGAAGGTAGGAAGACACGAAGATCTGATCTGGCCACACTGTGGGTCTGATCTAAATTGAGTTTTCATAGCATTCCTCAGTCTGCCTGGCAACAGACTCCTCTTTCCACTCCTGCCTCAGTTCTCTTAAATTTCAGCACGCCAATGGCTATCTTGATTGGCTGTGATAAGCAACAAAACAGTTTACACAACCCTGTTTGTACTCTAGGTATGTAGTAGGCAGCTGGTGAACATAGTAGGGTTGCCAGACCCAAATTGGGAAACTCCTAGTAGGGTTGCCAGACCCAAATTGGGAAACTCCTGGAGATTTGAGGATAGTGGGCCTTTCCCCACTTACCTTCTGCTGCGCGCTATTCGGGCCAAGTAGCGCGGGGTCCCGGGGCACTCCCCACTACAGGGGCGGCGACAATGCAGCCGCCTCGACGCTGCTGCTGTCGTGCCCCCTCAGCGTGCGTCATTCCTGGCGCTGGAGAAAACGGCAGCACAGACGACCAGCGCAGAGTGCGGAGATTAGATGGGGGGGCTTTCAGGACTGCGCGCCAGAAATGGCGATGCTTGATGAGTAGCGCGCAGTGACGGTGGTAGAGGGAAAAGTGGGGAAAGGCCCAGAATCTGGATAGGACAGGAACCTTAGTAGGGTACAATGCCATAGAGCCCACCCTCCAAAGCAGCCATTTTCTCCAGGGGGTTGATCTCTGTAGTATGAGGATCAACTGTAATTCCAGGAGAGCTCCAGCTTCCACTTGGAGGCTGGCATTCCTAGAACGTACAGAGAGAAATGTGATGGTGTACAAGTAATATGGGGCAGGGTGGGTGACCACCAAAGCAGTGGCACCCGTGTCCACAATATATGTCTTGGAGTACAGAAGAGATTCTTGAGAGGACGTGTGGCTCAGTTTATACATGCAAGTTGTACTGAAATCGACAACAGAAGTTTATTCTGCTAAGAAGGCAGGGCAGGGCTCAGTCCTGCCATCAGCTACTATTCTAAGAATGGCTGAGGATTCCAAAGAGGATTTTCCTCCCTCACAGTGCTGGCAGCTGATGGAAAGCAAGGTGGTGATGTGGCGAGGCTTTTCTGCCAGCTGCCACAAGGGAGGCTAGGGGGAGAAGCAACAATGCTGAAATAAAGACAATCCTGGATCTACAGATCCTTTGCAGGCCCAATCCCCTAATTAACCACAATTTTAAAAAGCCATGGTTTCGTGTTATATCGGAACCCATGGCAATTACAAATGAAGTTAAAAAAAACATGGGAGCAAGAACAAATCATGGATGTTGAAAACAAACCACCAGCAGATATTTTTGTGGTTGTTAGATTGGCATTGGTGCATTATGTTTACACCCTAATTCTGTGCTGTCTGGCTTGGGCTTTTAAACCTTTTTCAAAATATGGAAGGTGCTCAAGTTCTCATTGTGCGCGTGTTGTTCAAGGGTATCCTCCTGCATTTAGCAGCTCACTTGACCCTTGTGCCCTTATCTGCTCTGCTTGGGGCTTGCAGAATTTGAGAGGGGAGGGGTCTGTAGCTCCTGTGTTACCTAGCTTAACTCTGGCTAGCTCTAGCTAGCACTCGCTTGGATTCACATGCTGGTATATGAATCCTTGCCTTCTCCAAGAACTTCTCAGCTGAACTTAGGTAATGTATAAACCCCCAATGCTCCCTTCCCAATCTCTCATCCAAACCTATCTTTCCACCCTTTTCATACCTCTAGGAACTGTGTGTCAGCTTCTCTATGCCTCACTGTAGAAATGTTTTTGCCAAAAACTTACAAAAATATTTAAAATTACCATCTGGTCTCATGGTCTTCTCTGTGGAACATTTCAAGCCATTTTCCCAGTATAGCTGTTGAAAAGATCCCACCTAGCCTGCCTCTTGCACTGCCAAGCTGAGTTACTCCCCATTGCTACTTTAAAAATATTCTAACTGTTAAGCTAGGTAACACCCGGTTCCAGTTCCTTTCCCCCTCCATTGAAGAGACAACCCACAACAATTCTGTAAGGTAGGATAGGCTGAGAGATACTGGCCCTTTCTGCATTTGGTTTTAGTCCAAAACGTTTTATTTCCTGCCTGAAAACATTTTATTTGCATGCTGTTCTCTAGCGATCCTTTTTGGAAAACATTTTCACTTGCTGTGTGATTCCTTTAAAACATTTCCCATGCCTCTCCACAGTCCTTGGACTTCCTTGTTGGTGCCATTTTCTGAGCTCGCACCATATCATGCTGCATTTATGCCAGCTTTTTAATTTCGGGGTGTCATGTCTACATAGCTACATAGACTCTAGGACCTCCAATTTACCTAGACACTATCATCTACAGTACAGTTCGCCTTCTTTTAGGAGAGCAGATATCTGAGGTATGGAGATCAGTTGTAATTCCTTGAACATAACTGGTAGCATTGCCAGCCTCCAGGTTGGATCTCGAGATCTCCAGACTAGAGATTGGTTCCCTTGGAAAAAATGACTGACTTGGATGGCAAGTAGGATTGGGCCCTCTCGCCTCCCTTCCCAAGACCTCCGGACCTCTGGAAGTGAGGGAAGGAGAGAAGCAGGCTTAATCCTGCATGTCAGATTTAGTCCAGCATGCAGGGTTGGGCCCCACGAACTGCTTGCCAACCTCCAGATGGGACCTGTAGGTCTGAACTTACAACTGATCTCCAAACCACTCAAACCATTTCCCCTGAAGAAAATGGCTGCTTTGGAGGGTTGACTATATGGCTTGGTTGTTGCTGGGCAAAGCTGGATTTTTTCCATCTTTTTTAAAAATAAACACCTTACACAAATAGCTTGCCAACCTCCAGGTGGGGCCTGGAGATCTGAACTTACAACTGATCTCCCGACCACTGAACCCACTGTCTAGAGCGCACTGTATTGTTCAACACAACGGGCTTTACTGCTAGTCAAGAAATAGTTCCATATTTTAAAAATCAATTTTCTTAAAACTACTTTGATGTGATTATGACCCATTATAACGTTTAGCTTTTCAGAGGGAAGACTATCATTATAATTAACTTAACAGATTCAAAATTAGAATTGCAATGCCTGGTTGATGGGTTTCCTTTCATCATTTCATAAAAAACTTCCTCCTCTATAGTAATTTTCAGAGCTTGATTATCTCACAGTTTCATAACTCACCAAGATCTTAAATTTGTCTGTTTTTTAAAAATATATGTCAGCGCAGTTTTAGATTTATCTGAAGTCAAGTAATCATCTACTGTGACCTCTGAAAACTATACTGCTTTTTGGAAAGAATGGGTACAAATGGCTTCCAGAGTAAACACTACCCGATTTCTTTCAGTCAGTGTATTGTCGAAGGCTTTCACAGCCAGAATCAACTGGTTCTGATGGGTTTTCCAGGCTGTGTGGCCGTGGTCTGGTGGATCTTGTTCCGAACGTTGTTCCTAACGTTCCTAACAGTGTGTAACAGACTTCCCTCTGTGATACACCTCTGAAGATGCCAGCCACAGATGCAGGCGAAAGGTTAGGAACAAGATGCACCAGACCACGGCCACACAGCCCGGAAAACCCACCACAACCAGTTCTTTCAGTCAGTTTTTCTCCTTTTCAGCACCACCCATTTATAGTTTTAAGGAAGAGGACTCAGGCAGGTCATTGCCCTGTTAAAGACTTTCAATGGTTTCATAAAAGTACAGTGTGCTGTTCAGTCGCAGCTGTCTCATGGTGATCTCACATGGGGTCTTCAAGGCAAGAGATAAGCAGAGGTGATTTGCCATTGCTTTCCTGTAAAAGTTTTTATATCTCTCTGTGAAATCCAACAATGTGTATTAAGAATCCTTTGGACTGTGCTAGCTATTACCACTCAGAGCGGCTGATCAACTTTCTCAAAGTGGGCTCATAGCTAAGAGCTCCCAGATCAACACGGGGCTTAGAAAAGGCAGTACTGAACGAGCTTTATGAAGCTCATGTTTCCTTGGAAATAGCGCTGCCAACCTCCAGGTGATGCCTGGAGATCTCCTGAAATTATAACCGATCTGCAGATTACAGAGATCAGATCGGTTGGAGAAAACGGCAACTTTGGAGGGAGGAATCTATGGGCAGAATCGATGGCATTATACCCTGCTGAGACCCCTTCCCTCTCAAATCCCACCCTCCCTGGGCTCTACCCTCAAAACTTCAGGAATTTTCCAATTCAGACTTGGCACCCCTTCATTTGGAGATAGCTAGATGGCATTCTCATTTCATTATTCTTGTAAACCCTTCGTTCAGAACTTCTAAGAAGGCCTGCCATTTAACTTGAAGGTATCTGACCCAGTGATGAATTGCTCATTGGTGAAGGAGGACAACTTTGGGCATTTCCCCACTTGCCACGACTCCCCTATGCCGTGTGCTGCTCTCAGCGTGCGTCATTTCTGGTGCGCGCCAGGGCTTCCCCACGACCTCGCGCTCTGTGTGGGGTCATCAAAAGGCGCCGAATGATGCGTGCTGAGGGGGCGCGACAGCGGCAGCGTTGGGGCAGCTGCGTTGTCGCCGCCCCTGTAGTGGTGAGTGCCGGGGGACCCCGTGCTACTTGGCTACAGTAGCGTGCAGCTACTGGTAAGTGGGAAAACGCTCTTTGTTTATAATCAGAGGCATTCTCTTCTTATTTCACATTTTTCAGAGCTAAATCCGTACGGAGTTTAAAACTGACTTATTTTCAAGCCTTACCTAGTTTGAATCTGATTTCATTTAAAGGCTTATTCAGGAATCTCTTATAGTTCATTGGCTTTGACTGTTGTGCTCAGAGCTGCATATAGATCACATCTCATTGGTGCTGAGCAGAAAAGCACTAATATTACCTAGCTCAAGAACAGAAGATTCCTGTTAATACATCCTTTAATGACGTTCTTGTTTCCTAGCATCATTACTGATTTATTTACATTTTCACGTATGAAACCTACTGAATTCTATTGGGAAGTGCTGCTTACCCAACACTCTTCCATTAAAAAAATATAACTTGTGTATTGATATTATTCCCTGACCTGAGCTACTATTTTGATGGGAGACTTTCAAGGAATTCCAGGGTTGCGATGTTGAGGTAGGAAATGACAAACCACCTCTGAATGTCTCTGAAAATTTTGCTGAATGTCTTGCTGACAACAAAACAAAAAACAAACCCCTGATATTGTTAAGGACGTGCAGAGATGATTTCCCAGCTTTTATTGCATGTTTGGTTCACTTCTTCCTAGTGAAATAATGAAACTGAGAAACCTTATTTCAGATAAATTATTTTAAATGCCCCTATTTAGGATGAACTGCATTGCAACAGATTATTGTAGGCCTTGCTAGTCATATGAGGGCAGTTGCCAGAGAAATTGGTAAAGACACAAGTTAGCTGCGTGCATAAAGTACAAATCCTCTAAGACCTCAAAAGAGCAGCTACGAATCCAGGGGTTATTCTACACTCTCATTTTTGTGGGATGCTATTGTTTCAGTTTTTTCTTTTCTGCACATGTTTTGCCCCCTCTAGTGGTCAGTTCAATATTATATTGCTGTATGTCCAGCATATTTCCCTACACGTTAAAATTGCAGGGAAATATGCTGGACATACAGCAGTACAATGGCTGATTATTCACTGGTCCTCTGCTCTACAGTGAAGCTATCTTTCCTTCAGGGCAGAGATTTCTGTATTGATGTGTTTATACTTACAGAGCCAAAGATCTCAGAAGTCTCACAGTTAGTGAAAGCAGGGAAAACCTAATGTTTTCTCTCGCTGTGGGGTTTTGATCCTTCTGGTCCCCCCCCCCCCCCCCCCCTGCTCCTCACAGGAATTTCCAGGGACCAACAGTGGCCATTTTTCCAGAAACAAAAATGCCATTATTCCTTTAGCCTGCACAATAGTGATAAGAGGAATATTGACACAACAGTTAAAGGGCTAAAATAATACTCTGAAGGGATCGGCTGTCACCAACCGCATGAATAGGCACCCCCTGATCTCCATATTGGCTGCTGGGGAGGGGGCGAGCGGCTCACAGAGAACGGAGCTTCTCACTCTGCAAGCAACTTGTGAGAAGGTGCCTCCCAATCTCCAAGCTGGCTGCTGGCATGAAGATCTTAGAAGGGGAGAGTTGCTTTCAAAGAGAGGAGCTCTGCTCTCTACAAGCAGCTTGTGAGTAGGGAGAAGGGTGGTGTGGAAGGGAGGCTGCTGCCACCGCAGCGTTGCAGGTCATAGGCTGGCCAAGCGAGGGAAGGGAAGTGGGCAGTGGCTTGGAGCGAGTCATCTTGGGAAGTAATACTGAGATGTCATTTAAGTGACACATGGATATGTCATTCAAAGGGCTATTCTAAATGCCGGCAATCTTGCGATTGTGGGGGTAGGTAAGTGAGGGCAGGCAAGCCTCGCAAGCCATGCAACAGGCAGTGAGGCATGTCCTCATGTTTAAGCAAGGAAACACAAGGAGACCCCACTGCAAAGGCACAGTAGGGTGAGGATTGTCGCGGGAAGAGCTCCATGCATAATGGGGCGTTATCAAATTGACCACTAGAGGGAACAAAACAGGACATGAAAAAGAAACCCCCCCCCCAAAGCAATAGGGATACACAAACAACAAAAATGAGAGTGCAGAAGAACCCCAGGTCCTGCAGGATGGGGAGTTTTTTTTGGAAGGCAACATTTAGGTGTGTGAAATGTGCATATGTTGCAATCCCTTGGTTACAACAACACACAAGCCTTTATTGGCATATAAAACAGGACAAAATTTTAAAACAAAACAAAATTAAGAAATACAAAGTTAAGAAATACAGCAATCCCTTGGTTGCTTTTCATCTCAAGAAGGACTAAGGCAGTGGTGGCGAACCTATGGCACGGGTGCCAGAGGTGGCACTCAGAGCCCTCTCTGGGCACTTGCGCACAGAGTTCATCATGTGGGAAGGGGGTGGAAAATCACCCCCCCACACACACACACATATCTAGGCTGGCCTGGGCATGATCTTTTACCTGGGAGTAAGCTCAGTTGCTGGCAATGGGGCTTGCTTCTGAGTAAACCCTCCTAGGATCATGATCCACCCATTTGAAGTGTTGCACGGTTGCTTCACCAAGCTTACTCCTGAGTAACGTGTGCCTCGGAGCCAACCGTTTCTTCTAAACTAAAACTTCAGTATTCAGGTTAAATTGCTGTGTTGGCACTTTGCAATAAATAAGTGGGTTTTGGGTTGCAATTTGGGCACTCGGTCTCAAAAAGGTTCGCCATCACTGGACTAAGGTATCCCTCACAGGCTTGTATATAGAGAGGGGTTATTTAATTGATTATGATCTTTTAAAAAATATATAGTTTATGTACTGGTGTTAATATAGTACATTTTTATGAAGAAGAATTTCCAGGGATAGCCAGGGTGCTTTACTGGCCCGACTGAGAATGCTGCATAACTATTGCATTCCCATTAAAAAAATGAACAGTTTTAGAGAGAAAATACCACATACTGTCAAATTAAGTTTTTACAGTACATTCTTAAGTTTCATTGTTAATCTGCTGTTAACTGAAGCAGGAGAGAATTGTGTGCAATGTATCTACTTTTCCTCACGAGACATTTTTTTCCCTTCGGTAGTGGGTAGCACACCCGCAATGTGTGCGCACAATATCAGGAAATAGGCTTTGATGATGAATGGTCAAATTTCCAAGAAACATTTCGCACAACATCTCACTTTGTTCCATTTGTTCATAAAAGTCATTATGGGGACAAATAGCATTTTCCTACCTCAGGCATTCTACAGCTCTTGGTCACAGAATGATGGTTTTCTACAATATCTCTATCAGTGGATTAAAAAACAACAACACAGCAATGAAACAAATAGACTGAATAGCAGGGAGTATTTGGTGGATTTTGTGAGGGGGGAGGGGAAAAGAAACTAATACAAGACATTGGGAAGTTCACTTCATTATTCTGCACTTTGAGTTTAGGGCAATAATTCAGGTGAAGAAGAAGAACTGGTACATATGAATGCAAATATATCCTCTTAAGATGCATTTTTCAATATCTGTTTTGCTTGGATGATTGATACAGTATAAATGTATATAATATTAATCCCACAGGATATTTGTTGCTGTTTGCTTTAAAACTGTAATAGTATTATACAATGTACTTGCATATGGCAAAGAATTGTTAAGAGGGCTTTCGATGTGCTCACATTGATGATATTTTTTTAATAAAATCACACATATTGGAACTACCAGAATTGTATTTTCTGGGAATCTGTGCATGATCCGTTTTCACATGATTTGAAAGTAATGGTCACTTGAATCGTTGCTTTCTTGGTGGTGATGGTCATTATCAAAAGCCACATCTAATCTGCATTTCATGACAGGAAACTAGAGTTAGAAATCTTGTCCAGTCTTCCTGAGCTAGTCATTAGGTTGTTAGACTTGCTGAAGATAATAAAGAAACCCATCTCATTAGCATTAGCCACTCTTGATCAGTATGCTGTTCATTAATGAAACTGGAATCTCTTTCAGTGGTATCAGAGCAAGCTGAAAGTTCACACGGTGGCTAATTATATTTTGCTTTTTTAAAAAAATATAAGAAGGCAAGATAGGAGTGCATAAATCGGGGGAGGAACGATGAGAACACCAGGTTTTCAGGTTGGCAGTAGAAGAGAAATTGCTTTTCATCATAGTGCTTTTTGGCGTTGTATCTTGTGTGGCTGCTTAAAACTATACTGAGCTTTTGGAAAGATCCAGGAGTTAAAGTCAAAGTGAAAAGTGTAGTTCTTGCCTTTGCTGCTGCCAACCAATTGTTCAGAGGAGAGTATGAAATTTTCTGAAAGGTAATTACAGAAATCCATCTTTATGTGACAAACAGAAAATCAATCAACTAGAGATTATCACTAAAAGAAACTGGTACAATATAATGGAGAAAGCAGCAGGCACTTTCCAGTTCTCACTTTGGCAACAGACTGTCATTGTGGGCTTCTGTTTCTACATAATTTCCTTTGCAAATTATCCATTTTTCCCCAATGTCTGTTGCCCATGTAAAAACACCTGTATGAATTTCAGAAGTTAATGAAAGAATCCCCCCAAAGCATAGATGTTTCTCAGAATATACAAGATCAGTCTCATGTGTTCCAGAGTCCACACAAGCATAATTTAAGGATAAGGAACTCAGTCCCCATGCAATCTCTGTATAAAAATGGGGCGGGGGGGGGATCATTTGTAGTTTAGGAGTAGGTTGTTGTTATCAATATGCCAATGACACCCAGCTCTGTATTTCCATATCCAAATCTCCCAATGATGCTATGAAGTCCTAAACCACTTGATTATTTAGCAATCAGTTCATTTGAAGATATTGGTTATCATGTACAAAGTGTTTATTGACCTTGGACCAAAATGCCTGCAGGACCACCTCTATTGCCACACTCTGCAGTGGCGAAGCGCCCAGGGGGCCGGGTGGGGCATGATGCTCCGGGTGCGTGCCTTGTGGGGGTGTGGCTATGATGTGGTGGGGGCATTGCGGGGGCGTTTGAGGGCGGGCAAGGGCATTCCAGGGCACAAGACAAACGTGCGCCCTGGGCACAGTTCCCCCTCACTCCACCTCTGACACTTTGCCACATGGGCTTTGCTTATTTGAGTAAAGCTTTCTGTGTGCCACCCTGCAAATGAATAAGAGCAGCAGCTGCCCAAATACGTGCATTCTCTGTGGTAGCTTTCACTTAGTAGAATGGCCTGCTTAAAGATCCAATGATTCTACATCAACTGCTCCCTTTATGCCTGACATTCAAATTTACTTTGTTTACAATATTTGTTGTATATATCCCCTTGCTTGCACTGCCCTGCCTTCTTTTCTAACCCATTCTCTGCATTGACTATTGTACATCTTACCATATGCAGCTTTCTGTTTGCTTTGTTTCCTGATTTCTGTAATCGGAATCCTGTTGCATTGTTACTTGAGGTCTTATGTTATCTGTCAGGAAAATGTACTAGGTGACCTTGGGTCATGCTTGGGGTGGAAAGCACATGCAAGGCTGGTTTTTATCATGTTGGAGAGGCGCCATGGTTTTGGATATGGCTCAGTGGTGGAACATCTGCTTTGAACACAGTAGATGCTGCTTTTAATCCCTGGCAACCCCTGCTAAAAGGCTCAAGAAGTAGATAATATGAAAGACTTGCTCTTGGGACCCTAGAGAACCACAGCCAGTCAGTGTTGACCTTGCTAGACTAGTGGTCTAATAAAGCAGTTTTATGTGTTTGACATGCAAATCAACCCTGAGGTCTGAAATGGATGACAGAATCCCTATGTGAAACATATGTGTACATGATATACTGCCATAGAGTCCATCCTCCAAAGCATCCATATTCTTCTCCAAGCCTCACCCTGTGATAAGGCCACAATGTCTACACGCAGGAATGAAGGGGAGGCATGATAGATATGGAAGGAGGCATTCCTGAATTAGGCAAAACTCCAGCTTTTGATTCAGCATTTGAAACCCAGACTTGGTTATTGCAAGCAAACCTGAATTTTATATAACCCCCTTTCAGTTGGAGAAACCATAGAGAAGAATAGAGTGTCTGCACAGAAAGGTAGTTCTAGGGGCTTGGCAATGGAACAGTCTTAATGGAAAGCACTTTGTCACTTTCTCTTTCCAAGATCAGCTGTTCCAATCCTGATTGGGATGCCGTGTGTGTGTGTGTGTGTATGCATGCATGTGTGTTGTGCAATTGGAAAAAAAAGTAGTGGAAACCATCTCCATGGTGGCATGGATGTTAGGTAAAGGAAAGAAGACCCTATGCAAGAGATGTGTGATTTCCTGCACAGTCACCTTTCAGCCCTCAGGAGTGGCTTTTCAAGAGGCGTAGGGCACTCCACTGGAAAAATGTGCTGGTGGCAACAAACTCCGCTTTGTTCATGTGTCTTAGAATCCAAGCCTATATTTGCTATCAGTCTAATGATGCAGCTGTAGAGAGAACTTGTTGTCTCTTCAGCACCCACTATTATCTCCCTAGCAAAAAGAACTGGTCATGGCAGCTGATTTTTAACAATGTTGAAAAAAATTGGAGAGAGAGAGAGAGAGAGAGAGAGAGGAGCTAAGCATAGTTTCATTTTCTCCTTACCTCCATTTTCTCCTTACTGATAAGACTCCAGTGTCTTTGTACCTGCCGTTTTTCACAACGCAAAAGAGGCTCGGCTCCTAGCCGTGTGACAGGCAACTCCCTTTTATCCATCCCATTTGCAGGATCAGATCTTTAATTCATGTGCAGGGTAAGACAAGTGCCAAATTATTATAATACTACAAAGAGAAGATCTGCAGACACCTGTCATCTTGATGAAAGCAGTATCATCAGCTGACCTTTGCCGGTTCAAGGCCAGTAATGAGACGAGTCAGGCAGGAAGAGCACTGTGCGCCCGGCTCCATTAACGTTGGCTGTGCGTGCCCTCAGAACCGCTGTGTCTCCTGTCAATTAGTGCGGGTAAACCAGGGATTGCTGATTACCCAAGACATGGCATAGCGCGCTGCAGCTACCTTTACTTCTACACCCTGCTGCATTTTAATTAGCTGCAGTCCCCTGACTATTTCTTCGGAGTTTCATTACTGCTATCTTGAAGGAAATTCAAGGCAGCTCTTTTGTTAAAAAAAGAGAGAAGATTTCACATAATTAATGAGGAGAAATATCGAGCATGGAACAATGGAGTCTGATAATATTGCGCTCTGTGCCTTGAGGAGGGAGAAAGAGGGTTTCCAGCACAGGCAACACAGGATCAGTGTCATAACAACGGATTGGACAGCACTCACACAGCAGTTGGGCTGAAAATATGACCCAGACAGGCGCAAGGTGATGTAGTGTGTACCGAAGCTATGGGAGGCCGAGCTACTGAGAGAAAAGGAAGTCTGAGAAGCTATATGGGAATAGGAGATGAAAGTAGAAGAACGGCAGGGAGGAGAGATAGCTTTATATAAACAATCACGCTTCTGTTTATAAATACAAATGGAAGGTGAGAGGTGCTGGCATGAGAAATCTAGATGAGGTTAGGACTTCATGTCTCTACTCTTGGTAGAGTGAATTTTTTTTTTTGAAATGTCCAAACATTATAAGAGGGGAGACACTTGCTTCAGGCAAATCTCTGTCAGGAATATTTGCTTTGTGTAAGATGCTCCGCACCATAGCCATCATCTGTACTTCTTATAGCTCAATTGTTGCAGTAGATTATAATATCACCTCTCTCTCTCTCTCTCTCTCCGCCCCCCCGCCCCCCCCCCCCCCGCCGCCTAAAACATTGTTGTATTTTGTGCCCTGGTGAATATGCCACCTGGACTAGTAACTGTACTTAAGTAGCACTGGTTTGGTTATTTCCCCGTGAAATTCTTTTGATTTCAATGCACTTTCCTTCATATATATATGGTTTATAACTCAAAAATTTGATAGTTTTAGTTCACTGCATTGCTGTATTTTACAGAAGAATTTACTTCTTTGCTCATGCACTGCCCAGTAAGAATGGAAAAGCAGAGAAAACAAACCAGTCTATACTCTGTCCCACCGAAAGATCTCAGGAGATTTGTGAATTGATCTGCCATTTTCTGGACCATCTGGAGTGCTCGGCTTGGGTCCTAGTGCTTACCTAGTGCTGTCCCCAAGGCACTAGGACCCAAACAGAGCATTCTAGAACAAGGATGATCCAGGAAATTGCAGAGCAATTCACAAATCCTCAGTTCTTTCGATGGGACAGAGGATAGATACTATTAAGGAACCTGTATGAAAAAGGCATCTGACTAGCTTCAAAATATTATTTGAATATTCTGTTCTTGTAAATTTAAACAAAGGTGTTTTATAGATGGACAAAATATCCTGGGGGAAAATTGGGATCATACATGCTGGGATCTTTTTATCATGGTTTCTCCCTCCACACGGCAGCCCGTCAGCGCATTCGGGCTCGGAGGAAGAACTCCAGGTGATTGCTCACGGCCCCCGGTTTACTTTCATTTTTCTCACCAAAGTTGCTGCACATGTGCAAACTGTACCGTTTTTCCAACATTCTGATTGGCTGCAGGAGGCAAGGCGGGAAAAATAAACTGGTCTGTCTCCTGCAGTGTTTGCATGGGAGCAGAATTGGCATGGTTTTTTTAAAAAATGAACTGCCAGGGAGGGCAGTGGCGGCCACACAGTGGTGCTGTGGCAGCTGCCCTGTCACTCCCATGAGTGAATCCCCCCCCACCGCCGCCACTTTGGATGGGGCTCTAAGTCTCTGGCAACTCTGGCAACTGAAATAATAGCAATCCAATCATTGCACCTGTTGCTGAAGGGTGACAATCAGACTGTTATGATCTGATCCAATCCTGAGTGGTGTATTGTAGTAAAGTCGGGCAGGAACCCAACCAGGCCAGTCTTTGCTGTTCTTTCATTGCTTTTCATTAAAGTAACAATTGACTTGTAAAGAAATGAAATCCATCAGATGTTTTAAGCATTTTGTTTCTCATCTGCTTTTACCAGAGTCCATATCATCTCGTGATTTTACTCTTTCTTCATCAATTTCTTTTTTCTCGTGAAAAGATTATTCCCTCTTCTCATAGACTTCTAATTTCATGTAATTGTGGATCATCAGTCCAAATCTGTTTCCCAGGAGCAAGCGGTTCTCATTTTTAATCTTATTGGGTAAATTCACCTAAAACAGTCTTTAAAAACTGCCTAATTACATAATTACAATACCTGATAGACTAGAATAACAAGCACAGAGAGCATCTTTGGGGCTGGAAGCAAAGCCCTGTGGTCTTTTGAGTATATAATACCTGTTAGAAAAATAGCTTTGCCATTATGCAGTTGGATGATATTTTGTACTGCAAAGGAGCAATTACTGACTATGTGATAAAGACTCCCTTTCCCCATTTGCTTAAATTAAATACATTTATGAGCACTTCTTTAGCACTGTGAAATGAAACACAGTTGATTAGTATTAAATATATGACATAGAATTTCACAAGCTTCAAGCAATTCATATCTTCATAGCACTGATATTGACTGGTGTGGCATTGTGGCAGCGCCAAAGCAAGGGGAAACTGCATCTGGGGCAAGCGTGTGCCCTGCGCCCCTGCCAAGCCCCCGCCATGCCCCGGAATGCCCCGCCACGTCCCCACCATGTCCCTGCACCAGTGCGCACCTAGTGCATTGCGCGCACCCCGGCCCCCTTGGTGCTACTCTACTGCATTGTGGTTAAGAGTATGAACTGTGAACCAGGAAACCCTGAGAGCTTTTTACTCTGTTATGATCTCATTACATGATCTTGATAAGCCCCCTCCTTCTCCCGGCTACCCCCTCTTTTAAGTGAGGGGTTTTATTTTATCCCTCCCTTCTTATTTTAAGATTTATTTGAACTCAGGCAAGCTGGATGTTTTCGCCATCTTCTTTTAGGAAATATGTAGAGTTTTAGTATTTTAAGTTATATTGAGTAGTTATTGTTTTATTGCACTTATTATTTAATTTTATATGTATTGTCTTATTGGAAACCACACTGAGCCTGAAAAGGGATGGGTGATGTGAAAACTTAAACAAACACACACACACACACACACACACATATATACATACATGCATACATACTCTAAGTCTTGTTCTGAGCATTCAGTATGGGTTATTGAGATAACATATGTGAAGGGGTTGAAACATCTGGAATATGTTTTGTTGAAAAGCACATGGTATGCTGGTTGCAAAAGTAATTCAAATGGCTTTATGACTTACTGTCTTTTGTGAAATTGACAATGGTCAGCTGTAAAAGAGGAAATGTAAAAGGATGCCTCAACTGACTAGGGATATAAGATTTCTAGAAATGAAGTCCTAGAAAACATGGAATATTTGGGAAAATTTAACTATATGCAACAGTTAGCCTTCTGGAGTGTTGTGGGGTTTCTGGGCTGTTCCAGTAGCATTTTCTCCTGCATCTGTGGCTGGCATCTTCAGAGGATCAGATGGTAGTAAAGCAAGTTGAGTATATATCAGATCCTCTGAAGATGCCAGCTACAGATGCAGGTGAAACATCAGGAGAAAATGCTACTAGAACACGGCCATACAGCATGGAAACCCCACAACACTCCAGTGATTCTGGCCGTGAAAGCCTTCGTCAGTTAGCTTTCTATCAAACCTACACTTCTTTGACTAATTTAACAACATAAAATGCATCATTTATAACTTAGGCGAAGTGTTATAGCCCAATTTAGTCAGACCTTGGAAGCTGAGCAGGGTCAGTACTTGGAAGGGAGATCACCAAGGAAGACTCTACAGAGGAAAGTAATGGCAAACCACCTCTGCTTTTTACTTGCCTTGAAAGCATCTTGCTGGGGTTACCATAAGATACCAACACTTTAGTTTGGAATATGCTGCCACAGGAGGTGGTGATGGCCACTAACCTGGATAGCTTTAAAAGGGGCTTGGATAGATTTATGGAGAAGTCGATTTATGGCTACCAATCTTGATCCTCTTTGATCTGAGATTGCAAATGCCTTAACAGACCAGGTGCATGGGAGCAAAAGCCGCAGAAGGCCATTGCTCTCACATCCTGTATGTGAGCTCCCAAAGGCACCTGGTGGGCCACTGCGAGTAGCAGAGAGCTGGACTAGATGGACTCTGGTCTGATCCAGCTGGCTTGTTCTTATGTTCTTATGTACATATCTTTATTTTCTATTAGAAAAATTGCCCAGTACTTAAGGAAGACATTCAAACTTTATATACTATATAATATGCTACTATAGTACATGTATCTGCAATTTTTGCCATCTGAGAGGCAGCAAAAAATAAAAGGCAGAAAACAAATTCTGCAGTAAACAAAAGGAAGTGTATTATTTGGGCAGAAAATCTCTTATAGTCATATTGGGTAGATAGTAATGCCATGTCTCCTGGATGGCAACTCCTGCTTCCTAGTGGTGGTCCGTTAGACAGTGGGAGAAAAATTAATTATAAAATCACCATTGGCATGAGGCCTGACTTCGCTTTCAGGGGAAACCTGTCACTCTAAGAATTGGTGGAAATGCTATCGTTTTACAGTGATAATTAGAGTGTCATGATAGCATTTCCAGGTTTCCATCACATCATTGTGCTTGTGTACATGCCCTCTGACTGCTACTGGCAACCTCACAGGTAGCACTTCCAACATGTTTGGATATTAATCTAAACTCCTTAGCCCTTAAAATATTGAAATCTGTAATAATGTATTATCATCAAACCATTCAGAAATTGAAAGTCTCTCCATTATGTAGTCAATCACTGCCTTATCTTTGTTTAGCTCAATACGGAAGGCAGTTAAATCTTCCCCTAGAAAAACAGGTGCACAGGGTATTTCCCCCACCCTTTAAATCAGACTCATTTACCCCAAGTCTCTAGTTCATTGGACAAGGAGTCATCCTTGCAGCTTCCTTTGAGTCCCTGAATGGTCAATGAATTTTCATCGACCAAGCTTGTTAATCTTTCTTCTTTTCTAATGTTACAGCAAGTTTACCCTTTTTGGGAGACAGGGCAGCTTGACGGTAAGGGGTACCAACTGGTGGTAGTTACCCAGTTACCTTAAACTTTTTCCACCTGAAGAGAGGAAGAATTTTGATATGAATTAGGCTGTCCAACAGAAAAAGAAGAATGGCCTGAAGTAATGTGCCCTTTTGGTACATTTCATTAAAAATGTATAGCAGGATAAGGAACAAGCATAGTTAAAGTATTCTCTCTGGCAAAAAAAAATTTAAGCTGTGGCCTTGTACTCCAATCAGTTCAGGGCTGGATTTACCTATAGGCTTGGCAGAAGCCTAGGGGCTCAAAATCTAAAAGGCATTCAGCCAAGATGTATAATATTTTTGACACTGTCATAGGCCTTTCTTACACATGCTGCATAATGTACCATAGTCTCTAAACAACCATTCAGTTTAAAATATGGTGACCAGACGTCCCGCTTTTGGCGGGACAGTCCCGCCTTAAAACAATTTGTCCCGTCTTAAAACAATTTTTTGAACCGTCCCGATTTTTGAAAGGCTGCCGCACTGCCTTCTGGGGCAGCCGCCTGCGCACGCGGCTGCAGGAGCGCACTGCTGGTTTCCCACCGGGCAGGAAACGGGAGGGCAGGAAACGGGAGCGCCCCAGAAGGCAGTGCGCTCCTGCGGCTGTGCGCGCATGTGCGCCTGCCCAGGTCCCGGTTTACAAAGGTGACAATCTGGTCACCTTAGTTTAAAACACTCTCCCATCTTCCACTAGTTGGGAGGGTGGAAGATTGGGAGGGACCTCACAAGAGGAATAGCCTAGATCCGTGGTGGCGAACCTTTGGCACTCCAGATGTTATGGACTACAATTCCCATCAGCCCCTGCCAGCATGGTCAATTGGCAGGGGCTTATGGGAATTGTAGTCCACAACATCTGGAGTGCCAAAGGTTCACCACCACTGGCCTAGATCCTCTCTTCATCTGAGTCCGGCATTGAATCAATCCTCCTCTCCTTTTTTTTGATAAGCATAACATTGCCATAATGCAGTGGTGGGATCCAAAAAATTTAGTAACAGGTTCCCATGGTGGTGGGATTCAAACTGTGGCGTAGAGCTAATGGGGCTGGGCGGGGCACGACGGGGGCGTGGCCAGGCATTCCGGGGGCGGGGCATTCCTGGGTGGGGCTGTGGCAAGGACACATCCGCTGCGCCGGTCCTTGGGCGGGAAACAAATGCACGCAGGCACAGGCTGCCATGCACGCCGGTGCACCTCCTGCTAGACTGCGTCAAGTTCTGTGCGCTATTGCTGAGAGGAGGGGCGTAACTAAGGCAAAAATCACGTGGCAAAATCACCAATTAGTAACCCCCTCTCGGCACACACAAATAATTAGTAACCTACTCTCGGGAACCTGTGAGAACCTGCTGGATCCCACCTCTGCCATAATGTCCCAACAATGGCTTGACTTGCAGCTTGGCAGAATTCTAGAAGAACTTCAGTTGCGATGAAACTAGCGGTCACATTAAAATACCTTCAGTGTAGAACTGTCTTTGTTGTAGAAATATACGATCTACTTCTCTTTTTCTTTGTATACAGCTCAGATCCCACATGAGATAAGTGTGTTTATACACATCCGTACTAGATATCAGTGATGGGTAACAGAACTTGGAGTGGGCTTTTAGCCAGCGAGAAGGCAGAGAATTTGGAAGCAGGGCTGCTTCTTACATGGGAAACAATCACATGCCTTAAAAAAATATGTAACTATAGTCGGAAGTCATGGGCTCTGTGTTACTTGTATGCATCTTCCATGTATCATTTTGTTGTTGAAGGAAGTCTTTCTCTTTTTGAGGAAGACACAATGAAAGGGACTCGTGGCTAGGAATGCCAGCTTCTATGTCAGTGGTGGCGAACCTTTGGCACTCCAGATGTTATGGACTACAATTCCCATCAGCCCCTACAATTGGCCATGCTGGTAGGGGCTGATGGGAATTGTAGTCCATAACATCTGGAGTGCCAAAGGTTCACTACCACGGCTCTATGTGGACCTGGGGATCTGCAAAAATTACAACTCATCTTCAGACTACAGAATTCCCCCAGAGCAAATGGATTATTTGGATTGCTGATTCTAAGGCATTATACCCCACTGAGATCCCTGTTTTCCCCAAGCACCATCCCTAAATGTCCCTGAGTTTCCATCCCAACATATGTGCAGTCCATACTTAAGTGAATACTGCAGTACTAAACACACATGTTCATTCTTATCTCTTTTTCCTCCCCCAGCCATCCCCACTCCCTTCCTGGATTCTGAATAGTTTTTATGGAGGGTTTTTTTTTTACTCCTAAAGTCCTTACTCATGAGCTCAGGTAACTGCTCTATTTATTCACTGATTCATTTTCCCCACAGGAAAAAGGCTGGGTCATTGCAGAGCTGCTGCATATGTTGAAAACTGCACAATCATACGCTTGGGGGTGGTTTCACTTTTAAACAATTCAGTAAGCAAATTTTTAAAACTGGAAGTCATTATCCTCAGCTGCCAAATAGCCAAAGGTCGCTAATAATAGGGCATTGTTTGTAGAAAGTTATTCTTTACACACCTAAGTCCCTAAACTGTTTTTTTTGTTAACTTGGATTCCATTTCCCTCCTCACAGCAGATTCATTTAAACAAATAACAAAAGGTAATAATTTGTAAAAGGCAAGTATATGTGTACACTTCCATTGTTCGAAGAATTAGGGTCTCTCCAGTACAGTTTTTGATAGCTTTTACTTTTGTGTTGGCACAATGAAATTTGCAGGCTATTTTTCCATATGCTATTCCAGTGTTTTATCTACTTGTCATCCACAATCTTTGCTCTAGGCATTTACGTAGATGGGCTTGTGCGGAATGGGCCATAGATTGGCAGATCCTTGGTGTTTACCTTCAACAATCGGTCATATATTTTTGCAATGATTTCTGTAATAACTAGAAGGGATGATCACAAAATGCAGAGGACAAACTATGAAACCATATTCACAAATGTTCATGTTATTATTTGTGAAGTCATGTAGTTTTATTCCATCCCTGAAAACGGTGTATGCTGACTCCTTAGCAGGTTGTGTAGGCTGCACATTCTGGCTGGGTGGGATCCAAAAGTACATGCCCAAATGTGGCTTCTGGGGCCCTCCTCCATCTGCCAGCAAAGAAACTACTCTCAGAGCTTGAACAGCCTCATAAATATCCTTTACTGAAGCAAGCTAAGCTGCGGCCCATAATAGAGAACTGGCAGGAAGCGAATGGGGGGAAAGAAGGAGGAGAGTGCTCATGATTCCTCAGAGTTTTACATCGTGACTCCTTGACAACCCTTGGCTGGGACAAGGTTAGAAATAGGGAAGGCAAGCAGTAGTTCCAACTCCAGTATATTTCAACAAGGGCATGGGTCTTTGCAAACTGGGAATGCTTGATCTCCCGGACCTGTTTGGCTCTCAGTCTGCCATCATTGGACTCAAATCTTCAAAAATGGTTCAGTCTGTGTCCAAACATCTTGAACGTGTTTGTTCAGGAAACAAGTAAATGCATGATTGCATATTGCTTTGCCACTCATGCTCCTCCCTGCCTCCAATAATTAAACATCACATTGTTGCAAAGTGGGAGTGGGGGAAATCAAACTTTCCAATGAGATTTGCTCCCAAAGATGCGCTACGTCTTATTTTCAGGGGATGTCTTATTTTTCTGTGTTCTGTTTGTCGGGCATGCTTCCAAACAAAAACTTTGCTATATCTTACTTTCGGGGGATGCCTTATATTTTGCACTTCAGCAAAACCTCTACTACGTCTTATTTTTAGGGGATGTCTTATATTCAGGGAAACAGGGTAGTTACATATTTCTGTCTCCCTTATGGAAAGACCATTTGGTGATTGTTATTAGCTGCCATGCTGTCTGGATCTGGACAAATTTGTTCATGTACATTCTTGCACTGCCCCATGGGAGTTCTAGGTCCTCCCCTAGCAACTACAAAAATCCTTCATTTAAAAACTTTTGCTTGATTCAAAAAAGACTTTTCTGCTAGCAATGCTGCATTTCTGTCCTGGTATATGGCATCTGCATTGACAGTGAAAAGGATAAAAAGCCACATTGGTTAGGGATAAATACATTGTGATCTGAGAGGCTGTTGGGGGTGAAACTAACTCGAACATTGTGTCCCATGATGGTGAGACATCACTTCTGACTACATAACTGGAAGTGACGTTGGCCCTTTCCTCACAAGCACTTTAAAACATTTTGAAATGGGAAATAAAACTTTTCCTTCATGGAATTCTGCATTGTTTTTACCCCAATACATTTTATTTGCAGCCTCAAAATATTTTAAAATAATTCCCTGTTAAAAGGATTCTCTGGCTGAAATGTTTAAAAAATGGCTTCATTTGTCTGTGCAGTCTATTTAAGACTTTTCCTATGCTTCTCTGCCTTCCCTGCACTTCCTCATTGGCAGGGGCGTAGCTGCCTCAGGGACATATGGGAACATATGCCCCGGTCAGCCGCCGATCTGGTCACATGTGGGGGTGTGTGGAAAATCCCCAGCATGTCTCTCTGCCCATGGATCGCAGGCTCCATGGGCGCAGCAAACCCTGCCAGCCTCCCCCATCCCCAGCACGTCTCCCTGCCCATGGATCGTGAATTGGGGCATGTTCCATAATATGATGGTGACTTTGCAATGTCCTGGTGCAAAAAATCATTGTTTGGTCATGCTGGGGGACGGCGGTCACCTACAGGGGGGCACAAAACTCAGATTTTGCCCCGGGCTCCATTTTTCCTAGTTATGCCTCGCCCCCATTTTGTGAGCATACTCCTTGCTCCTTGCCTGTTTTCGAAGTATTCTGGAGCATTTGAACAGAGTTTGTTCAGTTTTGGGGTGATAATTTTTGAAGGAGAGAATTGTCAGTCCCCCGCACAGACAATAAAACGCTTGTAGATTTTCAAGGATTTTATTGAAGACATATGAGAGACAGAAGAAGACAGTTCTGCTGAAAAGGGGCCAAGCAGTTGATAATATGGGTAGCCTAATCCCCACCCCCACATGGGAACAGAGACAGGCAGAAGTGTCCAGCCTGGAGGCCCTTCCCAGCCACAGAATTCCAAGGCCAGAGCCAGTAGATTTTGCACCTGCAAAATTGAAAGCACTCCTAGACATTTTCCCCCTCCCAACAAGAGCATCCTGACAAAAATGTAGAAGGAGCAGAGAATTGCAGCACCTTGCTGTGAAGCACAGAAACAGTGATTCTACATGATGAACTCAAAATAAAAGACAAAAATCACAAAATGGCAGCTAGGGATTGTTTGGAGGAGGTGAGTTGTAAAGTGGGGCTAGAAAATGTTTTAGAAACATTTTGGGGGATTTGTGCAGAAAAGGCCAGAGTGGGATACTGTTCCCCCCTTTTCCCCCACTGCCCTATTGATTACTGGTGACAGGGGAGCAAGCTTTATATCCAATGCCAGTCAGTCAAACGGGCACTGGAGGTGCAAAATGCGGGCAAGCTGTTCATGATTCTGTCTTCAGCAAATAGGCCATCTTAAAATGTCTCAGCCATAACACTGGGAGGACATGCCTTCTTTTTGCAGCCCCATCCTAAGGCTGATTCCGCATGGGCCAAAAACAGCGGTGTGAAAACAGTGTGAAAACAGTATAAACCCTTTTACACCATTTTAAACTCTTTTACACTATTTTCACACCGTTTTCACACTGCTGTTTTTGGCCCATGCGGAATCAGCCTAAGACTCCAGTGCCTCCGTGACTGGCATACACAGGTGCAGCCATGTCCAAAAGCAGGCGCAGTCTGCAACACCTAAGTTGGATGTGTGACATCTATCAATGCATGCGGCATCACTTGGCCATGGTCCTGCAGCACATATGGCTGTCACACAGGCCAAAAGGTGCTTGGCACGATGTTCAAGTTGAAGGTGGAGCAAAACCACTGAAAATTTAGATGAGGGGTCTCGATTTGTGCATAAGCAAGGAGTTCATCCATAGGATATTGTTCTAGCAGTCACATTCTCCGCACTCTTCCTGGAAAGGGTAGAGGTCCTTTCTGACTTTGCACAATAACTAGGCCCTGTGAATGCCCGCATGTGATCATTCCTCTGTGGATATTCTTCATCAGATGCACGCAAATCCATATTTTCCCCCCCAGTATACATACTAGGAAGAAAATTCTGTTGAAATCTGGGGCACATGCTTCTAAATAGACATATTATGAATACCATGTGTAGCATAGTGCCTTTGTGTGCACAGATATATTTTAAAAATACTTCATCCCACACTTCCGGTTAACCTGTTAGCTGTCTGGTTGAATTCTTTGCTGTCATTGTATTTCACCTGATCAGGTTTGCAGCCTTAAGTGAAAATTTAGCCAAAGTATTAAGACATTGTATTTCTAAATCTGGACTGGGGAGGGGGATTTATGATCAGTTTTTCTTCTTTGGGCCTGATTGTCTCTGTTTGTTTATGACTGCCACTAATTTGCTCATTTGCTTGCTGGAAAATAGCTAATTAAAACCCACTTCAGCTAACAAGCTGACTGGGACCAGGCAAATGTCACTCTCTGCTGTCTGCTGTTTCCGTTTATACTTTACATTATTAGTGTGGGGTGTGTGTGTGTGTGTGGGTTTTCTTTTTTTGCCTCCATCGATAGTAATAAATGCAAGGTGAGATTTACTGCCCTCTTCACAGGTGTGCGCTTGCACATCACCACACAGTCGCCACAAAAGTGCCGCTGCTTTACTGCACTTCAGTGTTTGAGTGTTATTACCCCTGACAGTTAATGGTTGCAGTCTGCATTGCTTGTTAGCACTCGATTCTGAACAGCTTCATCTATCTTTTTGTTTTTACAGTGACTGGTCACATTAAGTATATGTGTCTGAGCTATTAGTCCCGTCTGTTCGTTGCATGCGTTTCGTTTGGTGCGGGGCTCCTCGCCCCCCCTCTCTTTGCTAAAATTAGTATGTATTGTCATCTGTATACTTCAACACATAGACTTGTTATAATTATGCTGTCATCACTGCACTTCCACACACTTGCTAATTTATTGTAGCTAAATTAGACCTAATATTAGCAATTTTGCAGCTGTTCCCATAGACCCACGCACAGCAATGTATTTGTACATTGTTGGGTAATTGGATTTCAAGGCCAATTAATGGACAATGGCATTCTGAGATCTAAAGGGGACCAGCATAAATGTTTCTGGTGGGTTTTCTTTTCTTCTTGAGACAGATGAGGTGACTTTCCCCCTCAAAATGGAATCTCATGATGGCTGTTTTCAGAACAAAGCAAATCGGACTGCAAGAGTAGCAGATCTGACACGTTTTAAAAAGCATGGCTTGTCTGGGCAGAGCTGCCATTTATTTTAAATGGTTGTGGTGTTTTTAGTGGCTGAGCAAAGCATACCTCTAGGAAAGGATGGGAGAGCTTGGGCAACTGGTACACATTCTATCATGTTAGGCTTTCCCTACTAAGATTTGGAGCATTAGTGAGACAGATTCCAAATGCTGGAATGTCCTCAAGTGAATTCCTTATGTGTGGACATATATATAGGGAAAATACTTTTCCCCCCTCCCATGATCATATTCTCTTTGTCCTTTTGTCGAAATTAACATTTTAGAGAACAATCCATGTTCAGCTGATGCCAAGAAAACCAGACTTGCTTCTCGAAATTCTTCTCAAAGAAGAATGGAAGGGCCTGAATTGCTAAGGAAACACATTAACCCTGTGCATAAAAATCAATATGCTTTACAGAGTTTCCACACTAATAAGCTTTTACTGGAAAACAGAACAAAGAACAAAAAGACACATTTTTTTTTCCAAATATGCCACTTCTATAGAAGACACCAGAATCCCAGATTTTTCGATGCCAATTCTAATGGCAATCTGCCATTATGTTTTTCAGTTGATGGGAATGCGATTTTATCACCAGGTAATTTCTCCTCAAGACATCTCCCACACTATGGCCCATTACGCACAAGCCTCTGAAACATTTTGCAAATGTATTCAGAGCATTTTTTTTTAAAAAAACCCATTTGTCTGCACTCATCCCCTCGAAAACACTTCCTAGCTGCCATTTTGTGGTTATTCTATTTTTTAAAACACTTCTTAGATCCATAGTTACAACTTCTTAGATTGGAAACTTTGTGCTGTAATTCTCTGGGGTTATGGCTATGTAGCTACATAGACATGACCCCCCCAAATTAAAAAAAAATCTAATCTTCTACCAATTTAATAATTAACTACACTTTCTTTTTTCTGTTGTGAATAAAGAATCATACCTGCTCTGTCAAACATTGTATAACTAGAAATACTTGTGACAAAGGAGAAGTCTCCTTTATTATTGTTTCACTTCTTTATATAATACCAAAGTATATTTGTACTTTAAAAAAACATTCAATAAAGATAATATAATATATATATTTAAAAACTGATGGAAATACAGTGTGAGATGGCCAGCATGAGCTCAGAGAATGCCACCAACGAGGAAGTCAGGAGATTGCAATGGCAATACTGCCACCTGGTCTTCACATTGGACATCTTGCAGCAGAAAGGGCAAGGCCCAAAGTTGCCTCCCATAATTGTCTTAAGTTTCATTTCAACCAGTGCATACCAAGGCCTGCAGTACAAGTGGCTGATAACATCACTGGCTAATTGATACATCACAGAACTTAGAGACAACAAAGGGCCTTTCCCCACTTACCTTAAGCCCTGCGCTACTTGAGGAGAGTAGCGCGGGGTCCCCCGGCACTCCCCACAAGAGGGGCGGCGACAGCGCAGTCGCCCTGACGCTGCCACTGTCGCGCCCCCTCAGCGCGCGGCATCCCTGGAGCTCTTGCAAAGGGCGCCTTTTGATGACCCCGTGCAGAGCGCGGGGTTGTAGGGATGCCTGGGTGCGCGCCAGGGATGCCGCGCGCTGAGAGCAGCGCGCGGCATAGGGGGGATCATGCTGAGTGGGGAAACGCCCAAAGACTTAGATTGGGACAGGAAACATATTAGGCCTCTGCTGTGATATTTACTGCATGCTGAAGTACAAAGATACTGCTACTGCTATGCATTCCCCAAGTGAACTGTAAACCCATTAAAGGTGACAGTACAGTCCTGTTCAAGCACTAAGTCATTGGCCCTTTCTGCACAGCACAAATAAAATGTCTTGCAGTCGTTTTTAAAAAACCCTGCTTTGGTTTTTTTTGTCTGCACAGCACAGGTTTTTTTTGTCTGCACAGCATTGCCAGCCAAAACAGTTCTTTTTCAGCCCCCCCCCCCCGCACTAGTGCTCATTTACTTTCATTTTTGCCCTAGCTCGCACCTGCCATTTTCTGCTGCTTGAGATTCTCTGTCCTGTCTGCCATTTGCTGCATTTGTTTCTCACGGAGGTTTCCTCTGCTAGCAGCTCATCTGCTTGCTATTTTTGTTTGAAAAGTACAGGAATAAAATTAGTTTTCCCTGGCAATCCCATGCATGTGTTGTTTTTTTCTTTCTGTTTGTTTTAAGGAAGATGTCATCATTGCTACTACAACAGGATTGAAGAATCGCAGCCACTCAGAAGGCTGGTCTACCTCCCAATTAGAAGCCATGGGTAGACCTATTCTCCTTGGAAGCCAGGGCTTGTCTAACTACAATTGAAAGTTATGGGTAGACCTGGTCTTCACAGAGGACAGGTCTACCCATTGCTTCTTAAGGGGGGGGGGGTAACAGAGTGGTTGCAATTCTTATATTGTGTCATTGTAGCTGTAAAGACACCTCTCTCAAAAAAAAGAAAAAAGGACACACCCATGGGATTGCCAGGGGACACTAACTTCATTCATATACTTTTCAAACAAAAATAGCAAACGGATGAACTGCTAGCAAAGGATTGGAAACCTTCACCAAATGGTGGGCGGAACAGAAAATCTTTCAGCAGCACAAAATTCAGGCACAAACAGCAAAAATGAAAGAAAGAGTTTTAAAATTAATGGGCGAGAAAACCAATACATCTCTTCTCCACACAGCAAGCAGGAAACAACTTGACCCTCTCTTGGTGAAAAAGAATCGCTAGTTTAGTGAATTTTGAATGACCTGGGTTGGGAGAAAAAACTTGATCTGAAGACATATTGGGGGAGAAAGCTGTGCAGAGTTTCTCCGCAAAACTCTTTTTATAACATCCTCAAGACATTTTATTTGTGCTGTGCAGAAATGACCCTTACTGACCCATGGGGTGATGTCCAGTGGTTGGATTCAGCCTATTTACACCTATTTGGTAGAACCGGTAGCTAATATTTTGTCTAGTTCAGAGAATGGTTGTAATCCCACCACTGAGTCCTTTTGGAACCGGTTGTTAAATTATTTGAATCCTTCCACTGGTGATGTCACATCGCAACATTTATTAGGCAGACTAGGTTTACAGGGAAGTTTGGCATTGCCTTCCCCAGTCATCTACACGTTACCCCCAGCAAGCTGGATACTCATTTGAAAGGATACATACAAGGCTGAATCAACCTTCAGTCGGCTACCTGAGACTGTCAAGAGCCAACTCAGGTTGTGAGCAGAACTTTGATTGCAGTACTGCAGCTTATCAATCTGTGTCGTGGGGCTTCTGAATCCATTGTAGATGCCAAAAGTTATTTCAGAATATGAGTGAAGTAGAACGAATCTGTTCCATCTCGTACACGATGTACTTTGGTCTGCGTAAGGCAAGGAAGGAAAAAAACCTGGATCTTTTGGACAATAGTTTGTGTTGCTCATTCCAATTCTTCTGCTTCTTCTTAAAGTTAAAAATAGAGAACCAAGGGCAAGGGAAAAATAAGGAGAGTTTGATCCAATGCCTTCACTTTGCTCATCATGGATTAAAGAGCATCTAAAAATATCTGCCTCACCCACTGCTCCCTCTTGTAACTGACATTTTCAATAATAGTTCTGATTCTTCTCATGGTAAACAGATATAGATCTATGCAATGCATAGTGGGAGGAAGAAATCTATCTTTGTTGATCTCTCTGTTCCACAGACATTAGGTAGATCATTTTCTTGTGCAATAAGTCATGTTTCCTGTAAATATATATGGTGTGCATAGTGAACTACAGAAATCATTTTCTAGAAATAGCAATTTATCCATTTGTGTTATTTATATTTGGGGGGCCAGCATCTGTATCCACAAAAACAGTTTCTGGATCTTGAATAAATGGGCAAATTTGCACATGGGAAGCTGCCTTAAACCAATTTAGACTGATTGATAACTTGATGTGTTTAAAATATTGACGTTATATGATATTGATCCCCCTTCTACCTGAAACAGTCTTCAGGCAGCTAGCAACATGGTCAAAACCACTTCACTGAAATAATTAAAAACAACTACACATGAAAAAGAAGCAGTAGCCAATATACAGAAATAATGAATGGGTGAGAAAAAAAGAAGGTAGCTGGTAACTAAAATTTGCTAATATAGGCACCTGGTGAATGAAATCTGAAGTTTGGGTGCAACCACCAAAAGCTTTGTTTTTTATGGACTTCCAAAGAAATGGATACATGGGACAAAGCCTGACATGGACACGTGAAGCTGCCTCATATCAAGTCAGAACACTGGTCTATCAAAGTCAGTATTGGTGGTTTCTGCACAGCACATTAATAACGTATGCAACACAATATTAATGAACCCATTTTCCCTTGTTTGCTTTCACACTGGAGATTTCACCCCTCCAGGAATCGATTGCAAACAGTCCAGGTTGCTATGACTCCTTTGGTTTCTCCGAAAAGAGACAGCAGCTAGGAAAATGGTTAGCATTTGGCAAGTGCCTGCCACACAGTTCAGACGTGAAAGTGTTAAATGTTCATGCTAATTAGTTAATGAGGTCAGAGTGTTGGTAACCAATCTATTGACCAGCTATTGGAGACCTAATTTAATGTTTTTGTTGAGCTAGCAGTAGGAGCAGCAGCAGCAGCATATAGCAGTAGCAGTAGTGATAATTGCAGTTGTTAGAGTAATGTGAGATTAGAGTAAACTAGCTCACAGTTAGCATATATAGAAAGAAGTTTCTTGTTTTTCTTCCCAAAGTAATCTTTTTCTCCTTTTATACTGAGTAAAGTTTTTCTGATAACAGCAACTGATTCTGCATTCTTTTTTGCAACTTTGCTAATCTACATCAGAAATGTAATCGGTTAAACCCGTTTTGGGGAAGAGCCCTGTGCAAAGTTCTTCCCCAACATGGGATAAATAGCTTCCTCAGCCGGTTATATTTGGGCTGTGTGAAAACCACCATTGTCTATTCCAGGGGTAGGGAACCTGCGGCTCTCCAGATGTTCAGGAACTACAATTCCCATCAGCCTCTGTCAGCATGGCTAATTGGCCATGCTGGTAGGGGCTGATGGGAATTGTAGTTCCTGAACATCTGGAGAGCCGCAGGTTCCCTACCCCTGGTCTATTCTGTCTGGTAGTGCCTCCCAGGGCCTAAGGTGAATGCCTTTCACAATGACTATACTTCTCACAAAAGTAGATTGCCACAGAACTCAACATGCTTGACTGTCTTCATTTTAGAATGCTTCCTGGGTCCTAGTACCTGCATAGCCTTGCTCCCCCCATCCATTTGAAAGTTTGATGGTAGCCATTAAATGAACTATAAATGCTTGTGTATCAAGGTACCGTGTTTAATAATGCACAAAATAATGGTTTTGACAAAGGCAGCGCATAACAATGAATGATAATTCTCATATTTGTTCGGGACTATATTCTAATGTGGAAGCATACAATTTTTTCAACCACTGCACCTCAACTGACCGTACTAACAACCTTATCAGAGACACAGTATGATCTGTAATGCTAGTAATCAGTAATGGTAGGGATTGAACTTGGAGCTTCATTAGAAGATCTCGTTTAAAATTTAAAGGGAAGGTTTTTGCAATACTTGGGATATCATAGTCTCAATCCATTTAGTTCAAAACTGCCAGCCTGAATTTTTCCCAGAAATAAATTGGCACAGATCTTTAAGCCCAAGCAAAATATAAATATGTATTGTCAAAGGCTTTCACGGCTGGAATCACTGAGGTGCTGTGTGGTTTCCGGGCTGTATGGCCGTGTTCTAGCAGCATTCTCTCCTGACGTTTCACCTGCATCTGTGGCTGGCATCTGTGGCTGGCATCAGATCCTGTGAAGATGCCAGCCACAGATGCAGGCGAAACGTCAGGAGAGAATGCTGCTAGAACACGGCCATACAGCCCGGAATCTACACAACACCTCAAAATATAAATAATCTGCAGGACTGAGCATCAGTGTTTTTTTCACTATATGAAGTGTTCTTTAACTTCATTGTATGGAGATTGTAAGGCCCTTTGAGTCTCCTACAGGAGAGAAAGGGGGGATATAAATCCAAACTCTTCATCTTCTCTCCTTTATATTGTATGTACTAACTAGTGGGAACTCCTCAGGGCCTCCGATAAAGGACCTTTTCTGGCCCTTCTGCATGAATAAGCTTTCTAACCTCCAGGTGGTTGCTGAAGCTCTTTTAATAGGGCTGCCAACCTCCAAGTGGTAGCTGAAGATCTCCCACTATTATGACTCATCTTCTGGCAACAGAGATCAGTTCACCTTGAGAATATGGACCCTTTGGAAGATGAACTATGTGGCATTATACCCCGCTGATCTTCCTTCCTTCCTTCCTTCCTTCCTTCCTTCCTTCCTTCCTTCCTTCCTTCCTTCCTTCCTTCCTTCCTTCCTTCCTTCCTTCCTTCCTTCCTTCCTTCCTTCCTTCCTTCCTTCCTTCCTTCCTCCCTAAACCCTGCCCTCCTCATACTTTACCCCCAAAATCTCCAGATATTTCTGGAATTGCCTCCCCTACGCATGAAAGAGATATTACTGGGGATTAAAGTTGAGACCTTTTGTTTATCCAGATATTTTGGCCTCTTCTTACCTCTCCCTTTTAAGTAGGGTTCAGCCTCATATGCCTCGCACAAATAGCATGCAGAAATCGTAATTTCTTGGAAATTCAGCTTCTTTCTGTCCTGTATGGGGGAGCCACAAGGGCTTACTACTGAACTGTGTGCTTAAGCGATTCAGCTGTTCACACATTCAAACATAGTGAATATTTCTATTTTGTGCACCTTTTGTCTCTTATACAGCAAAAGTAATTTTAGCCTTAATGTATCTGGAAGGGAAACAGTATATATTATATCTGCTGTCCCAATTAATAGCTCTCTTCACAAATAGAGAAACAATATTAATACTTTTTATTGCTTATTAAATTGTGGTGTGAAATGGGTACATGTAGAGTTTAATAAAAAAAATCTTGTTTAGTGATCAGCATTGTTACATTAAGGTCTTTTTAGAATGAATTCTAACCAAATGTCTATACCAGTGTAGTTAATTAGAATTGATCTTACTTTTTAGCATAAGGAAGTGCATAATGGAAGATAAGATTAATTGTAATGTTGTATCACTTCATTTAAAGACCGCTAATAGGCAAAAACGACAGAACCAATCTGAAATTATAATTTTCAAATCAATGTAATTTTTATAACCTTGTCAAATGTGGAAGCAGTCATCTAAATTTATGCTCTGAGAGCACCAAATCCTTCCTAGTGATTATAATCAAGCAAAACATTGTGATATTACTTTGTATTTTCAGGGTATTCTTTATAAAGATGTATTTTTATAATTTGTTCCTGATATAGTTGTGGAAGTGAATCAGACCAGCACAGAGGAAAAGAAATAGCTTTGTTTGTGGAATGTAAATAAATAAGCATGAGCTAACTATATGTTCATAGAGAAAGAGCATATTTCACTGGGTTAGGAATAATTAATGCTCACTGTGTTATAAATACGCTCAGGCCACTTCTGCACAGGCCATTTAGATCAGTGTGGGGCCGGTAGAACACCGTTGTGAGTGGGGGGGGGGGAGATCGCACAGGCGTTTCCCTCACACACACAACGGTGCTTTTCGGACTCGCTCAATGAGTGATTTCCACCCCCAGGCATGCAGCTGGTGCAATGCACCCCCTGTCCCCTGGTAGCTCCACCTCTGGCTCCAATTGCTGCCTGAATGGGTGAAGGGTAAACATGTCAATGGGGAAAAGGAATATGAGTTCCTTTATAATGACTGCAACCTGTTATAACATATACTGTGTGGAATCCAGCAGTGACTGGTCAAAGATCACCGAGCAGACATCATGTGGAGGAATGGGGAATCAAACCCAGTTCACCATGTTAGAGTTCACTGCTCTTTACTGTTACTGGCTCTGGGATGTGGCAGTATAAAAACGCTTATTATGTTGTCATTCCTGAGAGGAGTGAAGAATTAGGTGATTATCAAAGCTACTTTCTGTTTCTCAGTTGAGGCCTGAGGAGAATGAGTGAAGGCCAAGACTGAGAGAGCTCTGTAATGTTATTATCATAAAATTTAAACTTTGTCTGAAGACAGAGAGTGGTTTAATATAAAAATAAAAATATCACACTTTGAAACAGGATTGTGATTGAATATTTCCAAAAATATGCATAATGTCTTCGGACTGGAGTGGGTTGTGTTGTAGGAACAGACCCAATGGGAGACGCCAATCGTTTACAAAAAACTATTTGGAAAAGCCATGGCAAACTTTTGTTCAAATGAAAAACACTGACATTCCCACTTGTCTTTTAGATGAGCTTCTCCTGCATCCTTGAGAAGAAAGCAGAACTAATACTTCTGTTTAACAGTAGGTGTTTTTTTTAAAAAAAAACCTGGAGCCCAGTGCTACAAAACTTCTAAGGCTGCCAGAAGTCAAGTCAGCAGTGCTGGCACGAAGCAACCTGCCATAAAGTTCATTGCTGAAAATGCAGCCAGACACAACTGGCTGGTATTGCATTATTGGTTCGTCAACACCTCCTGATGGCCTGTCAGTTGTTAATGAGAGAGCGTGAGAGAACACATGTATGGAGCCCCCAAAGAGTTTTTCTGAGTGCTTTGTATTTCTTGGATATTTAATGTATTATAATCTGATTTGACACAAAGAAGTCAGGGAATAGGAGAGAAATGCACAAAAAGTAATTATGGGAGGCACAGGAAAGAAAAGAGCACTTTAAAGTCAGGGGCAGGCAAGCAAAAGACTTCGTTTTGTGAGTTAAGACCAAAAGCAAACGGAAGACTTTAAAAGGCTTTTTTATTCCCGTCTTGGTGTTGCCTTTTATTTTTTAAAAATCCCCGAGACTTACCAGGGAAAAAAACAGACAAAAACAAAAAAAACAACAAAAAAGCACAATCTTTTTTTTTCAGAGCCTTGAGCAACATTCAGCAACATGAAAGACTGAAGCAAAACATGACGAAAGAAAGGGGGGGCGGGGGGGGCCTTTCGTAAGACAAAGTTAATGGCCTTGCTGTGAGCTGCTGCTTCCGCAGAGGCGGCCCTGAAGTTTCAATCAAAGCAGAGAAAGAATAGCAAATTTCCAACCACTGCAACTGCAGCTGTTCGCTACCTGAATGTCAAGCCCCAATATTGCCAGGAATGGGGGACCAAAGACACAAACATGCCTCTTCTATTTTAATTAAAGCAGAGCCAGGAAAATCTCGACTGCCTACAGGCTTGATGCTTTCTCCTACAAATGAGAAATGTTTCTTCAGCCATAGATTTAACTGCATCTTTCACCCAGCAGGATTAACTTGATTTGTGAGCACAGAAAAGAGAGGCTATGCCAGGACTAATGGCTGCTGCTAGCCCTCAGGGTGGGCAAAGGGGTCACAGTCCACAGGTCTCAAAACAGAAAGGGGCTGGCCTGGGCACCAGCCAAGGAAGTGAGTACATGAAGGCTTCACATCATTATAGAGAAACACAAAATAATCAATTGGGTGTCCTGGGGTTGTGGAGCTTATTGTTCATCCCTCCATGCGGAATAAGGATGCGTGTGGTTAAAAAACAGGGCTTAGTCACACTCGCTGATTTCCATCAAATTTTATTTAAATGGCATTACAACGCAATCCCCTGCATCTTTATTGGGATGGAAATCCTACTGAGTTCATTGGACTTTATTATCCCTGCAACTGTGTACCTGCAATGCCATGTACTCTTGCTTGGGAATAAACACCATTCAGTGCTTTTCAGAAATGCAGTGTGTGTACAATGAATGTGCGTAGGTGGGATTAGGATTATGCCAGAGATCTCTCCCCCCCCCCCCAAATTGTGCATGTGCATTGGAATGTGGCATTGAGTCTTTGTATGGATGATGGCCCTTTCTGCATGAACCTGTTTAAAAAGTTTTGAGGCAGGAAATAAAAATGTCCTCCCCGGAGTTCCTAATTGTTTTTCCCCCTTTGGTTCTGGGCATTTTCCGTGTCCGAGTCGGCCCGTGGCATCGAAGGGGTTTGTTCGGGGGGTGGTCTCCACATCACTGGAAGGATCAAGCAGATCCATGCTGGTACAGCTACAAAATTGATATTCTTTCCCCTTTTATGGCGGAATGGGACATCAGCAGCAGTTTCTTCAACATCAGGAACATCTGAGCCCTTTCTGGTTATCCTGTGCAGGACTATGAAGCTGTTGCATGATTTCCAGAGCTGAAGTTTTGGCTGTTGATTTACTTGTATTTCCCTTTGGTTCTGAAAATGTTTTATTTCCAACCTCAAAATGTTTTCAGTGAATTCCCTCTTAAAGTGATTCTTTGGTTGAAATGTTTTCAAAACGGCTGTGTGCTCTGTTTACTATGTTTTCCACGCCGCTCTAACAACCCCGAACTTTCTCCCGGTGCCATTTTCTGAGCTCACTCTGTTTCCCCTTGCTTGTTTACATCCACCATTTCTGGGTTTTTTTAAAAAAATTTGGGAGCTAATCTTTGCAGCATTAAGAAGTATAGAGAATCACAGGAAGAAGCTGTGAAGTTGAATTGATTCAACAATTACCTCAAAAAAAGGAAAAAACACATATACCAATCTTGATCCTCCTTGATCTCAGATTGCAAATGCCTTAGCAGACCAGGTGCTCAGGAGCCGCAGCAGCAGAAGGCCATTGCTTTCACCTCCTGTATGTGAGCTCCCAAAGGCACCTGGTGGGCCACTGCGAGTAGCAGAGTGCTGGACTAGATGGACTCTGGTCTGATCCAGCAGGCTAGTTCTTATGTTCTTATGCTTCTGGGTTTTAATGGCAGAATTTTAATGTTTGTTAATTTTGATTTGTTTTTTTATTTTATCCTAAATGTTGGGAGCCACATGAAATAGCTCTCTGAGTTGGCAGGAAATAAAGTGTTTTAAATAAACGATAAATAAATTCTAAAATGGGATGTAGGCACCCATTATTTTCTTAGGGAAGTGCTTTGTAATACCAGCATGGATTAGTCTGTCAGGGTTTCCAGATGACTGTATCTGTGTGGCTCTTATACATCCAATTAAACCTACACCAAAGTATTTCTTTTGATTGTCATTATACGATCCTCCCATGAGTCTTTCCCAAATAGAGGTTACAGATGTGCTCTAGTCTTCTGGCATGTCAGCTCATTTGAATGAAAGGCTGCACATTTTGGTTAGCATTTAGAAGCTTCATTCTTAAGTTCCTTCAGATGAACTCTCAGATGTATACCATCTGGTCTTGGTGACTTGTTGCTCCTTAATTTGTGAATTTGTTGCATCAGTTCCAATTCTGCCACCTCAATCACTGACACTCATCTTCATTACAGGCAAGAACAGATCAGAGGTAGCTCCGTTCCCCCTCATGAATTCATAAAAGTAGAACTGAGCACCAGCCAGATTGTACATCCTTTCTAAGGTGGAGGTACTACAGCCTGGCTGAGCTGCTGAGCAATTCTTCTGGAAACCCTTGTCTTCTCCTGCTCTGGGACGGGGGAAGAGAGGCCAAAATTTTTTGCAAGGTGTGAGGGGCTTGTCTTCTACTGTTTGGTTGCATGGCTCGTTTTTTCCCCGTTTTATTTGGTTGCAGAGTTTTTTTCCGGTTTTGATGTTTCATGTGGAAGGCTCTGATTTTTAAAAAGTGTTTCCTTTTGTTTTGTGTATGTATATGTGTGTTTTCTCATCCTTATTCCACCCCCACCCACCCTTCATCTCTAGGTTTCAGGGTATGGACTTTTTGTGTTCCTTCTTCTTTCTCTACTCTTCCCTTCATTTTCTGGTGCTTGTGATTCTCTGTTGTATGGAGGAGTTGTGTTGCTTCTTTTTCTTTCATTTGTTTAGGGGTTTGGAGGGTTTCTGTTTATTGTTGGTCATTTGTGTTGGTGGAGTTACATTGTTGTACTTCAGGAAGGTTTCATTTGAACAATTTTAATACAGTAGTTGAGATTTAAGTAGAGGCTGGTTTTCATAAGGGCCTGTTAGAAATTGATGGAAAGCCCTCAAATTTTAAATTAGGTGCAAGACTTTAGTTTCTTCCTAATTAAGCCCCATTGGGGTTAATAAACTTATGACACCAAAATGGTGGCGTAAGTCCAAAGCCCCTTTGGACAGAGGCAATGGCCGGGTGGAAGCTGATTAGCATTGGCTCCTCCCCCGGCCGTACATCCAGACCACCCCTCTATAGTGGTGGTGGGGGGGGTACTGGTGTGCTACTCAGTGCCAACTTCCATTGCTGCGTAGGGCCACAGTGGCTGTCCACTGATGGATCCGTCCTTTCACTTGGGCAAGTGCCCCAGGGAGGGCAAATCTGATGGTGTGGCCCTGCACCACTCTCAGAGCAGATTTGGGCCCCCTTTGGATGGGGCTGTGAAACAGAGCAAGTAAAAGATGGAGTGATGAAATACATGCAAAATTTCGCAGACAACTTTGGAGAAAAATGAGTCAATGGGAAATTAAGTTTACAGAATTGGCATAAAATGTTTTTCTGATGGTATGTCATACCTAACGATATAGCTAAAGCTAGCAAAGATTATAATGGGATGTGTTGGAAATGTCAGAACACATATGTGACATTGTATCATATGTGGTGGACATGTAAGAAAGCAAAAAAAAAAAAAACTAGACAGAGATACATGTTGAAACGCAAAAGATACTATAATTAAGTATATGATGAATTTTTAAAAATCCTACTAAATAGTGTACCAAGTAATATTTCAAAAATATATAGCAAATTATTCAAGGACATGGTGATGGCACAACAGTAACATAATGCAGCAAAATGGAAGGTAGAGAAATATCCAGATTTGAATGAATGGATAAGTAAATGACTATTTTTATGGCTGTCATTACTTCCAAATACATATTATGACAGTGTTATCATACTGTTAGATTCTAGTGTTTTGTGTTGATAACTGGCTTCGGTGTTCCTAACTGATTGGCTGTAATGATCACATGATTAATGTTTAATGTTGTGTATTAGGGGTCAGCCCTGATCTGGATAGCCCAGCCTATTTCAGTCTTGTTAGATCTCAGAAGCTAAGCAGGGCTGGCCCTGGTTAGTATGTAGATGGGAGACCATCAAGGAAGTCCAAGATCATGTCGCAGAGCCAGGCAATGGCAAACCACCTCTGAACTTCTCTTGCCTTAAAAACCCTACAAGGTCTCCATAAATTCGCAATGTCTTGATGGTACTTTCTACCACCTCTAGAGTTCAGCATGAATGCACAGAATAGCCAGGGGTGAGTGTACCCTTTAACTTCTGGGAAAGTTGTGGGAGGGTAACAGAAAGTCAGGAACAAACCAAGAAGAGCATCTGGCTGTACCACAGAAGCAATTATGCAAGAGGAGGCAATGAGCCACTTATTGTGGTGGTCAAGACTGAGCTGAGTTGCCCCAAGAAGTTATTCAGCTCAACTTCCTGTTGAGCCACTTAAATGTTTGATTCTCCTTTGAAGGAAGTTGCTTTGTGGTTTCTGTTGCTCTGTTCTAATATTAGTTTGATTCCACTCTAGTGACATGACTTGTGGTCTTATCCTGCTCATTTGTGACAGTAACCTAAATAATACCTAAGGACACCCCCCCATAACTTCTGAGTTGAAGGGAACGGCACTACAATATCCGCTTGTACTGAAATATTAGCTACTTCACCCTGATCAATTCTGGGTGCTTTCCAGCAGAGGTTTGGAACTATCTTCAATGCAACATGGAAAAATGGTGAAGAAATATTCTACTTCACGGGGAAATATTCTACTTCACAGGGAAAATAGTCTACTTCACAGGGAAACACAGGGAAAAACCAACCAATCATAGACTAACTAATAAAGACCTACACCAGTGGTGGCGAACCTTTGGCACTTCAGATGTTATGGACTACAATTCCCATCAGCCCCTGACAGCATGGCCAATTGGCCATGCTGGCAGAGGCTGATGGGAATTGTAGTCCATAACATCTGGAGTGCCAAAAGTTCGCCACCACGGACCTACACTGTTGTAATGTGCAACAGATCCCTTTATTTGATAAGGACTTTAAATCATTTCTGAGTCCCACAGATCTTCTTCCGCTATCCTTGTGAACTGGAGTGCTACGCTGCTGCTGTAAGACATCAAACTTTCCAGGTCGGCTTCTGCCTTGAATTGAAGTATAGCTCTGGTTTTAAATGCATGTTGGCTCACTGGAGACAAGAACTCCATAAGTAATTTGCTTAAGTAAACTTAAAGCAAGTTTTTCTGACATCTTCTATAAACTTTAAGCCTGGCTGTGGGAAGGAATGAGTGAGGACATGGGACAAAATGGGAATTTGTGGTTAGGGACAACTTAAATCCAGTCTTTCTTACTGAGCCAATACAGTGATAGATGCACATGTCTCCCCTGACAAAGTGTGAGTGTCTCCGGCGACATTTATATCACTGGGAAGGCCTATAACATGTTCACTGTGATTTAATTTTATCTTAATGAAACAATATACATATAAAACTATCCATTAAATATAAAACAGTGAAGTAATTTGCAAATTTTCCTACGGCATAATAAATTAAGCATGGAGAGCACTAGGAATGCAATTTGCAGTCATTTATAATGCAGTATTTTATGTTAATAATTCAAAATCACATGCTATTTGGAGACACTTCTAATTAATGTATTTATGAAATAGTGAACTGTGACTGTTTTGGTTCCATTTAGCTAAACATTTCGACAGAATGTGCTTGTTGTTGATTTGTGCTTGCATGATGGCCCCAACAAGCATCAGATGTACAACTGGGGAAAGTTGTGGGAAGTGGAGGGGTTTTTTTTCCAAGTGGGCAACGCCATTACACTACATGGATAGTGTTAAAAGGGTGGTGGGATGGGGGAGAGAAAAGCCCTTTGATAATTTGTTTAGAATATTATGAAGCAGCAAAGTTTTGTGAATGAATAATTAATTGGAAAAAAAGTTCAGACTCTTGTTAAAGACTGCCTTAAATATTAAGCACTTTTCGCATGGCAAATCTATATGTGCTGACATTTCTCTAGAGTCGTCAGTCATGGCGCATAGAACGATACATTCAGTTTTTTTATTTTTACTTAGATCCGATTCAGCACATGCTGTTGAGTAAATATTTATCAGGTCACTGGTTACAAAGAGAACGTTTTGAGCAATATTTTCTTTATGAAAATACACAAGCAGAACATAATGCATTGGGTTTGAGTGTTCATCTTACCTTATTATTGTGATTGATAATGGACGTTTAGGATGCAGGTGCAACTGTACCTATTTATCTGAAAGTGGAGCCCTCTGATTTCAGTAGAAGGCACTTTCAAAAGCTTAAATTGTGTGACTCTCACACTCCTAGCTCACATGCGTCATCTCGGTCTGACAAGACAAAGTGAAAACTTGTATGTTGGGTAGGCCATGATTCATTCGACAACACAGACAGTACCTTTGGATTTTCTCGTATGTCATCCTGTAGTTCCAGTTGCCACCTCTAGCTTGGGAAATTCCTGGAAATTTGAGGGCAGAGCCTCGGAAAGGTAGGGAGAAGAGGGACTGCAGTGGGGTATAAATTAATCCCATAGAGTCAATTCTTCTCCAGGGCCCCTTCCGCACATGCAGAATAATGCACTTTCAGTGCACTTTGCAGCTGGATTTTACTGTGCGGAATAGCAAAATCCACTTGCAAACAATTGTGAAAATGGATTGAAAGTGCATTATTCTGCATGTGCGGAAGGGGCCCAGGGGAACTAATCTGGAATCTGGAAATCAGCTGTAGTTCTGGGGGGCTCCTCTGGAGGTTATATACAGCCAATTGTCAGGACTGCCATTTGCTGGGGGGGGGGATTTGTGGGGGAGAGTTTTAGCTTTTTGCAGGTGCCACTTATCTGTTTCTATGGCCTTAGAACTGAGTGGCTGAATGCGCTCACAGACTGGACTCTTTCTACTGTCCTGGTTCACATGTGAGGGTGGGGATTTGCTGCAACATATTATCAACAGTTTTGGTGCCCTTTTGCTGTCTTCTGCTGTCTCATGTCTTCGATAAAATCTTGAACCCATCAAGTGAGTTACTGTCTGAATGGGGAAATTGACACCAATGCACCAAGGCACCAAGACACCAATGCACCAAGGCACTTTCAAAAGCTTAAATTGTGTGACTCTCACATTCCTAGCTCGCATGCATCATCTCGGTCTGACAAGACAAAATGAAAACTTGTATGTTGGGTAGGCCATGATTAATGCACTTTTACACCCTAAGGGCTAACACACTTGTCCCAAGACAAACCCAAATATGATTGTGGAATAATGGTAGACTATTTGCATGTCGCTAATATTTTATTGCATACATTGTAGTTATACGTGCAGTTATACATGAGTGTACATTGTAAGCTGAAAGCATTATTTGGGTTAGAGATTCAAGGCGTATTTTTGTATGTATGTAAACACAAGAATTTTCATCATAAAGATTTGAAGTGCGTTGCTGTCTTAGGACAAGTGTGTTAGTGTAAAGGATTCAGTGGTGTTGATGGTGAGGTAACCTTGAGTGCATTCCACAGCCCGGGCGATGGGCCAGATGCATCGGCGGAGACTTTATCTTTGCGCGGGAGATGAAGCCTCTGTTCCCATGGGAAGCAGGAAGGGGGGATGGGGTGACTGGTATTATAACCTGTGCTTCTGGCGGGAAGTGTCATTCCTGCCACTGCGTGTATTTGAGCTTTCTAAGATGTCTTAATAAATGGACTTTTACTCCAAAAGCCTTTTATTTCTGCTTCTATGGAATTCCTTACATTGTGGCAGGAATCCTAATTCATCTATACTCCTGTGTAGTGGACCTCTTGTCTTGCGATGGAGAGGTTGAATGTTACTGCGGAAGGTGCGGTAGCCCCCAAAGAGGGCTCCGACCTTTCCCTTCTTGATCTGGAGGAACCAGCAGGAGAGCGGGCCCCTGCCGCTGGTGGCTCTTTCCGATCCTCGTATCAGCTTGCAGTCTTCCCTTTACTCCGTTGGAGCGAGGGGCGTGGCGACGATATGGACTTCCATGAGTGGATTTGGGGCATGTCTATGGATCGGCCTGTGGATCGGATCTCTACCCGTTCTCGTGTGGATTACAAACCTCAGATGCAACCTGTCATGGAGAGGCGGGCTTGACCACCTTTCATCGCGGCAACCCAGGAATCCATTGAGCGATTCCTGGACTTCGTATTTTGGTGATGCTCCCAAGAACCACGTGGCACAGCACTGGGGCCGTCCAAAGGACACGGGACTAAACCTGGAATTGGGAGGGTATCCCGTGCAGCTTCCCAATCGGACCCCTAATCCCGGGCCAGCAACGCACCTGAGGTGCCTGCGAGGAGCCACCCGGTAGCTCTGGCTGACTACGGTGCCTCCGATGCCACCTGCAGCTTCCAGGCAGCGAAGAGTCCAAGAAAGCCTGCCTTCCCAGCGGACCGGTTCCTCTCCCATCGAGAGAGGACTGGGATGAGAAGTGGGGCGACTTCGAGAGCGCCCAAGCGGCATGGAACCGTGAACGCCAGCTATGGGAGGAGGAACGGGCACAGTTGCAGCAAAGCCTGCAGAGGACGGGAACAGCAGCATAAAGGGAAGTCCAGCTCGAGTTGGACGGGCCAGGGCGGCGCTCAACTACAATATGCCCAGAATCGGTCAGTCCATGACAAAGTCCTGGAGCGTTCCAGACTGGATTTACAGCGGCGTTCAGGCTCTGCTTAAAGTGAGCTCACTGAAGCCCTTAAGCGGGGCGAACTGGCTAAATTGGAGCGAGAAAAGCTGCTTTGCATGCGCACCAGGATGCATTGGCTGCGCCAGGAGAGGAGCTAGCTTCGTTGGAGAGGGAACTAAAGAGGCAGCAGACCGGGAAGCTGAAGTTGGAGTTTATGCTGTTACTGATCATGCCGGCGGTGCCAGGGGGGGCCACGTATCTGGGTCCTGCCACTAAGCATGGCCCGTCACCGTAGCGCCCGATTCCGGCTCCCCGTACAGCAGCTGCCTGCCCAACCTGCTCAACCCGCCCGACTGCATCCCAGCGAGCCAAGAGCCGTCGAGCGGGGCTACTATCGGCCTCGATACCAGCCCGTTTTGATGGGACTGCTTCCAAACTTCCCTACTTTATCTTGCAACTCAATGCCCACTTGGAAGACTATGATGATTTATACCCGGTCTGGCCGAAAAATCACCGGGACATCGGCTCCAGTCCTGGATGGGGCAGCAACCGACTGGTTACATTGACTATTTTGGATTTGCAGGATAGGGACTCTCCGCACAGTGCCGCATTCCTCAAGCCTTAAGGCGGCTTTCAAGATCGAAGCGCCGAGAATGAAGCTATCCAGCACCATCAAAACCATCCAACAAGGCAACCGCCCGTTTGCAGATTTTGTCCGTGAATTTACGTCTGCGGCTGCTCGAGCTCCTCCTGAGTGGCCTGAGCATGAAATCGCGAATACTTCTCAGATGCTGTGGGCTGACGAAGCTCATTAAGCGGTCTTTTAATTCGGGTTCCCTCGTACCATTGCAGATTGGATCCAGTTGGGGTCCCCAAATGGCGTCGTTTGGAATATGCTGCGTCAAAGGCGCCGGCCAAAAACCACTACTGTGTCCACCAAGTCCAAGCCCAGCCCAGCCCTACGAAACCACCTCTGAGCGCGATCGCCGACTGGGATTGTGTCTTTACTGCGGAGGGCCAGGTCATCTAGCCAACTGTCCCAAGAAACAAAACCAACAGCTCCAGCTCCGGCACTCAGGTCTGCGCAAACCACCCGCCCAGGTCAGGGGCAGCCTCCCACTGGCTGCGTCTAAAAGCGGTTACGAAGCCACCCAGAGGAGGGGAAGCAGCTGTTTGCCTTTCTTCAGCCCCCATGGACATGGGCCGACTCCTGGCGGTGAGTGAAGGCTGGCGCTCATTACTGTTCAAGCATTTCTGGCCAACCCGCTAAACACACTGCGCATTATAGCCTCGGCCCTTGTGGATTCCGGCTGCTCCCATTGCTTAATCGGCCCCAGGTGGCCCGGAGGAGCTAGGTCTGGACCGAATTCCCCTGGCTTCAGCCCATACCTTTCACCCAAATGAATGACGGCCTTTCGGGGAGCGAAGGACCCGGCCCAGTACAAAACAGCCGGTTCTCCTCCGTTCGCCGACCATTGGGAGAAGATTAGTTTTATTTTGAAGCCGGTAATAAACCTCCATAGTTTTGGGCATGCCTTGGTTATTGTTACATGAACCAAAAATTCATTTGGAAAGAAAGAATCCTAGAATTCACTGAGCCCTCCCTGCGGTGAACACATGAATTGGGAAGAAAACCCAGCGTCTCCTGACATCCCCTCCCTGGCTTCCTCAGTGATTGCTCCCGATTCTATTGGCATCCCACCTGCATATCATGATCTAGCCAGAGTTTTCAGGAGCAGGAATGCGATCAGTTGCCACCCCACAGAGACACTGACTGTAAAATTGTCATACAACCAGGGGCACAACTACCCAAAGGGTAGAATCTACGCATGAGTCCCAATGAGGAGAAGGAACTCCGTGCCTTCTTAGACAAGAACCTTGCTTTCCTTGGGTTCATGCGATGAGCTACCAACCACCCACGCTGCTCCCGTTTTGTTTGTCAAAGAAAGATGGGTCTTTACTGACTTTGCACAGATTATCGAGGTCTCAATGCGGTCTCCCTGTCCAATAAATATCCTTTGCCTTTGATCAAGGACCTTTTAGATGCACTTTCGGCAAGGGCGCATTTTACTAAATTGGACTTGAGAGAAACACTACAGAGTCAAAATTGCTGAAGGCTATGAACTACCCTGACTGCGTTTAACACAAAGTTTGGACAGTTTGAATATTGATAATGCCATTCGGGTTAAGTGGGGCCCCGGGCTTTTATGTTACTTATCCAGCGAAGTTCTCCATGATTTACTGTACACGAGTTGTTGTATACTTAGATGGCGTTTTAATTTACTCTGGAAACCATAGAAGAGCATGAAATGTTGGTTGAGGTATTGAAGCAGCTTGCTTGATAACTCTCTCTTTGCTAAACTCTCAAATGCTGTTTCATCAGACCTCCATTGACTATTTGGGTTACGGATCTGCGCCTGAGGGCTTAAAATGGATCCTGCTAAAATTGGCCTTGGTCCTCAATGGCCTGCCCCCATACCAACCGCCAAAGAACTCCAGTCATTTCTTGGTTTTGCTAATTTCTATCGTGACTTTATACCCCAATTAAGCTGAACTAACTCTCCCTCTCACAGACCTCTTACTAAGGGTAAGGATCCACTGTCCATGACCAAGGGCCCCTTTCCTGGTCTGAGGAATGTCAAACAGCCTTTCAACTGTTAAAATCTGCTTTTACCACTGAACCTATCCTAAAGCACCCTGACCCAGATCTCCCGTTTGTGGTTCACGTGGATGCCTCGGACAAAACACTTGGGGCAGCCCTGTTGCAGAAAAAATAAAGATGGTAGGCTGGTTCCGTGTGCTTATTTGTCTAAAAGTTCTCTGGTGCGAACTCAACTGGACTGTGGGAGACAAAGAGACTCGCGGCCATCAAAGTAGCACTCTCTACTTGAAACCGCCACTGGCTGGAGGGGCTAAAGCACCCGCTTTCAAAGTTTGGTCAGGATCATTAAAACCTGGCAGCTCTTTCCACCCCCCCCTCAAGATGTCCAGCTGAAACAACTACGTTGGGCGATTTCTTTTTCTCGTTTCTCTTTTACAGTCCATTTTTTCCCCAGGAAAACCAACAAACTGGCTGTGGCGGCGGCGGCTTTGCAGCGCCCTACCGAGAGGAGGGTGGAGCTGCCTTCACGAGACATTCCGCGCTTGCTGTTCTTTCCCACCTCCCAGTTGGGGTTGGCTGTCACCCGATCTCAAGCGTCCGGCTTTCTCCTCCACCCCCCCATTCCCAGTCGTCAGTCTCGCTTTCCTCGCGCGGGAACTGGAGGGAAGGCGGGGCTGCGAAGCCTCAAGCGGCGAAGGAGGAGCTCCCAGTGCGTTTGGAGAATGGAGTTTGGCGGAGGGGAATGTTGATGCCGTGCCTCCCCCCCCTCTGAAAAGCAGGTTCTTGAGGAGGAGCTTGCCCACGATGCCGTTCAGCTGGGCATTTTGGCTTTTTTGAAAACTCTGCGATTTAGCCGCCCGGCAGTTCACGAGTGGCGCGCCATTTATGCGCAAAGTACATTAGAGCGCATACATTAAAGGCTGCTCGGTTTGTGCAGAAATTGCCAGAGACCATTCCGGAAGCCCCATGGACTGTTGAAACCTCCTCGGTAGCCTCCCGCCCTTAGGAGGTCATCTCTATGGACTTTATTACAGACTTGCCCGAAAGTCATGGCAACACAGTTTTATGGGTGGTGGTGAACTTATTCTCCTAAGCAAAAACCCATTTTTTTATTCCATGTGCTTCCATCCCCTCGGCTCCCTAAGATTATGCGGCTGTTTATTCAACATGTTTACCGTCTCCATTCCGCCCCGTTAAGGTGAATTCTCCGACAGCGGACCCCAATTCATCTCAAAGTTTTGGAAAGCGTTTTTTGGGGTTGTTAGGGGACGCCCGATACGGCAATCGCGCCGCCCCTACCACGTTCAAAGTGGCGAGAGCGGAAGAGCGAACAAGAACCCTAGAGCGAGTATTTCGCGTTGTTACGCAACTACCACCAAGACAATTGAGATGCGAAGCTTATTCCGTTCGCCGAATAAGCCTATAACAATCGCGGTTCATGGTAGTACAAAGAAAGCCCAGCTTTGAAATTGTGTCTGGTCGGCTCCTTCCCGCGTTGCCACAACTACCGCGCCTTCGTTGGACCCCAGAATTTCATCAATGGATTTCATCCCCTAGCCGAGGGATGGGGAAGTCGGTCCAGACCGCCGCCACAACAAGCAAAGGACTCCCAAAACTGCGAAGTGGATAAACACCTTCGGATTTCACCTCTCGCGTGTAGGCTCCTGGGTGTATTTATCTACAAAAAAATCTTAGGGGCGATGCGCCGTTTTTCCAAACTTGGCAGAGATTTGTGGGACCTTTTCAGATTACTAAAGTTGATTAATGATGTCCTGCCCGTTTAAGATTTGCCCTAACTCTCTTAGTAACATCCATCCCTGTCTTCCATTCCAGCTTGCTCCAGGAGGGCTCCGGCTTCGATGCCTGTACGACTTCGCCCGGAGGGGCCCCCCACCGACTTATTATTGGTATGGCCACAAACACTCTGAAATTGGCGCTATCCCTGGACTCTCTGCGCTTTAATCATAGCGGCTTGCAATGTTTAGTTTCTTGGGTGGGATATTCCTCTGGGTACTTAATCAATGGGTTTTATTCGAAAACATTAGAGCCCCACCCTTATTGCTGCTTTCCACCCGGCTTTTCGCACAAACCTGGGGGGGAAGGGGTCTTGGCCTTCTTCCAGGAGGCAGAGTGTAAAGGGGATTCAGTGATGTGGTGTTGATGGTGAGGTAACCTTGAGTGCATTCCACAGCCGGGCGTCTGGACCCGGAATGCATCGTGAGGAGACTTTATCTTTCTGGCGGGGAGATGAAGCCTCTGTTCCCATGGGAAGCAGGAAGGGGGGGGATAGGGAATTTGAGCTGGTATTATAACCTGTGCTTCTGGTAGGGGAAGTGTCATTCCTGCCACTGCGTGTATTTGAGCTTTCTAAGATGTCTTAATAAATGGACTTTTACTCCAAAAGCCTTTTATTTCTGCTTCTATGGAATTCCTTACAGTTAGCCCTTAGGGTGTAAAAGTGGATTGGCTGTATTTACTCAGTGTGCCCACCCCACATTTTTTGGTGGACTCACCTGGAGGTTGGCAACCTTAGTAATAAAATAAGAACATAAGAACTAGCCTGCTGGATCAGACCAGAGTCCATCTAGTCCAGCACTCTGCTACTACATGTATGCTTCCTACCAGGTGCCCTTTGGGAGCTCTACGTGCAAGGATGTAGAAAGCAATGGCCTGCTGCTGCTGCTGCTCCTGAACACCTGGTCTGCTAAGGCATTTGCAATCTGAGATCAAGGAGGATCAAGGTTGGTAGCCATAGATCGACTTCTCCTCCATAAATCTGTCCGAGCCCTTTTTAAAGCTATCCAGGTTAGTGGCCATCACCACCTCCTGTGGCAGCATTATTTCCAAAACACTTCCAATCTACCACGTGTGAAGAAGTGTTTCCTTTTATTAGTCCTAATCCTCCCCCGCAGCATTTTCAATGTATGCCCCCTGGTTCTAGTATTGTGAGAAAGAGAGAAAAATTATATCTGTCAACTTTTTCTACCCCACGCATAATTTTATAGACTTCAATCATATCCCCCCTCAGACGTCTCCTCTCCAAACTAAAGAGTCCCAAACACTGCAGCCTCTCCTCACAAGGAAGGTGCTCTAATCCTTCAATCATCCATAGTGCGCTACATAGTGCGCTGGTGTCTGTGCTGAATGGAAGGAGATCTACATGGTCTTGGATGGGTGACTTTCCCTGGCGCCGCCAACCTTCAGTCAATGGAATGATATTTGGATTCCCTTCTGAGAACACATGTAGATAGTCATCAAGCTGTTTATTTATTCGGACAATTTCCTTTCTGTCTTAAAAAGGTACTTGATACTGCTTTTGATATTTTAAAAAACAGCATAAGGAAATATGATAAAGTCACATGGGGTCTGGCAGCCTTCTTTTATATCTCCATCATTCATAGACCTTCCATGGGGGGGGGGGGAGGCTCAGAGAGATGGAGGCCATTCCTGCACAAGTCACTGGAAACGTTTGCTGAACTTTCTCGATCCCTCCTTTACCATGGTGTTTATCCACACTCACCAAATGTTTCATGGCTGCTATGAGGGTTTTTTTAAATCCATGCTGTGTAACTCTGGGCCTTTCCCCACTTACCTTAAGCCCCGCGCTACACTCCTCAAGTACTGCGGGGTCCCCTGGCACTCCCCACTACTGGGGCGGCGACAACGCAGCTGCTCCGACGCTGTCGCGCCATCTCAGCGCGCAGCATTCCTGGCGCTCTTGTAAACAGTGCCTTTTGATGACCCCGCGCAGAGCGTGGGGTCATGGGGACACCTGGGCACGTGCCAGAAATGACGCGCGCTGAGGGCAGCGCGCGGCATAGGGGGGATCGTGGTAAGTGGGGAAACGCCCTCTGTTTAACCAGTGCTTTGTTGATTTAGCCAAATTAGTGAAAAAGAAAAAAAAGTGAGGGGAAAAGGAGCAAGTGAGTGATGCCAAAAAAATAGTGTTGAAGGGAAAGCTGGGTGACAGCACAGAGGCATGGAAAATGGCAGCAGGAAAGATAAAACGTTGAACAAATGACTGCACAGCGAGGGAAGAGAGCTTGAAAACATTTCAGTTTAAAGAATCATTGTAAAAAGGGTATCAAAAGAAACAGAGAAGAATTTGCTTGGAAATGTCTTTTGGAAAAGGGGGGGGGGGCAAACAATGCAGAACTCCTTGGAAGAAACGTTTCATTTCCTGCCTGAAAATGCTTTAAATGGCGTGTGCGGAAGTCAGACTGACTTCTAGGGGAAGGGAGTTCCACCGTTTGCTGGTGCAGCTGCAAAGCCTGCTGTGACTCCCTGCCAACCTTTCTTCAAATGATGCAGGTTCCCACAGGAATTGTCTCATTGATGGGTCTTAAAACTCTGACAACTTGATAGGGGAGTGGGCGGCTTTTCAATTATACAGTGAGAACTATTTATTGCATTCATGTGCTGCATCAGAAAGGCTGAGGGTGCTTTATATAAAGCTCTGAAACAGTATATTTTCTCAGCACTGACTAGACCAAAATTTATTTGCTCCTTTAACAAACCCCCATTGGTCAATTCCCCACTCACGATTAGATGTGTGCTCATCACTCCAAATATCGAGGTTTCCAGCAGAACTCCCCAGTGTAGCAGTGGCGAAAACACTTTCATCCCGTTTCCGGCGCTCTCCCCCCTCAGCATGTGTTTTTTTCAGAACCTGGAAGAAAGTGGACCTTTTAAAAAATGTGTGGTCAGTCTGGAGTGGTGCGGAAGTTGGGGGGGGGGGTGAACCAAGATTTGAACTACCGGCCCTTGCGAGTGACATGGAGCCTTCCATCCAATCAGGATGCAGTGGGCTGTGTGCGATGCGCGTGCAGCCCTATAGAATTTTTTTTTTTTTTTGCGGACCAGAGATTCACGTGGATACGAAGCTACATAGGGCTGGTTTTGACTACTGATTGACTGGACAGGGCCAGAAGGCAATTACAAAACTGTGCCATATCGTTGTATCCATCGCGTGGGATCCGAAAGTAAACCACATGGAGGTCGCGCTGCGGAAACAGGGCTTTGCTTTAATCGCCCGTTTCTTTGTCTCTGCATAGAGTCGTTCTGTGCATGCTCACGCAGACGTGGATCTGAAAATTTAAAAAATCCTGCCCCAGCACAACGCTTATATATTGAAATAGTTGCCAGGTAGGACACTCTTGTAGGATCCCTTTTTATCATTTCGTACCATGGTGCAAACCACAATGGTGAGATTGCCTTGCTGTCAAACATGGCATCCTCTTTGTAGATCCACCAATTCTGGTGAGGGAGATTAGAACCATGTCATCTGCATAAAATAAGATAGGTATTTTCTGCTGGCCAACAGATGGCACTACATTTTCTGGCCCAGTCTCTGCACTACACCATTTATATATAGATCGAAGAGCAAAGAGGCCAGGATGCACCCCTGTTTAACTCCCTTTTTTATTGGAATGTCTTTGGCCAGAGAGTATGAGATACCTACTTTAACTCTGGCATTTGTCTTTGTATAAAATTTACACAAAATATATTTATGTTCGTTAGTTTCTGCCAAGGGAAGCTTAAGCACCCATGGGTTTAGCTCACATTCTACTTGGTAGTGATGAGCCAGTTTTTCATAGGGTAGTTTAGCTGCTTATGAACAGCTCAGGCCTGTTCACTGGATTACTTTCCATGCGTTCAATTTATTTATTTATTTATTTATTTATTTATTTATTTGTTTGTTTGTTTATTTGTTTATTTATTTATTTAACTTATAGGCCGCCTCATCCCTGAAGGGCTTGAGGCGGCTCACAGTATGGCTGTTCTCCAGGACAGCAAATCAAACAACATAAAACTTAAACCATTAAAACATTAAGCAGCAGTTACTCGCGGCAAATATACCGTATATACTCATGTATAAGTCGAATTTTTCAGCACATTTTTAATGCTGAAAAAGCTCCCCTCGACTTACATGCGGATCATTAAATTTTTGTGTGCTTTTTACTTTGCCAGCCAGCAGGGGGCGCGGTTTTTATGCTAGCGGCACCAAAATTTCAGGGTACCCTCAGAAGATGCTCCTGATGATACCAGCCAAGTTTGGTAAAGTTTGGTTCAGGGGGTCCAAAGTTATGGACCCCCCAAATGAGGTGCCCCCATTCCCCATTGTTTTCAATGGGAGCTATTAGTAGATGGGGCTACCCTTTTGAGGGTCCATAACTTTGGACCCTCTGAACCAAACTTCACCAAACCTGGCTGGTCTCATCAGGAGAGTTTCATTATGATACCAGCCAGATTTGGTGAAGTTTGGGTCAGGGGATCCAAAGTTATTGTTTACAATGGAAGCTAATAGTAGATTTTCCATTTCTGATAATATCCCTCTTAAAATCTAAGTTGGGTTACATTTGGACATACAGATGATGATGAGGAATCCAGTTTTGGAGGATTTTAACTCTTGTGTTTTAGCTTGGTTGCTGGTTGAGCTAAGGTTTTTGTACTTTTAAAGTTATTGTTGATACCATATTGTTCTTGTTGACCCTCTTTTCCACTTACAGAGTCAGTTTACTGTTTTTCTTTGAAATAAATATTCAAACATTTGAAATAAATATTCAACATTTAACCTACTGATGCCTCAATTGATGTAATTTTATTGGCATCTATTTTTATTTTTGAAATTTACCAGCAGCTTGACTTATTTCCCACCCTCGACTTATACACGAGTCAATAAGTTTTCCCAGTTTTTTGTGGTAAAATTAGGTGCCTCGACTTATATGCGGGTCGACTTATACGTGAGTATATACGGTAGATTAAAACAACAGAAGTTGTTTAACAAAGTTGTTTAGAACAGGCGCCCGATCTAAAGGCCAACAAGAAAGGGAGGGAGTAGGCAGGGCCCGTGATGGAATCGGGGAATCAGGCCCAACCAAGATGAAAAAGGATGGAAAACAGGCAGCCTCAGTTTCAGTTTCAGTGGGAGGCAGTAGAACAGTATAGGACAGTGCAATTGGCAAAATTCACATCTGTGTCTTCTCTCATAGTGCAATTTGTCAATTGTGTCTGGATGCCATTCAGTCTGTGGTTATAAATAAGCAATATTTTTTTAAAAAAACTTTTGGTTCGTGGAATTTGTATTTTTGCTATTTATTCAGAATTTGTTTATTTAGAACACACACACACACACACACACACACACACACACACACACACACACACACACACACACACAGCCTGCTGGTCAGGGTGACTTAAAATTAAAACAGTAAAATAAGTTCATTAAAACAAAGCCATATAAACAAACTACTTAAAACAACTCAAAGCCATTGAAACAAGTCATTGAAAAAAGAAGTCAAGGCATAAAAGCAGCATAAAATACATGTTGAACAACCTAAACTCATGTAGATAAAACAATCCTCAGGCCATAAACGGACAATAAAACAACTAAAATAAATAAAACCCTGCAGTTAAAAGCCTGAATAAAGGGGGATTTTTAACCTGGTTCCTAAATATATATAAAATTGATGCCTGGCAAGCCCTATGAGGAGGGCATTCAAAGACAGCTCTGCAGGCTGGAGGCAGGGAGAACAGGGCTCCAGAGAAGAGCTTAATTGTCAGGCTGGACAATATGGGTAAAAGTGGTTCTGAGACTTATGGGAAGCAAATCCGGGTCTGGGTTTAGAGTTGCTTCTAGTGTCTGCTGTGGCTGCAACTGGGCCCACAGTAGCTCCCAGTGTCTGCTCACACCCACTCTGAAAAAGAAAGTGTGTTGACTGCATGTTCAGGCAATACTTCTCTATTTTCGGGAGAATTTAACTCCCCTCCTCTTATACTTTTTACAGGTTTCCCCAAGTTTCCAGGAAAATCTGTTTAGGGTCACGATGGCTCTGATATGTGGATTAAAATTGAAATGGAGAGATAGATCGATAGATAGATTGATCAATATATCAATAGATAGATATTCAGCAGTTGGTTCTGTACTAGCCAGGGCTAGGATATGGATTTCTGCAAACCCAGGGAAGCTCCCAGGCCTTCAGAAAAATAAAACACCAGCACACAAACAAGGGATGAACCCTCCCCCTCAATGCTAAGGCGGGTGTCTGTGTATATCCATGGTAGATATAAACAAAGCTCTAAACTTTGGTTGGCATTTTGGTTTGCAGTCTCAATCCAAAATGACACCAGCTTATCAGTATTGATTGTGAGCCACCACCAGAAGGAGGTGAGTGGGGGAGAAGCAGGGGTCAGGGGGACAAGAGGTTGTTGTGACTGACAGGTTATAAAGGAGAGCCGAATAGATTACAGTTTTTGCAAGCAAATCCAGCTAAACAGGCATTTGTCAGAATAGGAGCCAAATGAATGACCATTGTTCTTTGCTTCTAAAAATGTAAAATGTTAAGGAGTTGAAAAAGAGAGATTCCTCATTTTACTTTTGCTCACAGTAAGTCAGATTAAGGAGCTTTTGAGGGGTTTGATAAATAGTTTTGCTCCCCTCTCTGATTAAACTATGGCATATCAATACTCTTTGTATGTTGACCCACGAGGGCACAGTTTATGCTACTTGGAATATTACAAACCCTCTGCCATATGTATGTTGTCTAGCCTAGACTTCAACCCTATCACTTTTCAACAGATTGTTTTAGACAACACATCTCATGGGCAGGGAATCTGCAATGCATATAAGCTTCCTTGCTCATTTAATACAAAGGAGTCCTAGACGTTGACCTTGTCTCCGGAATCCAGCTTGGCAGCGATGTAACATTGCAAAGACCTGCAAATCCCTTTTTAACAAGGCTACCTGAACCCAGTGGCCAAGGCCAAAAAAAATGAGAATATAAAGATGCTTAATAGTTGCTGCTAATAGGCAGGGGAGGCAGTTTTGTCTGTTTGAGAGTCTCAGTTTTTAGCACAATAGCTAGTCAGCTCTCATCATAGTACATATTGGGGTTTTATTTTGGATACATAGCTATGAAATGTGCTTATCCAAAAAGGATAGTTGTCTTTAAATTATGTTCTACCAAGAGAATCTGAAATGACTACAGGAGCAGCAGTGGCGTAGGAGGTTAAGAGCTCATGTATCTAATCTGGAGGAACCGGGTTTGATTCCCAGCTCTGCCGCCTGAGCTGTGGAGGCTTATCTGGGGAATTCAGATTAGCCTGTACACTCCCACACACGCCAGCTGGGTGACCTTGGGCTAGTCACAGCTTCTTGGAGCTCTCTCAGCCCCACCCACCTCACAGGGTGTTTGTTGTGGGGGGGAAGGGCAAGGAAATTGTAAGCCCCTTTGAGTCTCCTGCAGGAGAGAAAGGGGGGATATAAATCCAAACTACTCCTCCTCCTCCTCCTCTTGTTGTTGTTGTTGTTGTTGTTGTTGTTGTTCTTGTTCTTGTTGTTCTTGTTCTTGTTGTTCTTCTTGTTCTTGTTCTTGTTCTTGTTCTTGTTCTTGTTCTTGTTCTTGTTCTTCTTCTTCTTCTTCTTCTTCTTCTTCTTCTTCTTCTTCTTCTTCTTCTTCTTCATGTAGGAGACATCTATACTTGTTGATGAGATCGTTCAGTTCTATGAGTTTTCAATTAATAGGAGACAATAGAAAGCAAGTGTTGAAAAGATGGCACATGGCCAGGAGAGCAACTGGAAGGTTGCGATCTTAAGCAATTACCTTCATGCAGAAGGTCCCAGGTTCAATCCCAGGCCTCTCTAATGAAAAGGACCAGGCAGCCAGTAGGTGACATGAAAGACCATTAGCTGAGACCTTTGAGAACTGCTGCCAGCCTGAGTAGACAATACTAAGCTGACAATACTGACTTCGATGGACCACAGTTTGGATTCAGTACAAGGCAGCTGCATGCCCATTTAACAACTGGTTCCGGTGGTGGGATTCAAATAATCTAACAACTGGTTATTTACAAGCACCATTTTAACAACCGGTTCTGCCAAAGTGGTGCGAACCTGCTGAATCTCACCACTGTATGGTTGTGGTCTGGAAGTTTTTGCTCCTAACACACCTTACTGAGACATGCCTCTGAAGATGCCAGCCATAGATGTGGGAGAAATGTTAGGTGCAAAAACTACCAGGCCACGGCCACACAGCCGCAACAAGTTTTGTTATGTTTTTCTTTCACATTGATGGTCTATTGCTGGAGTGATAAAGTCTAGCACTGAGGCCCCTTCTGCACACAGAGAATAATGCATTTTCAAACCACTTTCACAACTGTTTGCAAGTGGGTTTTGCTATTCCGCACAGCTTCAAAGAGCACTGAAAGCAGTGTGAAAGTGCATTATTCTGCATGTGCAGAAGGAGCCTGACTTAAAATTTAAATGGTCTAGCAAATTAATGCTGGATCACAGATGGCACCCCAAAAAAGGCAGCAGGCAGTTTCCCCAGATGGAGGTTGCACAGAGAAAGTGAGGAAGCTGGGGGAAGGAAGCTTGTACCCTGTTTCTCCGAAAATAAGACAGTGTCTTATATTAATTTTTGCTCCCAAAGAGGCGCTACGTCTTATTTGCAGGGGATGTCTTATTTTTCCATGAAGAAGAATTCACATTTATTGTTGAACAAAAAATTTGAACATTTATTATATACTGTACAGTAGTTGTCATCACAAACCAGTCTGTTGGGGTGGGGCCAGGCGAGGCAGGAAGCGGGAGGGATTTGGGGGCGCACACGCTTCCAAACAAAAACTTTGCTACCGGTACGTCTTACTTTCGGGGGATGCCTTATACTTAGCACTTCAGCAAAACCTCTGGCATGTTTTATTTTCAGGGGATGTCTTATTTTCCGAGAAACAGGGGTAGCAGTTTGATTCAGCTAAGATGAAGTGGTTAAAAGTGGTGGGTTCTAATTTGGAGAACCAGGTCTGATTTCCCACTCCTCCACATGATCTGGTGAACTGGATTTGTTTCCCTGCTCTTGCATATGAAGTTTGCTGAATGACCTTGGGCTAGTTACAGCTCTCTCTCAGAACTCTTGAAACCCCACCTAGCTCACAAGGCATCTGTTATGGGGAGAGGAAGGGAAACCCCTTTGAGACTCCTTACAGGAGAGAAAGGCGGGAGAATCCAGATTTCTTCTTTTGTAACCGGAGAATCCTGGATGAAAACGGTGGCCCTTGCCCCACTTACCGTTTGCGGCGCGCTACTCTCAGCGCGAGTGATTTCTGCCGCGGGGTTGTGTTCCCCACTGCCCTGTGCAGTGCCATTTCTTCAGCGGCAGAAACGACGCACGCTGAGGGGACATGAGAGCGGCAGAGTCGGGGCGGCTGCGTTGTCGCCGCTCAGACTCGTGGGGAGTGCCGCTGGACCCCACACTATTTGGGGAGAGTAGCGTGCAGCAAACGGTAAGTGGGGAAAGGGCCAATAAATCACCAGAAAAGCCTATTGCAAAGCAAACAGCCCCAGGGTAAGTAGTGCATGCATAAAGGTCTTAGGATCTGCAAGATGTAGGTTTGAATCCCTACTCTGATAGTGGAGGCAGACTGGATGACTTTGAGCCAATCGCACACACTCAGCTTAATCTAACTCACAGACAGTTGGATAATAAAATGGAGTGAAACAAAATAATCTGGGTCACTTTGTGTCCCCATTGGGGGAAAAGTCAGTGTATATAGGGAGTAAAAACATTCAATTGTTCTTTAAAATTTATTATAATTACATGGATCATGGCAGCCCCAAGCAGATATGCCATTTTTATTCCAATAATATGGTCAATTTTATAAGTTGTTCTGTCTCGCACATAGACACAGAATACCTGACAGGTCATGGTAGCCCCCACATGCATTCTTTGGCAAAGTTGCACTCATCTGGGGATCCTGTCACATGTCAAGTGTTCTATGTCTATATGTAAAACAGAACGACTCATAGTGTTGAATCATGAATTAATGGAGCTGTGAAAGAATCTCTGTATAGCGATTTATGAGAGAGGCTATGAGGGACGATCTGTCAGAAGAGGGATTTGGGAAAACAGTAGGTAGCTGATAGAAAGCTTTAAACACCAGATAGCTGCACAATAGGAGGGTGAAATTTTTTTAAGGCTATATAAACTGGTTTAAAATGTCAATGTATCTTGCTTGCAAATTGTAATGCCTTTTTGCACTGTCATAATAGGAGTAACTGGTGTTCCCCTGCCCCCAGTACTGATCCTTACCTTTTATACAACAAATGTAGATTTTTCTGTTATTTATGGCAAATGCAAGTATACAGCTGCCTGCAGATCTGGAAATGGGAGACGTGTGTGAGATGCTTGAGATGTAAATTTCTCTCCTATCCCTGAACTCAAGTGTTTAGAGCTCTAAGAACTGTTGTGCTGAAGACTAGCTTAAGGTGAGATAATTTTACTATACTAATTAGAACTATAATTAAACTATTTCTTTTTGTGGTGGATGGCCCAATGTGTTTGCTGGGAGGAGACAAGCTTGCACACAAGCGAAGCAAACTGTCAACAGATAAGAGATTCTGGTGATTATGCACTACAGTCGCCTCCGATAGAATAATTGGGTGTTTAGTAGCAGGTTAATGGGCCAATTAGGCAAACCACATCACTCTTGTGTGTACTGTAGAAATGGATGTTTCTTGTCTCCCCTCTACCTGTTCAGCACTTCCACTGTAGCCTGTTCCCATTTCTGTATGTGAAGTAAGAGATGGATTAGCTAGAGGAGAATCTAAACACTTCTACTGCATGAGGGGGTTCAACCGTGATGACTCTGTTTAGAAGCAAGCACTACAGCAGGGGTTTTTTTTGCGAGAGCTGTCAATTAGATGGAGATACAGCGGTTGCGAAGGGACCTCTTGCTGTTGCCGCGCTCTGCGAACAAGATCACAAAGCAAGCATTCAAAGGCACGGCTTCTCCACTGTTGTATTAACAAACAGCAGGACTGTCAACAGTCCTGACATCCAAAAACTAATTTTTCAGGATCTGTTGGATTCAAGTTTAGTAGCAGCCTAGAGTCCAAAAAGATTTTTTTTTTTGGGGGGGGGGGGGAATAAGCATTTGAGAGTTATAATTCCCTTTGTCAGGGCTTCAACTCTTGAAAGCTTATACCCCCAAAATCTTGCTCGTCTCTAGGATGCTACTGGGATTGAATCTAGCTGTTCTACTTTAGATCAACTTGTCTGCCCTCTAAAATGAACTATTCAAGATCTGTGACTGGGGCCCCTTCCACACAGCACCGAGAGAGTGGGTTGCAGGAGGGATAAAGTAACCTGCTCTCCTGCTGTCCTGTTTGCATGCCTCCATTCAGGTAGTGAACGGAGCCCGTGGAAGCAATGCAGGCTACCATTGTGCCTTCACACAGAGGTGTCTCTTTTTTTAAAACCCACCTCCCATGCTGCTTAGCTGCATGGGGAGGACCTTTAAAAACTGGAAAGCTAATGCTTCCCAGAGCAGCCGGCTGGCTGCACTCAGCATTAAAATGAGAGAATCGTGGATAGCGCGATTCTCCAATAACCCGTTTCGGGGGGGAACGTGGGGCAGCCTCGCTTTAGGGGTGGGAGCTGTGCAAAGTTCCCCCCTGAAGCAGGTTTTTCCCTGTCCCCAGCCTGGGTTTACTGGCCCATGCAGAAGGGACCTTAGTGTCAGTGGGTGATGGAGACAACACCATGCTTTGATCCTTCTCTCCCCTCCCCCACAGGGTCAAGCCAGGTAGTGATCAGGCTCAGTGGGGTGACTGATGCACCTCATGAAGAATTGGTCACCAGCTAGTAGATGGCCCTTTATGACTCAGGCAGCAGCAGGCCCTTTGACAGCCAGCTGCCTGACGTTCAGTTGTTGGAAAGCCCCTTCCTGGGAATGGGAAAGGAAAACTAATGAGGCAAAAATTGCTCAGGAGGTGCCTGAGGATGGTCTCTCACAGGATGGTCTTTCACACTCCCATCAGGCTCCTGGGTACAGGGAAGCCACCAGGCATGCCCAGGCCTAACTAGGGCCAGGAGGAGGCCAAGGAGGGCCAACCAGCTCTGACTTCTAGCTCAAAAGGGAGTAGATCCAGGAAAGAGAAGGCGGATTTGGGTAGTACCAACCCCTGGCCCTCTCTGTCTGAGGTCAAGGGAAGCCTTACCAGCCAAAATCGAACTCTGGTGCATGATGGCCAGGTTTGGGATTCTTACACATTGTAAGTTCCTAATGAGACTTGTTTTCAGGAAAGCACCTTTAGGATTGAAGCTAGGATTCCAGATCCTGGCAAACAATGAATTCAGGGACTTGCCAATTATTTCTGAGTAGCCTTGCTTAGGACAATTCGCCGTTAAGTGTATGTGATTAAGACAAACTTGGCATCAAAATGATAAGCTTTTCTTTGTGGGGGAAACTGGTCTTTATTTTTCATGTGCTGGAAAACAGACTTCTAAGATCCATTAATCTGGATCCACGTGAGCAATTTACTTTTATTATGATGGTGCACTAATTTGTTTTATTTTCCCTAAACATTTAAAAACATAAACATGGTTCTTTCAAAATAGTGGTTGAAGGGATGAGACAGATCCCATCTCCTTTCCATCAAAGAGTTCTGAGGTCTGTCTGCAAGCCAGGGTGATTCCTTTTATTTGTTACATTTGTAGTTTAACCAGACTAGTTGCATTGAATTTTTGTTCATTTTTATAACTTTATTGTAACAAAAGATTAGCTTTCACCCACATTGACAGTCTGTAGACTTTTGAAAGTGGTAACTGGCACATAGGTAACTAAAGTGTACAATTTATTGGGTGATTCCTCTCTTAATTATATTTTCTGGATAAATACACATGGATAAAAACACAGGCACAGAGAGGCATGCCCATGTTGCCCTTTGACCCCCGGGGGTCGGAGGGCAGTGTGGGCATGCCACCTGTCCCTGCAGAGCTCTGCAGGGAGAGAAGGCAAGTGTGAGGAAACAAAATTGAGGTGCCTCCAGGGGCTACGGCCGCTCTGGGGCTGCTCACACCTTAGCGTGCGAATGGCCCTGGGGCTCTACTGGCATCTTATACGCTGGTGGGAAGCCACTGCAGTGTCCCGTGAGGAATCCACCTTGGTTTTGGCACATGACAAAGACCTTCCTCCTCACCCGGGTATTTGGTTAGCGTCCCTGGAAACCCCCACTACAGCTGCTGATTGGGGTGAAGGTGGGGGTAAGGGTGGGAGTGGGTGTTGGAGTCATTTTAATATGATTTTATTGCTGTTTTAATTGTTGTATTTTATTTATGATGTTTTATTGCTGTTTTTATTGTTTTTCAACCTTTGTAAACCCCCTAAAGATGCTAGTATGAGATGGGGGATAAATATAAATGAATGAATAAATGTATAATACCTTTGCCATCTTTCCCTGGCACTGAAATGGATGAGGCAGCTCCTGCCTACATAGGTCTCGGTTGGAGGCAAATTAGAATGTTTGGATAGCAGTGTTTGGCAGTGCTGGCAACAGATTGTGTCAGATTCTGGATTGACAACATTGGTGAACACCTTGGGCTTAACTCAGTCTAGTTCCTTTCCCCACAAATGCAACTGAGCACATAGAGTCCTTCCAAGGTCGAATCCCCACTACCGTCTTAGCCAGGTTTCAGAACACAAACTAACCAGGTTTGAGGGACGACCTCCCCATTGCTTGTGTGGCAGATTCCGTCTCTGGTGCTCGTTCTCCCCATTAATCTGCGTTCTGGCAGGACCTGGTTGCAAGTGGCATAGACCCCATTAACACAGTTCAGAGCTGATCCGCGGGGAGATTTGAGGATTGAAACCCTGACTCGTTTCCCACCCTGGAGTGTGACACAGAATTTGGGCAACCAATCAGCACTGCGATGCACACGCAGCCTTTCCTTGGTTTCATTTCCGCTTTTGCGATCGGCCAGCAGAAGGGGATGCAAACATTAAACAGTCAAACACATAACTTTGAATCTTCCATAGTTTACACAGGTAATGATTAACTGTTTGCACAGTTAAACATTAAACGTTAAACTTTTACATGCTGGTTTTTTTTATCACACTCCTACAAATTACGTTTCCACAGTGGGAAAAGGTCCCGCCCCATCAAGGCACGCCAGCCAATCAGGGGAGACCTGCGAAGCAAGCTAGCCTGGTAGTGGGGATTGCTAAGAGTTCTGCAACCGGGTGTGTCTGCTGTGTGCTCACTGCGGTGGGGAGGGAGAAACTCCGATGAAGAGGACACAGTTTCACAACGAACAGATTTGGATCTGTGTGCAAATTTCAAGTGGGGATTCGACCCATGAGTCAGCTGTGTGCACGAAGGCAACTGGGAAAGAGAGAACCAATGTAAGGACCTTCCATGTCCACAGTAGTATGAGCAAGCAGGAAACAGAGTGACTTGAGATATGGACGTTCCCCTAATTTGAACATAACAAAGCTGTGCTCAATAAGACAGGTTCTTTTTTGGTTTTTAGGGAGGTAAACAGAAGATTAACGCATACCCTGATCAATAAAGACGCTACCCTACCCATTCTTTTCTGCTGTTTTTTAATCTGCTTTTTTTTTTTTTACAAATTGCATTTGTTAAGCACAAAGCTGTTTACTGGTTCCACCTGAAGCAATGTAAGCTTGTAAACACAATTTAGTTTAGGAATGCAACTTCACTGGGCAAGTAATTTTGTTAAAAGAAAAAAAAAGGTAAAGAGGCATTCTGTTTTGCAATGGCTGAAAAATCAGGCTGCCAGCAAAAATAAACACATTACTTAATGAGGTTAATAATACATAAAGTCACCTAAAGATGATTTGCTATCACTGATGACCATTTTATTAAAATGTTAATCGCCTGAGGCAAAAGCAAACTGTTCTTTAATCTGCCAGAAGGACTATTTTCTCAGGAATTATATACACCAGGATGCTTTGGGATCCGAGATAACTGTTAACAGGCACAATTGAAATGTGTACCATTCAGGCTCTTGAGATTTTAACTTGATTAAAATTGGATGAATTTTACCTGGTCTGAAATGGAGGCGATGATGGTCCTACAAAAACAATAACAAAACCCTAACAATTCATGTGCGGAGGCTTTTATAACAAACATCCATCGGATTATCCTTGTGCATCCAAATGGTCTTCATTTTTAACAGAGAAAACTGCACTAACAGTAGGGTTTTTCTCTCCTCGCCATATGATAAGCCAGTGAAAAGTATAGTCCTAGGAGCGTAATAGCAGCGGCTATACAACACGCTGGTGCAATGGCCTCTGAAAAGAAAATATGTGTTCATCAGCAGCTCTAAGCAAGGCAATTGTTTGAGCTAACACAAAGTATGCTGTGCATTTATGAAACTGTGATGGAATCCTTTGTGATTTGGTCAGGAGCGCTAACAAAAAGAGGAGCGTGTGGGTAAAGGTCCATTCTATGGATAGAATATCAGCTGAAAACATAATGTCCCCATTATGCACTGCCTAATAGTGCATAGGAATCTTTCTGTAACTTTCAACGTATCTATATATATACAGTGTGTGTGTAAAATAAAATGTAGATGTGCATGAACTGCTGGAGTAGCAGAGTTTCTTTAAAAATGTATACAGGCTTGCCATCAAATTTAAGTTCAAATAAGAAAATGATGTGAAGATGAAAGGCAATTCAGAGAAATGCTGATTGCTTTAGCCTTCTGGAGAGAAGATGAGGGGTTTTTTTGTCTTGTTTTTCTGTGGTTAGCTGCTCAACCTGTGGATCAATGATTTATGTTTATTTTGTTCTGATTATATACTAATCTGTTTCATTCTTATTCATTCTGTTACGTATTTTCTTGACTTATTTGATACTGTATGCTATCACACTCTCTTGTGACAATATTTTACCATTTAGCTTGATATATCTTCAGATTTCCATGGACTGTTTTTGTTTGGCCAATATAGAAGTTTGTGTTGGCTTTAATTCCTGCTGTGGGCTGGTTGCATAAAAATCAGATCCACTTGGATGTATCAAGGAAGAAAAGCAAAGCCAAATCAGGTTTCCAATCAATTCATCTCTAGGTGCCAGGAAGATACAAAAGCCAATTATCCTAACAATTGACATATCCGAGGCCAGAACTAATAATGAGTCCTCAAAGCTGTGTTAGCTGGAAAAGAAGAGTGCATGAGTGGGGAAGGTTTACAAGGGAATTTAACCCTTCCCACAGTAATGTAACAGATACAACAATGGAGTGTTTCTCCACTTCCATAGTCTCCTATACCAGGGGTCTGCAACCTGCTGCTCTCCAGATGTTCAGGGACTACGAATTCCATCAGCCCCTGCCAGCATCAGTCCAGGAACATCTGGAGAGCAGCAGGTTGCAGACCCTTGTCCTATACTATACTATACTATACTATACTATACTATACTATACTATACTATACTATACTATACTATACTATACTATACTATACTATACTATACTATACTATACTATACTATACTTTTTAACTCTTTTGTGAGTGGATTATTTTCAGTTGTTTAGGTCACCTTGGTATTTTTTTAAAGCCTGTATTGCTTTCCCTGCTCTTCTACCTGTCTGCCCAAGAGTGCAGAACATCAGTAGTACATGCTCTGCTGAACTGCTGCCTAGCTTTCTTGAGGAGAAGGTGAAAGCAAAATGCACACACATGTGTGGACTCCTTCACTTTGAGTGTACATTCCCTTCCGGTTTGATTCTCAGTTATGCACATATTTCCCCTTCTTTGGCACTTGCCCTGCTGTCAGATCAGATAATCCCTTCAGTTTATGAAAGTCCTTTAACACCCCATCCGCACATGCAGAATAATGCACTTTCAATCCACTTTCATAATTGTTTGAAAGCTGATTTTGCGATTTCGCACAGTAAAATCCAGCTGCAAAATACACTGAAAATGGATTGAAAGTGCATTATTCTGCATGTGCGGAAGAGGCCTTAGTGCGACTTTTTCTCTCCCTTCACAGGGAAAGTGAAGGAGATCACCCTGCGTTTATCTTTCCTCATGTTTTCTTGCTCCTCCCTGCCTTCCCCTGCCCAGACCACAGTAGTTCCTCCACTTTTTGGGTCTCACCTTTTCAGGATAATAAGAAAGGCTTCTTTTTGAAAATTTAACTACAGTGAAGTTGTATTTCTGGAATGGCAAACATAGTGAGATTGACAATGCTGGTCTGGTGATGTAATACTAAACCAAAGATGGCAACAACAACAACAAAAGGCAGCAGGTGACCTCCCCAACTGGAGATGGCAGGGAAACAACAAGGAGGTGGGCTGACAAAATGATGGATATGATCAGCTAGGGAAGCAAAGAATGGTGTAAAGAGGAAAACTGTTGGTATCTGCAAGTGTCTGTCACAACCAGTCATGAAAGCGTTAACTATCTGTTGGTGTGTAAACAGGATGTTGAAGTCACATTCTAATGAGCTGCCCTATTGATTAGCTATTGGCCAGTTTGAATAGTCATTGCTTATATGTCTGTGTGCAGGTATACCAGAAGTTATAAAGTTAACCTGTTTTCTTTGTTTCATTTCATGCTGAAGATAGACATTTGGTAAGCAAACTGCAATATGTAACAGTACAGTATGGTGTTAACTGTTTTTCTCTCCATGCTACCCTACCTTTTTAGCTAGTAAACTTTTATATAAAGCAACTCATTAGTATCAGGTCTTTATTGGTATCTGCTAAACTCAGCTATGTAAACCCACCAACAAACCCTCCACTGCAAAGCAAATTTAGAGAACTGACTGCTTCTCAGCCAGGGGCGTAATGAGGCAGCCCTGGGCAAACTGTAGCCCTGGGCAAAACTTGAGTTGGATGCCCCCCCCCCATGGGCGGCCACTCCACCACGACCAAATTTTTTTTGCACCAGGACATTGGTGCCTGCAGGGGGTGCATTTTTAGACATCAAAGAATCACACTAAAGACACGAGTCAGGAGACTGTCCTTATGTTACTCCCTGCTTCAGGAGGTTTGGTTCTAGGGACTCCAAAGTGCCATAGACTCCTTAAGGGTGGTGCTCCATCTCACAGCCTTTCCAATGGGAGCTAATAGATGGGGGCTACAGTTTTGACCATAACTTTGCCCCCCCCCCCTGAACCAAACTGCACCAAACCTGGGGGGTATCATCAGGGCAGTCTCCTGATGAGACCCTGAAAGTTTTGAGACTGTGCCTTCAGAAATGTGCCCCCCAGCCTGCAACCCCCATTGATAGCAATACAGAAAATTGCAGAACAAAGATTCTTGGGCAAAATTCTGGGATGTTCCTGAAGGTGCATTTTTGATGTATCCAGCACCAAAATGTCAGGGTATCATCTGGAAACTATCCTAATGGGACCCCCCAAGTTTGGTGCAGTCTGGTTTAGGGGACCCAAAGTTATGGACCCTCAAATGGGGTACCCCATCCCACATTCTTTGCTAAGGAGATGGGGGCTACCCTTTTGAAGGTCCATAACTTTGGACCCCCTGAACCAAACTGCACCAAACCTTGGGGTTGCCATAATGACAGTATCCGGACGATACCCTGAAATTTTGGTGCTGATACATCCAAGAATGCCCTCCCTGCAAGAACATCCCGAAATTTGCCCAAGAATCTTGGTTCTGCATTGAGCTTTCTGCATTGCTGTCAATGGGGGTTGCAGGCTGGGGGGGGGCACATTTCTGAAAGCACAGTCTCAAAGCTTTCAGGGTCTCATCAGGAGACTTCCCTAATGATACCTCCCAGGTTTGGTGCAATTTGGTTCAGGGGGGGCAAAGTTATGGACCCTCAAAACTGTAGCCCCCATCTCCTATTAGCTCCCATTGGAAACAATGGGGGATAGGGGCACCCCTTTTGGGAGTCCATAACTTTGGACTCCCTGAACCAAATCTCTCCAAACTTGGGGGGCAGCATAAGGACAGTCCCCTGATGATACGCTGAAATTGTGGTGCCGCTAGCCTAAAAACTGCGCCCCCTGCAGGTCGAAAATGGAAAACCACTAAAATACCCCAAAACGAACCCAGCATTTTGATGCCTCCTTCAAAGTGATGCCCTGGGCAGCTGCCCACCTTGCCCAATGGGCATTATGCCAGTGTTCCCAGCCATGGGGTAAGTAGTGTATAAATGGCTGTCTTTCCTTTTTAAATCTGCCTTACCAAACAGGGGTAGAAGGGGAATGCAACCTATTGGGTTAGATCCCTCCTAAAATTTATATGTGAAAAAGGTGGTGGGTTTTACTGATCCCCCCACTTGTGGAAGGCCTTTGATCCCCACAAGCTATTGCTGGGAGTCCTTCATCCAACATTTTGGAAGGCTATTTTAGGTTGCAGCAAGAGGGGGAAGCGGGGAAGTCATTCTTCCATAGATGGAAACCCTTTCACCTCCAAATTATAGGCAAGATTCAAGTCAATATCTGTTACGTAATTCTGTCAGTCTTCTTGGGGTGCTGAATACCACCCTTTCCTGCATTGCTAATGAGAATTTTAATTACTTGTGAAAGCACTCGCACCATCTCTCTGAAATCTGGCAGGGATGTTATCTTTCGTAGGATGTACTATCACAGAATAATATCTAAACTGATTGAGAACAAAGAAATACAGCTGGAAATGCACTTCATAAGAAATCATTGAAAATGAAAATGAATTAATGGATGTCATAATTAATGCAAATGAAATAAAACACCCTCCCCCCCAATCGGATTCCCTGATCTTCTGCAGTATATTGGTTGCATTATTCACATCAGTAATTTAAATGAAAAACCTATAGTATGTTGGTTTTGCTTGCAGATTTATAATCTGAGAGACATGATAAATAAGCAAAGAAGGGTTTTTTTTTCTGTATGTAAAGTCATTGTGCCAACAATTTGGGTTACTTTTAAGGCTGTGTCCTCCACACCTGCTTCCCCTTTATCTGAACGCACTGTGCTAAAAACTATATAAAATAGCATATATTTTCAAAGCTAAAAGGAGCCAGCTGAAGAGAAGATATACGCTGTGAAAATAATGCAGAACAAGACAGAGAAATTGAATTTCTTTTGTGAGGGATTTTCAGTGCTTGTGGGAAATGGCATCCTTTTGATAGAAATAGAGCTTTTAGTGCTTCTGCCATAATGGCTCAATTAGCATGGCTCTTACCTCTGTGTTCAAGTCTCTCTCTGAGACGTAGACACCTGCAAAGCACTGCAGTGCAATGAGAGAGGGAATTGCTGCGGAATTGGAAGAGCTGTCCTCTAGAGGAGAAATCAAATGCCCTGCTGCCTCTCACTGGCTGTTATTCATGTGCAAAGCTTCGTCCCTTGACAACAGTGTGGAAAAAGTAACGTTCAATAGCCAGAATATCTCAGCTGGTGTACGATGTATGGTTGACGCTTCTTGCAATGAATGAAGCATGGTATGATCGATTTACCTATGTACATTCACATAGTAAGGAATCAATTGTTTTAATGAAACATTTATTTAAAAAATCCGTTGTTAATAAAAACAATCAATGACACTTGATAACAATAGCTAATATTCAGATCCTGATTATTCTGGCATCTGGCTGACCGGGTCAAAATGGGAAGTGGCTGGACAAGGGAAACTGACCATCCCTTCCCCTTTACTGTGGAAGGTGGAGTTGCTGGAGCTGCTTCTGGCCCATACTGTCATGGCTAGGAAAAGGACTTGTATGGGGTCCTCTAAGCAAAAAAGGCCTCTATTCCCCTCCTCGCCTGGTCTCTTTGTGATTTATATAACACTAGCAGTAAAGCCAACTGTGCTTAACAGTACAGCGGGTTCTAGACAGCTGTTGTTGATGGGTGCAGCAGTGAGGCAATATAAAGTTTCCCCCTTTTTTATTTTAGAGGATGTGTCTTCAAAGCTTACAGACTCAATGTGAGAATGCACGCTGATTCTCATGTCAAGTCTGAAGTTTTTTGCTGCATCCTGAAGTTTTTTGCCTGAAAGTCTGAAGTTTTTTGCATGAAAGCCCTCTGGAGGTGGTGTGGTGGCAAAACCATCCCTGATTGCAGCAGTCTCTGGATTGGACTGCCCTGGATCATGATAGGCGTGTGAATCAGCCATCAGGCTTGGAATAGCACTAGTCAGTCACTTGTTTCAACACCAATTGCTAAATCAGTCTGCACAATGTATGTGAGAGAGTGTGTGTGTGTGGGGGGGGGGGGGGGGGGGGGACCAGGAGTAGAGAGGGAGTAAAATGAATAGAATAATGTATATAACCGAGACAAAAAAATCTGGTAATGTATATAACCAAGACGAAAAAAATCCTAATGGCTGCAATAATTTATTCTTCATTTATTTATGTCGGGAATTTATATAAAAGACCTGTTCAGGATGACTTCCAAATAAAAACAATTCTATAAAACCATAGGAACGCCAAAGTAAGTCATCAATTTTAAAACAACAGCCCTGCTGAGATGGGAGCGTTACTCCATTCAGCCCTCTGATGTGTCTAGGCACCTAGTGACCATTCTGAGTCTCCACCAGGTGAGAAGATGTTCACCTGACTCACCTGACCTTTGGAAGGGTTTCCTCCTCTTATTTCTTTGGTACTTTGCCATTAATCAGTTGTTTTATGAATTACCCACCAAAAGGGCTAGTACTCCCAGCTTCTCTATTGGGTTGCCATTCTAAAGCTCTGTTTAGTAGCCATGTCTCCCTCTTCCCAGGTTCTGATTACCACACGGTCAGCTTGATGCTCTTGGACACTCCCAGGGACATAATGATTGAGCAGCTGACCACTGTCCTTTCCCTGGCACCAGTTTTAAGTAGCATGTTTGGATGCTGGAGGTATATGTGGTTACAAAAGCAACTACCAAAATATAAAATAGTACAGAATGTATTAAAAGTTAAAAGTTAGCATACATACTTTGAGCAGTAATGGTAAACATGCAATCCTCTGTTCATCAGCCCTGTACATAGTCTAGCTGATCTTATTCTAAAGCAAGCTCTTTTAGAAAGTACAGTATTCTTAAGGTTTCCTTTACCTTGAAGCCACTGTCTAGGCAGCCAGCCCTTTGTCTGCTCCTCTTGGCAATTTTGGCCATCAAGATGGAGCTCAGGTGTGAGAGCTCCTTCTCCCAGATGGAATCAGCTAAAATGGACCACTTTCTCTCCTTGCCAAGGGATTTTATCTGTTCTGCTTTCCCATCTGCTTGTGCGTCAAATAATCCTTTCCTGAATCTCAAGACACAATCTAAACTCTTGACTTTCTCTCCTGCCCCCATCCCCACACGGTCTCTGGATCCTTTCTAGATGTCAGACTCCAGTTAAGGTATAAGCTGACCATTTCATCTAGCTACTATGGTCACTAGCATTGCCCAAGCTTTGATGGTTAGTATTTGAGAGATGCTTGGGATCAATTAATTCCCCACACCTGTCTTCTGCTAGGAAAAGGAGAGAGACTTTAAAAACTAAATATAAAGTTTTTGTTATGCCCAAACCTTTCAGTAAATCTCTCCACAAGTAGCCCCCCTCCCCCTCAAAATCTATGAAATGATCCTCAAGGTAGAAGTAGACCATAAAACAGATGAAAGTATAATGGGATATCTAGGCACTATAAAATACTTGAGATATCCAAATGATAAACACTATTATTTTGTGCAGATACAGTTTTTTTAAATCGCAGTAGCTGATAATGGTATCAGTTTTGTATCTTTGTTGCACAATGTAATAGAAAAACAAGAGTTCTTCACTGATACAAGTCTTATCCACTTCTAATACAACCAGTGGTTTACAGAGACGAGTACCACTAGAAGACTGCACCAACAGAAGCATGACCCAGCACAAACTTTTAATTCAGAATCTACAGTCTTATTCTAAAGATAATTTCGGTATGCTGGGAACACTACATGAGCTAGAAAAACAACAGCATTTGGGTGAATTAGACTTCATTTCTAATGAAATGGATCCTAGACCACGACAGCATGTGAAAGAATAAATGCTAGTATTTAAGGTGAGACAAGACTTCTGATCATTTTTGCTGCAACAGACTAACATGGCTATTCCCTTGGAATGGTCTAAAATTTGGGCCCCTTCCGCACAAGCAAAATAATGCATTTTCAAACCACTTTCACAACTGTTTGCAAGTGGATTTTGCTATTCTGCACAGCTTCAAAGAGCACTGAAAGCAGTTTGAAAGTGCATTATTCTGCATGTGCGGAATGAGCCTAAGAAAGGTAGCAGCAACTAGGACTTTTGGAAGTACAGTAATTTCCATCTCTCCTGCTGTGAAGCTTTGAGAGAAATCAAAAGGAAAAGAAATGTAAGAGTGAAAAAAGAATAACCAGTTCAGCTTTTTTTTTTAATCAATGGGCCTTGTCAAGGAAGACTCCACAGTCCCCTTCTACTTGAATTGCTTATTGATTCAATACACTCATAGAAACTTCTTTTTTGTAGTTTATTACATATAACAGGCAAGCTTACAAGTTGCTCTAACGAATTAACAAAAGAAAACTCCAGGAAAAAAACGAACTGGGCTTCAGCTTCAGTTAAACCCTCACTCACTAACTGCCCTTCCTGTGTTCTGAGCCACATCCTCCAACTGACACTTTCAGAATGTTCCTGAACTCTTCACATGCCCCTTTTCAGCTGAAATTTAGGGGCTTAAATGATATCAGAAATTTCAGTTAAGACCAATCATATCATACAGGCAATTATATATAATTAACCATTACCCTGACGACTTAGTGCATCAGCAATAATATTGTCCTTACCCTTTACATGTCGAATCTCAAATTCATAATCTTGTAGGGCTAAGGACCATCTCAAAACTCTGGTACGTACTGTTTTTCATCTTGCTCAAAAGGCCAAAAGGATTATGGTCAGATCTTGCAATAAACTTAGACCCTATTAGGTAAGGATGTAATTTTTTGATTTAACCCACAAAATGGCGAGGCATTCCTTCTCGATCGTTGAGTATGCATTCTCTAGAGTAACAGCTTTCTACTAAGGAAAACTATTGGATGCATCAATTTGGTCTTAGCCTTTCTGAACTAATGTAGCACCTAAACCTTTCGTTCCGAAGCATCAGTATACACTTCAAATGGTTTGTTAAAATCAGGAGCAACTAATACTGGAGCATTTACAACAGCCCTTTTTGCCCCGTCCAAAAAACACAGTTTGACATCTATCGCTCCAAACAACTTTAAATGGATTTACCGCTTTTTATATAAGTCTGATAATGGTGTAGCTAGTTCCTTGGTTGAGGTATGAACTTTCTATAAAACCCAACTAATCCTAAAAAGGACTGAGGCTATCGCTTTTTTGTGGTTGGAATAGGCCAATTCTTAATACTGGCAACCTTAGCTTCCGAAACGGGCTTAATTTGACCGTTGCCCGACACAGTGACCAAAGGTATATCACCTCCTTCCATCAAATTGACACTTATCAGGTCTCAAAAGTTAACCCAAGCTTCCTGAACCTTCTGCAAAACCATTAGGTACATATGTTTCAAAGATGGGTCTCCCAGGAATCCGAACATTGATGGCTATATCATCCTGATAACCAAAGGCATAATCTAACCCAGTAAGAACCTTATCAATGGCAATCTGGCTTATTGTATCGCCAAAAATGGAGGCAGGGCTTTTCTGAGAAGGGAAAAGTAACCTTACAGTTAGTAATTCCAAGAAAGTACAGGAAGAAATTTTAGGAGAACTTGGCTCATAGTGTCCCATTGGCTGGACATGCCTAGGAATAAGAAAAGGACTGGATGGAAAGGAATTCAAAAGGCAGTTTTTTTGGCCAGGGTTGCGACTAAAGCAGTTAAGGATTTTTTTACCAAAGACACATGTACGATGTATGTTCAACTGGTTGGGCACGCTACTGATAGAACTAGGTGTGAGCTACGACCCTACCAGTAATTGATGAACCCTTTGCAAGGGTCAGATTTGGACATTTTAAGGTCCTTTACCTAAAAAAGTAGTTCGGGAAAACAGTTATATTGTAGTTATAGTTGACCATGCAAACCAGATTTCCTTGTGCCTTTTGATGTGAGAAACATTACATCTGTGTGTCAGTAGGCTGAAAGGCCTTAATGCGGCGGGAACTTTACAATGCTACGCCACGAATATGAGTTGTGATGAGAAAGTACTAATGACGTGAATCAAGCCCCTAATTTGATGTCACAGGTGATGAGCGAACAGAAAGTGCTGTGAACATTGGCTGAGGAGTTCAGCATGCCTGTGAGTGGCGTATAACCCTCCAGTCAAATGGTTTGTGAATGGAGAGGAGCCATTCAGAACTTCACGGACAATTGTTGAAGTCTTATGTACTGCGCGAAAAAGCATTCAAATTCATGGGATCCAAAGAGTGGTACCATATTTGACGTTTGCTCTCCAGTTGAGTTGCTAGTCCAAGAAAGCCTAGAGATTTAGTCCAAATCAGTTATTGTTTTGGTAGAAGATATCAAGAGGTCACTTTGGGCTTAGCTGGAAACCAAATTGGGAAGAGCTTTACTGACAGCTCTTGTCCCAAGGATGTAAATGCTACATATTTCTGTGAGCTGCAAAGAACTCTGCAGGAGTGCAAGGACAGCTGCAGCAGCAGAATTTGAAGCAGAGCGCTCAGCAAAAGCAAAAGACCTGCTTTGATGTTAAGGCTAGACCACACAGCTTTGCAGTGGGTAATAAAAGTTTTACCCATTACTGTCCAGTGGATAAGCCTGTTAAGTTGGATGTGGCTTGGAAGGGACCTTATGTGATGGTATACAGGTTTACCCAATGAACCGCAATTATGTAATTCAAAGAAGATGATGGGCGAAGAAACTGTGCATGCGTAAATAGAGTTGAAGCATAATCGTATTGTGAGAGATCTGTAATGACTTTTCCAGTACAAAGTTTGACACTAGCATGTAGATGGAGTTTGTGGAATGGAGATAGATTTTTGAGGAGGTGTTCTGATGTGTGAGTAAAAGGATTCGAATTTCCAGATGGTTTATCAAGGAAGACGGCAATGTAAGCTTATAGTTAGACATTTGTTTAAAAGGACTTTGAATTGTTTGTTTTACTGAACAGCCCGGTTTGACTCACCCTGAGGATTTCCCACCACATTGTACACTGGAAATTGTGTCGCACCTATTAAAACCACACCATACCCTATTAACAATCAGTATGAAAGAAGTTTGTGGAGAAGGAGGTTAAACAAATGCCAGAAGTGGGATATTATTGAAGCCTAAATATTAACAGTGCATGAGGAGCACCCATGCTTTAGTGAAGAAAAAGCAAGTGTCTGAGGGTGACCCTCCTGAATTCAGACTGTGTGTAGACTTTAGAAAGGTTAATCTAATGACAACTCTTGATCCTTATCCCACCGCTGCCACCATGTCAAGGAAGACTCCACAGTCCCCTTCTACTTGAATTGCTTATTGATTCAATACACTCATAGAAACTTCTTTTTTGTAGTTTATTACATATAACAGGCAAGCTTACAAGTTGCTCTAACGAATTAACAAAAGAAAACTCCAGGAAAAAAACGAACTGGGCTTCAGCTTCAGTTAAACCCTCACTCACTAACTGCCCTTCCTGTGTTCTGAGCCACATCCTCCAACTGACACTTTCAGAATGTTCCTGAACTCTTCACAGGCCTCCATTCTTGAAATTTTGTACCTGAGCCTTTAATACAAACATTTGTATATTAAAATTGGAATTCATTTGTGGCAAGACACGTGATATGGCATCAGTGATTAGATCGTATGCCCTTGGAATTCTATCAAAATTGTTTTTCTTTACTGCACAGTCATAAGGTTTATGATTGGGTTATAAACTAGGGACGAGAGATACTATTAAACGAGGTCAAAAGCATTTAGGTAAGTGCCATAACAACTTACTCAACATTCTTTAGGAGGGAATACATTTCCTAAAGGGACAAATTGAGCAGGATAAACTTTACAAAGGTCACATCTAGCGAGATTACAGTGAAAACGTTAAAGGGGTTATATCTGGCATGCTCGTGTGTTGACATATAGAACTATGAATGGTGGTAAACCTTGGGGCCATGCTAAATAAACAGTAGATTATGTATTTGCCATTTGAGACAGCAGGAGAGAAGTATATGTCTGAATGCTGAACATGCAGGCAAGTTGTCACATGGGGATAATCTTCTACCCACAGTGTGCAGGACCACAATCCATGTATATTTTTACCTAGTGATCGTTTATATTTATTTATATTTTTACCTAGTGTGCTAGCCCTTAAAAGTGAAGCCAGTGGGTGGTTCTTTTAATAGCATATTTCCCTAACTAGGACCTTTGAAATCAGTATTATTCTGAACTTTTGTCATCGTAGCTTTCATTTCATGGTAACTTACAGCACAATGTTATCAGAGCTACGGCAGTCCAAACCAGTGAAATTGGTAACTTTCTGTGTATAATATGATGGCACTCCTTCTCTTTTATTTTATTTTCCCCTCACAAACTACTGCTATCACTCCAGAGATGTAGGAGTTGTTTCTTCTTGTTTTCCTGTCCCACACTTAAGATCACTTAAGATCACTGGGAAGTCCACCAAAAATAACTCTTTAAGGCTGAAATAGGAGGCACATTGCAGCATTGTGGGTCTTCGCCTATGTAACACGGTGCAACCCTGAGGGAGTGAAGCGAACAACATCTTCAAGGGTCTGTGTAGCAGGATTTAAAAAGTGGTCTTAAAAAACTGTGACTGCACTCATGAGTTCAAAACTCTGAGGTATTTCAGAGACAGGTATTGTTACTTTTGACATATACTGAGATAGAGAACCCTTGGCAGTCGCTGCTTAGTGTGCTTTAGATTTTGGAGGTCTATCACTAGACAGGAAGTATTTAAACTAAAAAACAATTTCTTCAAAATCATCCCTTGGTGTTTCTTGGTGCAGAAATTGGAGTATCCGGTGGTGGGATTCAAATAATTCAACAACCGGTTCCTGTAATGGTATTCTAATAATTTAACAATTAGTTGTTTACAAGCACCATTTTAACAACCGGTTCTGCCGAAGTGGTGTGAACCTGCTGAATCCCACCACTGGGAGTATCCCATTTTCCAAATGTGTGCAATGTTAGAATGCAAGTGAACAAACCACTGGATTCTTTTTGCTCCCAGTTAGACCCTTCAGGAAGTTCCTGCAATCTCTTAAGAAAAATTGTGCCTGAGAAGCCAAGTGACACACTTAAAGGTCAGTGAAATGTTGAATGTATTATAGTAATGATGAAGAGTCTGAGATGTAATATATTGTGCTAACACTCTGGGTAAGGTGTGTGTAAATGCCATAAGAGTAGTCATACATGGTTCCATGAATGTAGATGATGGGTGGATAATATTTCAAGGAACCTCAAGCCAGACTTGTTCAAAAGCCTGTCCTGAGATTACCTAGCCAAATAATTTGTTTGAAATTTATATCTTTCAAGGCACTGGAAGAACTGGTGCCAATCCTTGCATTGAAATCATTGCTTAGGCAAACAGACCTAAACATCTTGAAACAATATTTCAAATGTTAGTGGAGTTAGGATCAAAACATATAATTTTTTTCAGATTTCTTCCTTAAAACTGGGTAGGGATAACTCAATTCACATATGGGCTTAGGGAAGGACAGTCACTCTCAACTGTCAACTACAGAATTCTCAGGGGACTTTTTTCTTTTTGAACCTCCCGTCACTCCAGATTCCATGACTAGGACAACTCATAATTATGCAACTGCCCATATGCCTTACAGTGCAATCTTATGCAGAGTAACTTCAGGTTAAGCCTATTGAAATAAATTGGTTTAGAGTAACTCTACATAGAACTACACTGTAAGACATATATAGAAGGTACACTAAGATATTAAAAGAGCGGAGGGCAAAACTTTGGCCGTTCTTTTTGAATATTTTGTTGAATGCCTTTTACATGGTTGTGATACGAACTGCTAGTCCATTTAAACTCCAAAGTAGTTTACCTAAGATTTAGGCTATCATGGCTTGATACCACGTACAGATACTTCAAAAGTATAGCTGGAAGATAAACAATATTTGTATCAGACTGAGTTGCAAATGCAGAAAACCTTTGTTACAGTTTTTTCAAATTGTTTTATTTCTATATCAGAACTGTTTTGTTTTATGTCTCAGTAAGTAACACATACAACCATGGCGTACATGTTTATTGTCCACCTTTGGGAAAACTGCAAATGGGCTGCAAGAAAAGTAATAGCATTCTCTTGTACTGGAAAAAAAACGTAACATTCGTTTCAACCACAATTGTATTGTTTCTGTGCAATCTACCACTTACGTCAGGATGTAGTTGGTGCTAGGGGAAAGCTACTGGCAGGAAGATATTATTGTAAAGCAAGAACGTGGGATAAGTGGCGAGGATGCTGGTGGGAACAATGAATGCCGAGAAAACCCAGTGCTTGCTGCATAGCTTCACCCCTGCAGAAGAACCCGGTCCTACGTCTCCCTGCATCTCACTGAGTATGACACTAAGACGTTACAGAAACACAGAGTGTTTTCCCAGAGCAGCCTTGTGCCCTTCAGTCGGCTGTATTTCCCTCCATACCTCCTTTTCATGCTCAACTGCTCATTTGTCCTTTGAGAATGCATGCCCTTGCAAAAAGGTATGTGCAAATGTTGTGGGGGTAGGCAGGTGTGTGTATGTGAAGGGCTGCAAAAGGGAGCTCCTTGTGTAGTACTCTTTTTACATAACAGACTGAGGAAAGGGAGTGATGAGTCTCTCAAGGAAACATAAACACTGTGTACTCATTAGAAGGCTCATTATAAATAAAGTGCAGAGAAGGTGCCCTAAGAGCAATCTCTTTCATGCGGGTGTTTATTAGGACAAAGAGCTTCTTTAATAGGGCAACCGAAAAGCATTCTGCCGCAATCATTAATAAACATTACCACTTTTACTGACTTCTGGGGAACAGCTTTGTCCTTTCCCTGTATCTTTGTGTTAAAGGGCCAGGCGCCTCTTTAATGTGTGTAAGTTAGGTACTGTCAAAGTGTTGCAAAGTTCTGTGCCGCGTCTGGTTCAGAAGGAAGAAGCTAGAGGTGCTGATCAATCTCCAGGTGATAATAAAGCTGAAATCTGGTGGATGAAATTAAAACTCAAGATCTCCTTGTCTCATTGGAGTGCTGGAGTGAAAGACAAATGCAAATGAGCCCATGTTAGAAAAGGGGAAATGCAAATGGGGGCAATCTGGCCTAGGCATCAGCATTAGGGAGAAGGGCTTAAAGATGTTTTGTGAATCATGCTTTTTTCCTTTGTTGTCATTCATCTCCAACAAAATGCACAGGGGGGTATGCTTGGGGTTGCACCCACTGGATTTATGCCCATCCTGACGCTAACAGCATAAAGGCAATAGATGTACCTGATGCAAATAGTCTTCTGTACATGCAATTTATTTCCTGGGGTACCAGGTTATGTACACAGGAAACAAGACCTGTTCAAGTGTGTGGAGACTGGGGCAGGGCCAGCAACAGTGGTGGGATCCAAAAATTTTAATAACAGTTCCAATGGTGGTGGGATTCAAACAGTGGTGCTGCCGCACACACGCACCTCCAGTCCCTATTGGGCAGGGAGGTTGCTTTAGTAACCCCTCCTCGGCACTCAGAAAAAATTAGTAACCACTTCTAGAAAAGTGGTGAGAACTGGTTGGATCCCACCTCTGGCCAGCAGGCCTGACCTTCAATTCTACCACTCTTATCATTTTTACACAAGCTCACACAACATATAAAATGGCAACTTGAAAAGATCTATGTTAAGGTGACCAGATTTTCACCTTTGCAATGCGGGGCGCGAGCAAGCTTTTGCGCTCCTGCGGCCGTGTGCGCCTCCCGTGCTGCCGCACTGCCTTCTAGGGCGGTTCCCTGTTTCCCCTAGTGACAGAGCTGAGAAGCAGTGAAGCGCCGCAAAAGACGATCCGTTCCTGTGGCGATCCTAAGTGCACTCGCACCGCTTGCACTGCCTAATCGGGAGAATTAAAAAACCCTGCGGGACGTGGGACAAATTGCTCAAAAGCGTGACTGTCCCGCCAAAAGCGGGACGTCTGGTCACCTTAATCTATATCGTTGTGGATTGAATTGGGGGGGGGGGGTAGGATGCACACAGCAGAAAAGTACAGCTTTACCTGTTTTAATGGCTATACCTCAGTGAAAACATTGCCTCCAATATTCTAGAGTAGCTAACCAGAAATTATTTTACTAAGAACAATAAAGCCTTGTGACTACTCAGTTTAAAAGTGCAACCCACAAATATTCTAAATAAATAGTAGCAATGATTAACAGAGCCATCTGAGGCACACCCTTTTAAGTCCATTGGGTTTAGATAGGGTTGGGAGGAAAATGTCCATCTATTTTAATAGAAGCATAATGTGAGGAAAAAGGCTGCTTTTCATGACATGGTGATAAAAACATCTGTTAAAGGGACAGCACATCTGTTAAAGGGACAGCTGGTCTAAACATCCCTACTTGTTCTCTCTCCCTCAGTGTTTGATTGCTAGTTCAATATGACAAAGAGGGAAAAAAATTAAAAATTCTTTCAAAAATGAAGGATGAGTGGCAAGTAGCTGAAGGGGAGGTTGGATGACTACACAGAGGCATGGATAAGGGTCAGGGGTTTGGTAGGGCAGATTGTTTTAATATCATGCTCAAGAGTAAGTGGCTTAGAATTGGACAGAAAAAAATTTGTGGTAAAAGCGCTTGGGAAAACAATAGAGAAAAAAAAATTAAGGAAAAGCATTTCCAGACCCAAATGGAGGGTGTGTGTGTGTGCTGAATTCAAAGGGAAAAAAATAAGCATTTGGAATCAAGATTCATTATAAACAACTAATATGGAAAACTAATAGGACGTTTATGAAAGCCTATGAGATGGCGACGAAGGAGGCGAAGAGGGCTTTCTTCTCCTCCTCTCTCACATCTGCTAGCTCTCTGCTTCCGGCACCAATTATTTCCGATGATTCGGTCTTTGGCCTGCCTCTATACTCCGGAAGAGTTCTGCAAATTCCTCAATTGACTATTCGCTGTAAGAGGCATTTATGAGCTTTTCGCGGATAAAATCGCGTCACTCCGCTGGGACCTTCCCCACTCTTTATCTGAATTAGTGAACTGGAGGCTCCCTTGCCGTCTTCGCGGGCCCATGTTTTGCCCAGTTTTCCCTACTCTCCGAAGCTTGCTGTTGACAGGGCCTTGGCTGCTGTTCGACCTACTGCATCCCTCTGGATCCGTGCCCCTCCTAGCACCACGCGTTACCGGGAGGCCAGTTACGACCCCACCTGTTGAAGATCGTGAATGACTCCCTTGAGCAAGGAGTCTTTCCCGGTGGGTTGGAAGGGAGGCGGTGGTAAGCCCACTCTTAAAAAAAGACGCGGAATTGAATCCTGGCGATCTGGCCCATTCACCACCCCGTCTCCCGAATCTTTCGTTACTACGGAAGGTAATTGCGAGAGTGGTGTTGGGGCAGCTTCAGGGTTTCCTGGATGGCGCATCAGCGTTCGATCCGCTTCGAATACCGGCTGCATTGCCGGGCGCTGGGCGGGAGACCGTTCTGTAGCTGGAACAGATCCGCACCGGATGCGGCTTGACCATTAATGGCCGGAAGGACGCTGGCTGTTATTGTTAGATCCCCGCGAAAGCGTTTTGATATGGTCGACGACAGAATGACCCACCGCCTGGCCGCGCGGCGTTGCGGGGCACGGTCCTTCAATGGATTGCCTGCGTTCCTCCGGGATCCGAGTCAGCAAGTGTGGTGTGGGGACCAAGCCTCCCGGCGGTGCCCGCGCTTCATTGTGTCGGTGCCTCAGGGAGCGCTACTGTCCCCGCTCATTATTTTAATATCTACGTCAGGCCCCTTACGCTCAGAAGGCACGGAGCTTTGGGCTGATCTCCTCATCAGTATGCGGCGATACTCAGCTCATTCATTGATGGAGGGGAGAGCAGTCATTTACCCTGCAGCTCTCCAGCACTGTTTGGAGGCTGGGTTGCTGGTTGGTTGCAACAGTTCAGGTTAAAACTTAGTCCATCAAAGGCGGAGATCCTCACCAGAAGCTGATGCGTTACTGGGGAGGGTGAGAATTTCCAGCTTTACGCCCGGTGTGGGAGGGAGAGACCTCATTGGTAGCCAGCCCCCCCAGTCCATAGCCACGAGGGTCCACCTGGATTCACCGTCTCTTTCGATGGGGACCCAGGTGACCCATATATAACCCGGGTTGCGAACATCTTTGGCAGGCCCGGCGGCTGGTTCCCATCCTCTCCCGCACCACGGGCTTCAGCCACGATTGATCCACGCAACGGTTACCTCCAAGGCTGCGTTAAGCTGGCTTCATTTCTCTGGCCGAGACCTGCCCTTCCGCGGTGGTTGATCCGAGGAGGTTACAACTGGTCCAAAAAATGCAGCAGCCCGGCTGCTGCTCGGGGAGCACCTTCGGCGATCATATTCAACAGCTCACTGCACCGCTTGCATTTGAAATACCGGTTGAGATTCCGGATCGCCTTCAGGGCATGGGTACTTACCTTTAAGGCCTTACTGGCCTGGGACCCTCATACCTTACCGCCGGACGGCATTACCCCATATGTCCCTACTAGGCCTCTACGTTCAGCGGAGGCCAATTTACCGGTAGTCCCTGGCCCCTCAATGCAGTCGGCTGGCCTCTACGAGGGTCAGGACTTTTACAGCCCTGGCCCCTACCCGGTGGAACACTCTTCCTCCAGCTGTCCGGGCCCTGCGGGATCTTGGTGAGTTCCGCAGGGCCTGCAAGACGGAGTTGTTCCACCGGGCCTTTGGAGTGTCCAGCCGCTGATATAAGTGCCCCCGCCGCCTCCTACATTTTGGGCCCATTACTGTAAAGGATTCAATGGTGTTGATGAGTGGGTCAGCCGTTGACAAGCGTTCCAGCCGGGCGATCGTTGCATCTGCAGCGGAGACATTATCTCTGCGAGAGAGATGAGAACTCCGTTCCCATATATGGGAATCCGGGAGGAGGGATGGGATGGACAGAGTTAACCAGCCTGCGCTTCTGGGCGGAGACTTTATAACTGCCACATCGTGTACGTGAACTTTCCGAATATGCAGACCAAACGGTCTTTGCACCAAAAAAAATTTTATTTCTGCTTCTATGGAATTCCTTACATTTATTGGCAGGAATCCTAGTTCATCTATCTTCCTAGTGCAGTGAACCTCTGGTGTCTCGGCATGGAAATTCGAGATCAATTCCTGTGGAAGATGCGGTAGCCCCCAAAGAGGAGCTCGGAGAAAGCACTTCTATGGATTGGGAGGAACCGGCGGGAGAACGGGTCTGGCTGGTAACTCTTTCCCGTCCTAAATATCGACCACAGAGTCTTCCCTCCTCCGTTGGGGCGAAGATTTGAGGAGACGATCATGTGGACTTACATGAGTCGTTTGGTAGCTATCTATGGATCGAGCGCCTGGATGGATCGGATATCTGCCCGTTTCCGTGTAGATTACCAACCTGGAATGCAACCATCCGTCACGGGGAAGCCCAGTCTGACCACCTTTCATGCGGCAACACAGGGAGTCCATTGAAGACGATTCCTGGACTCGTATTTTGGTGATTCTCCCAGGAATGTTTCGTGGCCCCCAGATCCCGGATCAACATAACCGCACCTGAGGTGCCCCGTGGAACCACCCGGTGGAGCACGATGTCATACGTTCAGATGAAGAGGAATCTCGAAGGAAAAGCCTGCATTACCCATCCGGATCTATTCCCTCCATCAAAGAGAGCTGGGATGAGGAAGTGGGCCGACTTCGAGATGCCAAGTTAAAGCTTATGGGCCCGTGAGCAGCCAGCTATGGGAAGAGCGAAACGAGAGCAGCGCTGCAGCAAGAGAAGCGTGAAAACCACCAAAGAGACCGGGAACAGCAAGCGCCAAAGAAATCCAACTTCCAGATTGGACCAGTGGACATTCAAAAGGCAGGCTGCAACGACTTGTAATATATGCAGAACCTATCAGTCCATGATAAAGTCCACCGGAACACTCCAAACTGGACTTACGAGGCGTCAGGAACGCGAAAGCGTTCAGGCCTTGCGTCACGCTTAAAGTGAACTAACTACCTGCAGCTGTTCAGCGAGGGCGAACTGGCCAAACTGGAGCGAGAGAAGCAGCTTTGCATGCGCACCAGGATGCCTTGACTCGCAAGGAGAGACGCTTTAGTCGCACTTTGTGGAGAGGGAACTGAAGAAGCAGCAAAGAACAAAGATGCCCCCCCAAGTTGGAGTCGCTGTCCACTTTCTAGTTTAATAGCCAACGCCAGAGGCGTGATGACTGCTGGGTCCTGCTACCTTCGGCTACCGCGATCTACCCACCTTCCAAGGACCGGCTCCCCAACGGAAGCAATTTTCGGCGGCACCGGCGTTGGTACCCCCACCTCCACCGATTCCGGCCCTGCGCCGCTACCTCAACCTCACGCATTGCGCCGCCAGCGCTAGCGCCAAGGGAGCGATGGAGAGGGATATTACAGACCTCCAATACCATGCCACCCGTTCCGATGGGACCGCTTCCAAACTCCCTACTTCCCATCCTACAACTTCGATGCCCACATGGGAGGGACTACTTGGCGATTTGTGTACCCGGTCTGAACAGCGAAAAAAATCACGGGACATGAACGGTTCCGTCTTAGATAGAGAGCGGCAGCCGACTGGTTTGACATGACTCTTTTTGAATCTCTACAAGATGAGGATACTACGCATACGCCGATTGCCGAAGCGTTCCTCCAAACCTTAAGGGCTCACCACCGCTTCCAGAGATCCGGGTGCTGAAAATGAAGCCATCAAGCACCATCAAATCCTATTCCAGCAAGGCAACTTAGCTCGATTTGCAGAATGTTCGCCTGTAATTTAGATGCGGCGGCTGCTCGACTCCCTCTAGGTGGCCTGAAGCGGCATGGAAATGTGAATACTTCCGGATGCTGTCGACGGCAAAGCTGCGTGAAAGCGGTGTTTTCCTAATTGGGATCCCCGCTTTTCTATTGCTGATTGGATCGAGCTTGGGATCCCAGGTGAAGCGTCTTTCGTTTGAATTGCTCGTGCGGGGAACCGCCAGCCCAAAAGAGCTCCCGCCTTCACGACCACCGCTGCGACTCCCAAAATAGCCAAGCCCAGCAGCCTCTACCGAGACCACCTCCGAAGCGCCCGTCGCCCGTCTTAGGGATTGTGTCTTTACTGCGGAGGACCGGGATTCATCTAGCCTGCCAACGCTGCCAGCGAAAAACAGAAGCCCGGCAACTGCTCGCACGCTGTAGCACATACCATCTGCCAAGCCAAACCACCGCATAAATCCGGGCCGTCTAGCGGGCCTCTCGTCTAAAGAGCAGTTACCGAAGGCGACCAAGAGGAGGGGAAGCAGCTGTTTGCCTCTCTTCAGCCCCATGCTGGATATGAGTTCGACTCAGATCGCGGTTGAGTGAAGGCCCAGCAAGGCTCCCATTATTCCCGATTCAAAGCGTTTCTGGCCAACCCAGCTAAGCATGCTTTCCGGATTATAGCCTCTCCAGCCCTTGTAGATTCTGGGTGCTCCCATTGTTTTAATGCGGCCCCATTTTGGGTGGCGGAGGAACTTGGTCTAGACCGAGTCCCCCTGGCTAAGCCCATACCATTCACCCAAATGGGCGGCCAGTCCCTCTCGGGAATTGAAAAGGACCGTGCCCATGATTCAAAGCAACCCGGATTTCTCGGCTCAGCTGCGCTGACCGATTGGGGAGAAAAATTAGTTTTAAATTCTGGCGCCGGTGGCCTATGAAACCTCCATAGCTCTGGGCATGCCATGGTTGCTGTTGCATGAACCAAAATTCATCCTGGAAAGAAAGGATCTTAGAATTCACTGACCCTCTCCTGCCCGGGAGAACACATGAATTGGTGGGAAAACTCACGCTTCTCGTGACATACCCCTTTGGCTTCATCCAGCGATGCCGCTCTAGTATTGCTCCCGATTCTACCGGCATTCCACCGGCTTACCAAGATTTAGCCAGAGTATTTCAGGAGCAGAATGCAATCAATTGCCACCCCATAGAGACACTGACTGCAAAGATTATTACAGCCAGAGCAACTGCCCAAAGGTAGGAATCTACCGCATGAGTCCCAATGAGGAGAAGGAACTTCGTGCCTTCTTAGACAAGAACCTCGCTCGCGGGTTCATACGGCGTACCAAACACACACATGCTGCTCCTGTATTGTTTTGTTAAAAAAAAGGATGGGTCTTTAAGACTCTGCACGGATTACCGAGGACTCAATGCGGTTTCCCTGTCCAATAAATACCCTTTGCCATTAATCAAGGACCTTTTAGATGCATTGGGCAAGGGTAGCATTTTACTAAGTTGGACTTAAAACTTACTACAGGGTCAACGAAGTGCGGAAGGCTATGAACATTTGACTGCATTTAACCACGAAATTTGGACAGTATGAATGCTTAATAATGCCATTATTCCGGGTTAAGTGGGGCCCCGAACTTTATGGCCCTTATCAGCAGAAGTTCTCCATGATTTATTATACAAGGGTAGTGGTGTACTTAGATGATGTTTTAATTTATTCACAAACCATGGAAGAGCATGGGGCATTGGTTGGAAGTATTGCAGCTTGCTCAACAACTCCCTCTTTGCCAAACTTTCTAAATGTTGTTTCCACCAAACCTCTATCGAGCTATTTGGGTTACGGATCTCTTCCGAGGGGCTAAAATGGATCCTGCTAAGATTGGCGCAGTCCTCCAATGGCCTGCTACCAATCGAAGGAACTCCAATCTTTCTAGGGTTTGCAAGCTTCTATCGTGACTTTATACCCCAATTAAGCTGAACTGACTCCCACTCACAGACCTCTTACGCACTAAGGGTAAAGATCCACAGGCTGCCAAGCCCAGGGCCCCCCTTTCCTGGTCTAAAGAATGTCAGACAGCCTTTCAGCTTTAAAATCAGCTTTTACTACCCGAACCTATCCTGAAACACCCTGACCCAGATCTTCCGTTTGTGGTTCCGCGTGGATGCCTCGGACAAAGCGCTTGGGGAAGCCCTGTTGCAGAGAAATAAAGATGATAGGCTGGTTCCGTGTGCTTATTTATCAAAAGAAATTCTCCGGTGCTGAGCTCAACTGGACTGTAGGGGATAAAAGAGACTGCGGCCATCAAAGTAGCACTTTCCACTTGGCAAGCCACTGGCTGGAGGAGGCGAAACACCCCTTTCAAGTTTGGTCGGATCACAAGAACTTGGCAGCCCTCTCCACCCCCCTCAAGATGTCCGCAAAACAACTCCGTTGGGCGATTTCTTTTCTAGTTTCTCTTTCACTGTCCATTTTCCCCGGAAAAACCAATAAACTGGCGGATGGCTCTCGCGCCTACCCGGGGAGGGTGGAGCTGCCGGGATATTCGGCACTGTTCTCTCCCCCTCCCAATTGGGGCTGGCTGTCACCCGATCTCAGGCGTCTACTCCTCCTTCTCCACCCATTCCCAGCCTGGTCTCTCCTTTCCCTCACGGGAACTTCGAGGCCCGGGGCTTGTGAGAGCCACCAGCGGAGGAAGGTGACTCCCAATTGCGCCTGGAGAATGGTGTTTGGCGAAGTTGTTGAGTGCGATGCCTCCCTCCGTAGCAGGTTCTCGAGGCCTGTCATGATGCCCGCTTCGGCTGGACATTTTGGCTTCCTAAAAACTCTGCATTTGGCCCTTGCCGTTAATTTTGGTGGTGAAAGCAGCGATGCGCAAGGAACATCGAGAGCTATTATATTAAAAGGTTGCTCCCTGTTTGTGCGGAAGCCAAGAGCGTTCTGGGAAAACCCCATGGTCTGTTGAAGCCTCTCCCGGTGGCCTCCACGCCCCTGGGAAGTCATCTCCATATGGATTTTTATTACGGATTTGCCAGATCCAAGTCAGGGCAACCGCGGTCTTGTGGGTGGTGGTGGACTTATTTTTTCGTAAACAAGGCCCGATTTCATCCCATGTGCTTCCATCCCCTCCGGCTCCCTACGGATTAGCGCGTCTGTTCGACATTTCAGCATGTTTATCGTCTACACTCCGCCCGTTAAGGTGGTCTCCAGACCCAGCGGGCCCCGAATTCCATTTCAAAAGTTCTGGAAAGCTTTTTTCTGCAGGTTTGTTTGGGGGCCGCCTCGGCGATTGCCGCCCTACCGCGTTCAAAGTGGCGGCGTTTGGAGTCAGAGAGAGCGAACAGAACCCTGGAGCAGTATTTACGTTTGTTACACCAACTTTACCGCAAGAACCTAATTAGATCGCGAGTTAATTCCGTTTGCGAGAATCCATACCTATAATAATCGCGAGTTCACCTAGCAGTACAAAAAACCCCCCCTGCGAAATTGTGTACTGGAGTCGGTCCTTCCCTCCGTTGCCGCCAACTTCACCCTCTGAGGCGTTGAATCCTCCGGAGTTTCAGCAGTGGATTTCATCTCTGGCCGAGGGGTGAAGAAGTAAAAAAATGGTCCAGACAGCGCCTTACCTAACAGGCTAAAGACTCCCAAAACTTCAAAGCGGATAAGCACTGCTTCCGGATTTCCCTTTACGTGTGGAAGCCTGGGTGTATTTGTCTACCAAAAATCTCAGAGGCGATACATGAAATTTTTTCAAAAGCTAGGCAAAGATTACGGTGGGACCTTTTCCAGATTACTAAAGTACAGATTAATGATGTCACTGCTGATTGGACTTTGCCTGAATTCTCTAGAAGTAATATCCATCCTGTCTTCCATTTCCAGTTTGCTCCAAAAGGGGGCTCCCGTTTCTCGATGCCTGGCACGACCACGCCCGGAGAGACCCCCCACCGACTACTGGAATTATTGATGGCCACAAGCATTACGAAATTGGCATGCCATCCCTGGACTCGATTTTAATGGCATAGCGGCTTGCAATATTTGAGTCTCTTGGGTTGGGATATTCCTCTGGGTATAATCAATGGAGTTTTATTCCGAAAAGTATTGGCGCCAAACACTAGCCCTCATTTCTGCTTTCCATCAGCACCTTTCCGCACAAACCTGGGGAGGAGAAGTCTTTTAAGGAGGCAGAGTCGCAGGATTCCAATGGTGTATTTGATGGCCCGGGTCAGCCCTTCGCCTGGCCTTGACTGCATTACCACACACCCGGGCGATGGGCCAGCATCTAGCGGAGACCTTATCTCTGCGAGAGAGATGAGAACTCCGTTCCCATGGGAATCCGGGAGGGGGGATGGGATGGACAGAGTTATAACCTGTGCTTCTGGCGGGAGACTTTATTCCTGCCACGTCGTGTACGTGAGCTTTCTAGGATGTCTGAATAAACGGTCTTTTACACCAAAAAAGCCTTTTATTTCTGCTTCTATGGAATTCCTTACAATTACCATCTATGGGCCCACTCTTTTTCTCCCCTTCTGGGAGAGTTTAACAGGGATTGTTGTGGGCATTGCTGTTATTAGTCGTTCTTAATTGCTGCATTTTAACTTAAATTATTTACAGTCTATTATGTAACTGTTATTTTATGTTGTTCACCGCCCAGAGCCCTTCGGGGGTTGGGCGGTCTATAAGACTGAGAAATAAATAAATAATAAAATAAATAAAAAGGCCTTGAAGAGGTGAGGAATTTCAGTGGAGTATAATGCCATAGAGTCCACCTTCCAACAAGGCCATTTTCTGCAGTTGAACTGGTCTCTGTTTCCTGGGGATCAGTTGTCACACTGGGAGATTTCCAACCACCACCTGGAGCTTGGCAACCCTATTTTATGGCCTAGAATTAGGTTGCCAGTCAAGTGCTGGCAACCAGCATGAGCTATAGGGGTCTGGGACAAACAGAATAAGCACTATGGCAGTCGTGCACCAGGATTCCACCAAAATTCTATAGTTCTGCCATAGCATTTCTCACAATACTAGAACCAGGGGGCATTCATTGAAAATGCTGGGGGGAAGAATTGGGACTAATAAAAGGAAACACTTCTTCATGCAACATGTGATTGGTGTTTGGAATATGCTGCCACAGGAGGTGGTGATGGCCACTAACCTGGATAGCTTTAAAAAGGGCTTGGACAGATTTATGGAGGAGAAGTCGATGTATGGCTACCAATCTTGATCCTCCTTGATCTCTGATTGCAAATGCCTTAGCAGACCAGGTGCTCAGGAGCAGCAGCAGCAGAAGACCATTGCTTTCACATCCTGCACGTGAGCTCCCAAAAGCACCTGGTGGGCCACTGCGAGTAGCAGAGTGATGGACTAGATGGACTCTGGTCTGATCCAGCAGGCTAGTTCTTATGTTCTTATGGAATCCTTGAGTGCCAAGTTAATGCACTAGCATCACTTCTGGGTTCCATAATGATTATTTCTCCCACTCCATATTTTTCTCCTGCCATTCTACCTAGTTGGTACCTGAGCACACACCCTTTCCAGGATGAGCAGTCTCCTGAGATAACAGGAGATCTGGTCACTTTTTTGTCTTCAAGTTGCAAGTGACCTAAGGCAACATCAAAGGATCTCGAGGCGAGAGATGTTCAGAGGTGATTTGCCATTGCCTGACTCTGTGTGGCAGCCCTAGATTTGGTTGGTGGTCTCCCATTCAAGTACTAACCAGGGCTGACCATGCTTAGCTTCCAAAATCTGATGGGATTGGGTTAGCTTTAAAAGGGGCTTGGACAGATTTATGGAGGAGAAGTTGATTTATGGCTACCAATCTTGATCCTCTTTGATCTGAGATTGAAAATGCCTTAACAGACCAGGTGATTGGGAGCAACAGCCGCAGAAGGCCATTGCTTTCACATCCTGCATGTGAGCTCCCAAAGGCACCTGGTGGGCCATTGCGAGTAGCAGAGAGCTGGACTAGATGGACTCTGGTCTGATCCAGCTGGCTTGTTCTTATGTTCTTATGTTCTTAGCATGTGCTATCCCGTCAGGGCGACCCCCTCAGAAGGCTATATCGAGACTGGACCACATCTACTTCTTGCTATTTTCTGCATTGTAGATAAACACTGGGTGCACCAATGGACATAAGAATAATAAAGGCAAGGAGTACAAAAACTGTCCGTGACTGATAAAACGAATTTGTGACTAAGGAAAGGGTGGAAAGAAATCATTAGGAATAAAATGTAGAATTTTAACAAAAAATAAAAAGGAGATGAGGGGATGACACACAATGAAAATGGTAGGCAGAGTTTGTACTATATTTAATACATTTTACCATAATCTAGCAAACCTTTTTATCTACTATAATAGCATATTGACCAGTTTCTTTCCCCCACAGCCGTTTCTTTCCTTTCCTCCTCTGGTTATACATTTTTGATTTGAAAGCCCTGTGAGAGAAAATACCTCTCAGACAGTTTCTAAGTACAATCATTGTTCAAGGTAAAGTCCTTGAGGATTTTTCCAATTTATATTAGTATCAGTGACAACCCTTGAAGCCAAAGAAGACTTTAAGGAACCTTTGATCTATTTTATGGTTACAAAGGTTGTTTTTTTAGAACAGGAGGGGATTTCTGCCTATGACAGTGTGGGTAGTATTTGCCGACTTGCTTTTCCAACTGCAGATTCCCCACCCCATGCCAGAGGATGTACACATGAAATGGCCATTCCATCAGCCCCACTGCACTTCAGATCCAACCCCTTCAGACCCAAGCCTTGTTTCCTTGGACCCGAACATGAGTATTGTGCTTTCCTCAGTGTTGTCTTCCCATGTCAATTATCTCATAAGACTACAATTCTCTCCTTTCATCTTAAACCCGTCATAAAAACTGTGTGTTTCCTGGAGAATCTTTGAAGCACAGGGAACTAGGCTACAAAAGTAACAGGAACCATCTTTCACTTGTGACATTTAATTTGCCTCTAAGGCACAATATATATTTAGTGAAACAATCTAATAGCTTGAGCTATAGGAAATCACTGGATTGTTAAGTATATTAGCTTCCTTGAATGCTGAAACAACATAGCAGCTAAGCATGGGTGGATCCACATTTTTTTTGGAAGGGGAGCTAAAGTACAAAATGATATCCCCCAATATATTATATTCATTTTTCTTTGTACATATATAATCAAGAACTGTTTTAAATGATACAATAAATGAGGTTGACCTCTAGGAATGGTTAATGCATTATTGCACTTTTACCTTATTTTACCCATCTATAAAGTTTGTGTGTTCCCTCAACTCCTCTGCACACACCTAAAAATCCCAGCTAATAGTGGGATTAACATTAGCCATAAGAAAATCAATATGATCTTCATCAGGTCCAGAGATGTTTATCTCTGAACCTGATTCATCGGCGGATGGATGGCTGTATATTTTGGACAATATAATACATGATAAGAAATTCAACCTTGCCAAGGCTGCAGAGGCAAAGAGGCAAGTCCAGAAGGTTTTTTTTTTTTATCAAATCTGCCCTGGCAAACAGCTGTAGGCATGGATTAGAAATATGCTTTAGTAAAAGCTTGCCTGAAAGAGGGGTTGGAAAGAACTGATAAATATATAGAGTAAGTTATCCTTACAGTGAGGGTGCCATATAGAGTTTTGAACTAGGCCAACATCATGTAATGCCTCTTTTCCAATTAGCAATTTACAGAGTCTAATAGGGTCTCAGAATATAACCGACTCTAAAGAAGATAGAAAGTATAATTGCAGGATAGGAGACAATAGCTTAATCCACTGATTCTCCATCAAACAGAACTGAAATCCAGATTTAACCCCTTAGCAGCAGCCTAATAGGGGGAATTGGGGCATGCATACTACAAAACGAGGCATCTCTACAGGGTAATTGAGCCTCCCCCACCTCCTAGCAGCAGCCTAATTGGAGAATGGGGAACATGTGATGCAGAATGAACCATCTCACCAAGCAGTTGACCTTCATCCTCTCTGCCTGTTACCCAGGGCACCTGCCTCCCTCTCCCCCTCCTGGATCCAGCCCTGCCACTAAGATGAAAGCAGCAATTATTATGGGTGGGAATCTCAGTTCTTTGAAATTTAATTTTCCTCTTGCACTATATTAAGGATTTTCCATGTCAAGTAAGTAGCCGTGGTAGCTGATATTTTTTTTCTTTTCACTGGAAGTACTTAAAATATCTATTGGCTTTTAACTAAGGTCAACTGACTCTGCACTGAGATGCAATCACAGTGGACAACAAGAGCAGGAGGTGAGGATTTCTTGCACCCAGTGGGAATATGGCTTCCCTCCTCCATGTCCAGTCCTGCTTTTCCCTCTTCCTATTAGGTAATGTGCCACCGTTCTTGGGGCTGTCCCCAGGAACTCCCACTATATGCCCCAATTGGAGATCCCCATATGGTGGTTCACCCTACTTTTGTTGGTTTTTTTTTTACTCCTTGTTGAAAGTGGTGTGGAAGTAGCTGTATAGAAACAACATTCTGCATTGTTCCTTGGCCTGTTTCCAGACCCAGTAGCTAGGCTGGGCTGGATTCCCATTTCAGAAATATTCTGGACAGGAGATAAATCTCTATGGACCTGGTCTAAAGATGTTGATAAACTGGACACCTTTAGTGTAGAAAACCTGCCCAAACAGCGTAAGTCACTACATATTTCTCAGTTTAAAGGTGCACCTTTTCAGAATTGTTGTTTTCCTTGAGACATTATTAATATTCTTTCTTTCACTATTTTTTTTAAAATCAGTTTAATTAGGAAGATTTTGCAGCCTGACCAGCCCTTTTGGGTGTCTTCCTTTGCAGAAAATTCAGTCAAGGCCTGACCTTGATCAGGAATTGGGCGCTCTGCTCCTCTCTGTATGCAAATGACACTAATTAATCCAACACAAACATCAATATTTTTGCAAAGCATAACCCCAAGTGCCGTTTTATGACCATGTAATTTACAAGGCCTTAAACTACATTAAAATTACCACATACAGTGTTTACAGTTTAATTACACGGCTATTTGCCTTACCCAATCAAGTGTTATTCATATAGTCCTTCTCCACTGGCCCTAAACTTACCTAAAAAGAAAACAAAACCTCTTGCTAGCGCAATAAGAATAGCAAATATTTAGCAGGAGAAATTCTTCCAAATTGCTTCCTCTGTTTTTGTGAATATTGAAATAGATTGTATTTATTCTAGCTAAAGTAATTGTAGTCTGTTCGTTTGCAGTATTCATTAATGCCTGCTTGTCCAGGATAATTTCAGGGTATAAAAATGGCACCTATAAAAGATTTTCCAATTTGAAAAATATTATTCAATCCACAAGTCTCAGCTCATGAATTTTACTTTCTCATTCCCTAATCGTATGTAAACTTGCTTTTCTTCAAGAAGGCCACTGTATTATACCAAAAGACCCAAGAAATTATTACCAGTATTTACCACCTCACCCTCTAGGATGTAGTTAAGTTTATTTAATGATTGGAAACTTACCATCTCCATATTTCTTCCTTGTCTGTCAGGTGCCCCCTCCCAATTTAATCATGAGATCTGTTTAATCATGGCAGGATAATGGTAGTAATGGTATGGCAGACACACAGTGTAGTTCTCAGCAAAGTTACACTTTTCTAAGCTCATTGACTTAGAAATGGTTCAGAAGGTTATAATTCTGCTGAGAATTGCACTGTGTGTGTGGAACAGCAGTGTTCTCTTAGGCAGCCTGTGGCTTCTTCTTGCAGCTGCACCAATGCAAAACATGCATTTGGAACTCAATTAGAAGAAGGAGGAGGAGGAGGAGGAGTTTGGATTTATATCCCCCTCTTTTTCTCCTGTAGGAGACTCAAAGGGGCTTACAATCTCCTTGCCCTTCCCCCCTCACAACAAATACCCTGTGAGGTGGGTGGGGCTGAGAGAGCTCCGAAAAGCTGTGACTAGCCCAAGGTCACCCAGCTGGTGTGTGTGGGAGTGCACAGGCTAATCTGAATTCCCCAGAAAACCCTCCACAGCTCAGGCGGCAGAGCGGGGAATCATACCCGGTTCCTCCAGATTAGAATGCACCTGCCCTTAATCGCTACGCCACTGCTTCTCCTTTAGTCCTAGTTTTTGTGAAGCCAAGTAATAAGCTGGCATTATTACTTGGAAGAAAGCATTAACATTATGGCCAAGTTCAGATTTTTTTTGGATCAAGTCATTCACATTAAATTATATTTCTTTCTTATAAACAGTCCCAAGAAAGGCAGAGTTGCCATTGCTGAACTACACAAATTTGAACAGTGTAATGGGTGAAAGTAGAAGACAGTGCAGTAAAAGCAAAATATGTACTTTAATCACTGCAGTGCAAGGCATGCTATCCTATCCCACTATAAACGCAACCTTCTGGACAAAACAGTGGAATGTGACACTTGCTATCTCATTCACTTGCCCTTCTCTCCCACTGCTGAATAATTACAGCCCAGTACCATCTGCAGCTGCCCGAGGAGGAGCAGACACAGACATTGGCTGCTCCCTCTGGGCAAGTAGTGATCGCTGGTGGCTGCAACTGCGCCATTAACTGATGTGTGGCATCTAGGAACAAGAGGAAGCTGGTGCCATGGAGCTAAGAAGGGAGGAAAGGCAAGAGGGGTTGCTCTCTTTGGTGGTCATCATTAACCATTGTGTACTGATGCAGGTATCTGGGAAGAGGATGAAGATTTGCAGGCAGCTGGTGCTGTGGGGCCGGGGGGGGGGGGGGGGGGGGATATGGCAGGAAGGATTGACCCCCTCAGTAGGTACTTTTAACCCATCAACAGTTTTCTAGAGGCAGTTGTATTTGTTCATTCAACAGGCTTTACTGCTAGTATATAATATATGTTACAGATCAATTACATGGCATAAAATAAGTACCAACAGAACATTCTACAGTAACATCTAGTATATCATACAGCCTCTATATAACATGGTATACATCCACAAATTCCATCCCAAATTCTGTTACAAACACCTGGATTTCATGGCCATTTCGTGCCCTTTCATTAGGTCGTTTCATGCCCTTTCATGCCACTTTCTCTGAACCCACGGTTTAATCTTGCACATAAATCTCTCATCACCGATGTGATGTTGAGCGATTCAGTGATGTGCATTGCATTTCCTCGTTTTACCCATATGCTGCAAAGCTATAATCCTGGTACAGTTTGAGATTGATTTGGTGATATTTAGTAACCCTAGGCGTATTACACTGTCATGGATCAAGCAAGATGTTTGATCCTACACTCGTCACAATATCTGATATGGAGATTAGCAGATAGGACAACTTGCAAACCAAAAGTGGCAATAACTCATAAAGCATTGTGAGAGACCACTGGTTCATGTGCAGAGACCTTCCTTCTTCACTGTGTTTTGAGTTCCACTACTCGTCCTGGTGTACAATATGCTGTCGAGGGTTTTAAGTGTCTATAATCTCCTTCACCTACATAGAATGGCAAAACTCCTGCAATCAATGTAGTCCTGGTGAGAGAAGGAGACAACCCCATCAGCAAGTTGCATTAGTTTCAGTACAAGTATGAGGTGGCAGAATGTGCCTTCAAACTTCTTGGCCATGTGAATGTTTGTCTCCTAATATTTTCCATATTTTAAAAAGCTGGTTTTTTGAATGCGGCTTTTTATATAGGGCTGCATATAAAATATGACATTCTTGCTGACACAGTATTTTCGTTCTCTGTGGCTCTTGCAGAATGTGATCTCGGATACTATGACAGATAAAAGCAATCAGTCTGCCTCAACCGTTGTGCCCTTAACTTCAAGGTCTCTCAAGGCATCTGCCCATGAGAGACCAGTTTTCAGTATGGAATTCATGCATAACACAGCCTGCCTAATCCAGAGAGCAAGGACTGAAAAACTACTCATCTGGCGGAAGATGAAATGTTAATTTGATGGAAAGGGCAATCAGAGAAACCAAACTGTGAATTGATCTGTTTATGGTTGACTAAAAGGGTGGGGGGAGAAAATAGGTGGGTGCTGATAAAAGAGCATACCTTTCGGAGCAGACTGCTTTTGAAATGAATGTCAGCTCCTTAATTCGTATTGAGAGGTATCTAGAAATCCTTTACACAAGAGGCTGATAGGAGGTGGCAGGTTTTGTGACGAGCAGTTTGTTCAGGGCTGCAAGGAACAAACCACTGACAGGAGTGTGTCTGAGATGGTCATTTATGCTAAGAGTCAAAGTGAATGTCCTCATCAATAAGCAGATGACATGTTAAATAAGTGCTAGGGCAGAGTGACTGGGAGGCAAGAAACGGGGGGGGGGGATGTAGTAATACGATCCTTGACTTTTTACACTTTAAAAGAGATGTCTCCACATGCTGTTTATCTTAGGTACCATGCTAGAGGTTTACTTCAGAGTTCTATTTCAAATGCACAAGCACTGTACATCCAAATTCTTCGTCCACTAAATGCAACCCTGAGTTGGGGTCATAAAAATAAGAACATAAGAACAAGCCAGCTGGATCTAGTCCATCTAGTCCAGCTCTCTGCTACTCGCAGTGGCCCACCAGGTGCCTTTGGGAGCTCACATGCAGGATGTGAAAACAATGGCCTTCTGAGGCTGTTGCTCCTGAGCACCTGGACTGTTAAGGCATTTGCAATCTCAGATCAAAGAGGATCAAGATTGGTAGCCATAGATCGACTTCTCCTCCATAAATCCAGCTTTCAATTCCAATGAAATCAGTATATGATCAATGTATTGTCGAAGGCGTTCATGGCCAGATTCAACTGGCTGTGGTGGGTTTTCCAGGCTGTGTGGCTGTGGTCTGGTAGATCTTGTTCCTAACGTTTTGCCTGCATCTGTCACAGAGAAAAGTCTGTTTCACAGTGTGTCTAGTGAGAAGGGAACATTTAGTGGGGTAAATTGACAATGTCCCAGGGTGGGGAACCAATCAGTAAGTATTTGGGAGGAACTTGCTATGCAAAGGTGTGGTTGAGTGCATTGTATTGTGGGTGGGGTTATCAGTCCATTTTTTAAGGACTGGTAGCCAAGATTTGTTAATTTTCAGAATCTCTTCTTTCTTGTTGAAGTTGTCTTGGTGTTTGTGAATTTCAATGGCCTCCCTGTGCAGTCTGACATAGTAGCCTTCCGAATTGTCCAGAATTTCAGTGTTCTTAAATAAAATGTTATGTCCAGTTTTGTTTAACACATGTTCTGCAACTGCAGATTTTTCAGGATGGTTAAGCCGACAGTGTCTTTCGTGCTCCTTAATACGAGTGTGAATGCTGTGTTTTGTGGTTCCTATGTAGACCTTTCTACAGCTGCATGGTATGCAATAGACTCCTGCAGAAGTGAGGGGGTCTCTCTTGTCCTTTGCTGAACATAGCATCTGCTGTATTTTCCCGATTGGATTGAAGATGGTTTGTAGGTTTTTGCTTTTTCATCAGTTTCCCTATTTGTGACTCTTTTGATATATGGTAGAAATATTTTTCTTGTGGTGGGCTGTTTCTCCTCAGTCCTCTGAGTTTCTCTTGGTCTTAAAGCTCTTCTGATTTCTGTTGTGGAGTAGCCATTAGCCTGCAGAGCCCAGTCTAGATGATTGATTTCATCAGGGAGGAGGTGAGGTTCACAAATTCGTTTTGCATGATCTGTCAGAGTTTTGATTATGCCTCTTTTCTGTTGTGGATGGTGGTTGGAGTTGTGTGTTGGTTTTCTGTATACTTTGTGGCCCAATTCTGTATACTGGTGATCAGCATCTCCATTCAATGAAGTCTTGTTTGGCATTAGGGTGATGTTCTAGCATCCAACCAAAACTCTTTTGTTTAACCACAGAATTTAGGGTAAATATTAGCGCATCATCTGGTGTGATGTCACCAGAGGTGGAGCAAGGGGAAACTGCGCCCTGCACCCCTGCCATGGCTTTGCCCACCCCCACCATGCCCCCTTGACGGCCCAGCCATGCCTCCAGTGCTGCTCCGTTCGGGGCGTGGCCCCCTGCCCCGTGGGCACTACGCCACTGGCTGTCACTTCCAAGTTGTACCAGAAGTGACATCATAAGACCAGGGATGCTGATCACCCACACACAACCTGGGAATTTTTCTCCCATTACCCATCCAGCAGTGGTGGGTAACAAGCTCCTGTCCCCCATGAGAAGCAGGCAACCCTAGCCTGACATACCTTTATCAGCCAGCTTCTGGCCCTGTTTTAAACTCTGTTCCAGTATTCACACCTGTCTTGATTTTGTTCCTGCCCTCTCATGATAGGACCTTATCTCAAGAAAAGCTGAAGCCTGTTTTCTTTCCTCTCTGTGGCATCCTCCCTCTCTAAAGCTAACCCCTAGCCCGATCTGAGGTAGGTCAGGCCTTTGTTTCTAGAGAATACCTGATGTCAAACAGCCTGGTCCGCTCTTTGCCCCACGCCCCTTCTCAGCATAACAGTCAGACAAGACCTTAAAGGATCCACACTGCGTGTCTCATGCCAGCACCAATGTCAGTGTCTTCCCCCCATCCAGAGTAGCCGTCAGTTGTGTGGGAACAGAGGCAATGTCCTCGTCGCAAATCCAAATCATGAAACAACCATGTAATATGGAATTACGCCCAGCAAAAATTGAGAAGGTGCATTTTGACTAACTGAGGTTTTGGAGTAGTCTTCTGGGCAGCCCTATGTGGCGTCCATTATAAAAATCTAATCTAAAATTCACTAACATGGGAACATGGTGCAGAATCTTTTTGTCCTCGCCGAGGGTGTGGTGGTGAGTCAGTATGAACCGATAAAGGTCCCTTTCGTCGTCTGAGTTCCTGAAGCAAAGCTGGGTCTAAGAAGGCTCCTAACCTGCAGATATATTCTTTCTGGAGATGAGTGATCTCATCAGAAACAAACCTTTCCCCATCCCACTTATCCATAGCGTTCCCTACCAGAATCCCCTCAGCTCTGTATCCATAGCAATGGCCTGCTAAAGAAGTGGGTTGGGGCAGTCTGTGCAAACAATTGTAAAGTAGGTTTGGGAAGGGGAAAAAAGCACCATCTTTTTATGGAATTCGTGATCATGAATTATGGGCATTGACACAATTCAGATGGAGGAATTTGGCAACCCAACAAAGAAGCTGGTGTGGTAGAGTGGACACAAACATATGAATAAATAAAAGCACACAGCACAGAGTTTTCATTTAGCAGAAATGCAGGGCTGTCTCTGTATCGGTCTGTGGATGTCAGCCTACAGTCAAACCTGGGGATCGCCCAAAGTGACAGCTCATCCTCAGACTGCAGAGATCAGTTCCCTTGGAGAAAATGGATGCTTCTGAGTGTGGACTCTATGGCATGGTACTCCATTGAGGTCTTTGTTTCCCCCATTCTTGATTCCCAAATCTCCAGGAGTTTCCCAACCTGGATCTTGAAACCTTGCCACTTCATCCCCAAGGCTTCTGTCCACTCTATGATAGTATGCAGAGTACCAAAGGACAGAACATTTAGCAAACAGATTACACTGATTCTGTAGAATCAATTCCTTCCAGAACCAGTGAAATCCTTCCAGAACCAGAGCAACACGATTGGTAAACTAATGTCTTTGGAAAGGCAACCTGTTGGCACAATCTATTTCTGCATTATCTCCCTCCCCCTCCCTTGCATGACACCCCTCCCTCCCTCCCTCCCCTCACTCACTCCTCTTCCCTTGCATGCCACCCCTCCCACTCCCTCCACTAGGGTGAGTGGGCCATATCCAGATGCCAGGCCCCCTCCCTCTTCCCTCACATGCCACCCCTCACTCACTCACTCACTCACTCACTCACTCACTCACTCACTCACTCACTCACTCACTCACTCACTCACTCACCCACTCCCCTCCCCTATTCCCTTCCCTTCCATGCTACCCCTCCCTCCCCTCCTTCTCCCTCTGTAAATTTAGTCCCCTTCCCTTGCATACCCCCCCGCCCCCCAAATAAAAGATGGTTCTCCTGCATAGTTATTGGTGGCTATAGCTGTTAGTTGCAAACTGTTCCTTTGGGTAAATTACCAGTAGAGTTACTGTCTACTAATTCACCCACCTTTTTTTGGGGGGGGGGGGTGTCTTAATTAATTCTGATATAGACAGCCAGGAGCCAGAACAATGGCCGGATCGAGATCACCCATTACTATGGTTACATTTTTCACATTAGATTAGTTACAGTTACTAATTAACGAGGTATTTTGATTTATATTTGCAGTCATCAATATGTATATTTATATGGATATTTGTAAATGTGTGTTTATGAGTAAGCAGTCATTGTTACTAGGTTTTAGGAGGATATCCTGGAAGAAAATATAGGATATAGAATCTCCACTTCTAAAAGAGCATTTATCCAATGAGGAGGAAAATAGAGAGGGAGTCAAAAGTACAAGCTATAAATTCTGGAACAGGTGTAGCTGCTGTAAACATGTTCCTTATCTCAGTGACTAGATTTTGCATCCTCCTACAAGACTTCTATGTGGAAAAAAAAAAGGTTATGTGTACAGATGGTTAACTGCTAAAATGCCCAGAAGGTCCAACTCATCTGTGCTTACAAAGATGAGGAGAATTTTCCACTGACTAACTCACAGGTGTTTGGGAAGCACTGGATTACATTCAGATTTGCTGTGCTGTTTTGTTTTGAGCCAACGCTTTTGGTTATAGCCTGGAAATATGAAGGCCCCCCCACCCCCCGCTTATTGCCCAAGTGGCTATAAGACTACCAGCACTCATCTCCAGAGAAAAGAGATATAGAGGAAACTTTTGGCATGCAGGCCTTTCAGCCATGACAAATAGGCTTTGGGCCGCTCTGTCCCAGGGCTGCCTCCCTGTTTCTGTGACACATTGCATTGCCTCAGGTCACTGACTCATATGACCATTGTTGTCCTGGTCACATTTTGGCAGGAAATACTAATTATTTTCTGCCTTATGCTAGCTCTTTCTCCTGCTCTGTTACATTCTCTTATTAGCCCACAACCAGAAGGGCAGCCAAAGTGGGGGGGGGGGGGGGGAGCAGGTATTTAAAATACTTGGCTACTGTGCCTGAACAGGGATGTATGGATGACATTTTCCACTGGCTATGCTGGCAAGTTTGGCTGCCATCTATGGCAGATAAGAAGAGGGGAACTAGTAGTGGCTTAATGCAATGCCATATCTTAGTACAAATGTCCTAAGAATTAGTTGTGGTGTAATCTCATGCTTGCTATGCTGGCTGCAGAGTCATAGGCGGTTTCCGCACGGCCCTTTAATGGCGCCCTGGGGACGGGAAAAACGCCGTCCCCAGGGAGCCATTTGCACAGGCGGCGCTGCTGCAATGCAGCAGCGCCGACCTGACTCCGCTCCCCCTCCCTCAGGGCGGCGTCAGGCCGCCCTAAAAAACAACCCTTTAAAGGGTTGTTTTTGAGGGGACAGCGTCTTCCCGGCGGCGCGGTGCAAACAGCACCCCCGGGAACACGCTGTTTCCCCTTCCCTTTCCCATTTACCTCTCGTGTCGCCGTCCTGCTGGCCTCCTAGAGTCCCTCCCTGCAGCTGTCCCTCCGGACCTGGAGGTGGGAGGGCAGCGATGGCCCGGGACTGAGGAGAAACCTCGCAGGACGGCGCATAATTTCAAATGGGAGGAAGAAGAGGCGGGCCACCTGCAGGCCTCTCCTGAGAGCGTAAGACTGCCTGCAGCGTCTTTGGCGTCGGCGAACGGCCTCCGCCTCAGGAGAGGCCGGCAGAATTCTTGCCGGCGTGGAGGCGCATCGACGGCTGTGCGGAAACGGCCATAGGTTATGTGGCACACTTTACGCTGTGTAAGGTAACAGCAGTGTAATCTCACATTGGCTCAACAGTAGAACTGGTATAGCCTTGTTAGTATAACTGCTTGAATTTATATCTGGGCATGGAGAGGGGGGAAAAGAAATGGGACTCAGCCATTATCATAAGATCTCTCAGAACAGTCCCAATCCTGATTCTGGTATAGCATTTGCTTGCAAACGACGTAGTATTTTAACTGGCAGGTATGTAAACTGCCATCAAGTCACAGCCAACTTATGGCAACTCAGTAAGGTTTTAACTTAGACTCCTCATTACCATCACCTTCTTCCCCTGCAGCTGCAGAGCCACAATGAAGCATAAACCATCAGCAAACTTCATGGCAAGTTATAACATGCCAGCTGCACCATATAAACCAGTGATGGCGAACCTATGGCACGGGTGCCAGAGATGGCACTCAGAGCCCTCTCTGTGGGCACGCACAAACAGAGTTCATCATGTGTGTGTGGGGGGAAATCGCCTCCCCCCGACACATCTAGGTTGGCCTGGGCTGCTGGACTTGATTATTAGCATTAAACCTAAGACCTAGTTTTGGGGAAGCAGTATAGGTAACTCTGTTAAGTGCTGTTAAACCCCACTGATTTTCATGTGAAGAACTGAAGTATGATCCTTTACCTGGGAGTAAGCTCGGTTGCTGGCAATGTGGCTTGCTTCTAAGTAAACCCTCCTAGGGTCGTGATTCACCCGTTGGAAGAGTTGCATGGTTGCTTCAAAGCAAAGCCAACAACTATCACCAAGCTTACTCCCGAGTAATGCATGCCTCAGAGCCAACTATTTTTTCTAAACTGAAACCTCAGTATTCAGGTTAAATTGCCATGTTGGCACTTTGCGATAAATAAGTGGGTTTTGGGTTGCAGTTTGGGCACTCCGTCTCAAAAAGGTTCGCCATCACTGATATAAACCCTTGCCAGAATTCCCATATCACATGTGATAGGGTGTGTGGCTTGGAACCAGTACACTTGGTTGAACCATCCATGCATTCCTAAATTAATTAATTTATTTCAAAGTGACTTATAATGTAGAGTTGTCCGTTCCAAGTTGGGAAATACCTGGAGAGTTTGAGGGTGGAGCCTGAGGAGAGCAGGGTTTGGGGAGGGGAAGAATTTCAATAGATATAATGCCATCGAGCCCACCTTCCAAAGCAGCCATTTTCTCCTGGTGAATCAATCTTAGTCACCTGGAAATCAGTTGTAATGGCAGGAGATCTCCAGACACTGCCTGGAGGTTGACATTAAAATGATACATCCAATTTTAAATATACTACGTGTCCTTAATAACAAACCAACCCCATGGCGCAGAGTGGTAAGCGCCAGGACTGCAGTCAAAGCTCTTCTCACAACCTGAGTTCGATCCCAATGGAAGTCAGTTTCAGGTGGTTGGTTCAAGGTTGACTCAGCCTTCCATCCTTCCAAGGTTGGTAAAATGAGTATCCAGCTTTCTGGGAGTAAAGTGTAGACAACTGGGGAAGGCAATGGCAAACCACCCCATAAACATAGTCTGCCTCGTAAACATCATGATGTGACATCACCCATAGATCGTCCAGAAAGTGCATTATTCTGCATGTGCGGAAGGGGCCCAAGGGTGGAAATTTCTGTCTTTCAATCACCCTGCAACAGTGTCGATTGAAACACTGCACTTTCTGCTACTCTACACTAAAAAAAAGTGGCTATACTTTTAAAAATCTCTCCTTTAACTGAAGCGACCAGTACAATCATAGCCATAGGCCAGGCCCCCAAAAAGTATAAAGCTCAATTAAGACAGGATCCCCAAGCTGGATGAATTGGGTTTCTTGGCCGTCATTTTGTCACCCTGATGTAAATGAGAGAGACCCTGTTAAATTCTAATGACACTCCAGCTTCTCATGAACCCAATCATTCAACATCCCTGGATTTCTAAAAACAGCAGCGGAATCTTATTTCAGCAAATAAGGAACAAATAATGAAAAACAGCTTCTGAAAGGTTGCTCAGCAGTGTGAGAACTTGGCCCCGCTGTTCAGGGCATTCCAAGGAAGGAGAGTGCCAAAAAATCATAGTATACTAAACTGAGGTAATGCTGGCTAGAAGCTATAGAAGCATAACAAAGGACCGTTCTCCCCGCACCGTCCCCCCCCCCCCACCCACATCTCTGCTCCTTGTGTTTTCCTGTCAACAGAGGTGGTGGGCCTTGTATCTTGGCAACAGGCCTCAGCTCCTTCACTCCAGAGAGACTCATCTACCCCTAGGGGGAGCCCATCGGCTGTCAGCCTCCAGCAAGAACTTGTGTTTAACTAGCTCCTTCTGGGAGGCCGGCCGGCTTTCTGAGAGCACAATTAGAGCATCTGTTATGAGAAGGCGAACTAGCCAGGCAGTGAGATGTTTGGTGGCTGGGAGGGAGCGGAAGTCTTTTAGAGCTAAATCATTGGGAAGGGCAGGAGGGCCTGTTTGGATGACTTTTCTCCTATTTTCACGAAGGGAGGGGGGTCTTGCGTAAAAAAAAAAACTACACAATAAATCTTTCCCGCTTGTCAAAGATTTCAAGTAAACAAAAACAATACTTCTCGGGAGAGGCTAATGCTAAAACCTAGCATTGTTTTCTTTTGAATGAGATTTCCACTGTGTATTCGTTTCGTTTTTTCAGCCCACATTTGGGCAGTTTGCTGTTCAGGCCACCCCCTATTAGGTTTCCCTAACCAGTGTGCAAAACTGCCACACCTGCTTCACACTTGTCTACTGCCTTTGCACCCACATTTTCTCTGATGCTTTGGGGCCAATGTGGGTAAGGTTAGGAGACCAAATGCAAAAGAGCCTGTACCTTTCATATTAAAAATAGGAACCAATCGCTTCATACTGAGGTGAGTAAAGTAACACTTGCTGAATATAATATTAAAAGGACACGCTAACTTTACCTTATCACATACTTGTGCTCCTGAACCACCTGGCCAACTTACATTTAGTTGGCACAGTAAGAATGTCTGTGTGTACATGTGTATTTGAATATATATAACATTTATGTCTTCATTGCATTTATGTCCTGGAAGACCTCACAGGAGACAACAATTTATTCACCCTACCATTGGTTGACCTTTGTGATGCTAGGGCAAAGGACCGCCCTTTCCACTGACCAAGTGGTGGAATGTGAGAGAGATGCCTTCCTGTCAAAATGGTTTCTATGCTCTTATAAGATTACTATAACTTGTAGAGTTTGGGGGCCATGTTGGTTGCTTTAACAACCTTTCTGGATAGTGAGGAATTCTCTGGCTTCAGGCCTTGGCAAATAGGTCAGTTCCCTCTCTCTAGTATTTGGCAACCCTCCTGATGTCTAATGCTAAGAGGAAGGAATTGGTCTTTTTTGCCTATGCAACATTAAAGAAGTGAGCCCAACACTTTGCCTACCAATGAAATTGCTGTGGCAACTCCCGTTGGGGCCTTGAGATCTCCTGAAATTAGGAACAGGAATTTGATATGATTTTAATTTTAATTTGTATATCACCCTCCCCCGAAGGGCTCAGGGCGGTGAACAGCATCGAAATATAATGCATCATAACATAATACAGTACATAACACTATGATGCAATAACAAAGCTATTTATCCCAACAACAGTAAACAATTTCAGTAGACCCATTAACAGTATCAATAAAATCAACAAAATCAAATTAACAGTACATAACATTCCCATCAAGTGAATCCAACATAACACCATTTGCATAGGAAAACACATTAACAGTTGCATAATAACCATATCAAAGGGAGCAATATCACAGTTCCCCGGGAGAAAACGGATGCCGGACTCCATGACATTATATTCCACTGAAGTCCCTCTTTTACCCAAATCCTGCCTTTTTTGGGCTGCACCCAAAGATCTCCAGGAATTTTCCAACCTGGAACTGACACCTGAACTCTTGATGTAGGTATCTGCTGAACTCTGTACATGTACAGACATCATTATTCCTTTTAGGGGGGATGAGATTACCTGATATGGGGGTCATGGTTCGTGTTACATTTTTTTCTGTTTATCTGGGGGTTTCATGGATATGTAGATACCTCTCTTCACTTTCCATCATGCCCTTTTGCTTTGCTTTTATCTGCATAGGAGTCAGGACTGCACTATTAGATGTAAATGTATACGCTAGTAGTAGAAAATTATGTGGATACCACATTACCCTTTGTTTATTCCAAACATGATATTTTACGAACATAGTGACTTTGCTAGTTGGTTTTGTGATAGGAGTGCAACAAATAAGATGATCTTGGATAAACATGGGGTGACTTTATGATAAGGCATGGGTAGTGACTCACAGTTTTGTAGCCTGTAGCTGATACACCCGATAATGCAACGATTCTGTATTCATCGAGAGGGAATTGATTTAACACTCATGAAATCTGCTCAAGAGTTTTTATACTGAACTGAATTTGTGACCTCAGAATTCCACACTGTGTGGAACTGCTTCAATATTCTATTCTATGGAGAATTCACTCATGATACTTAAGTGTCAACAATACATATCAGATTTATTTGTCTTCCTTCACATATTAACAACTTAGTTGGAGCTGATTTTTATCCCAAGAAAAAAAGAGAGAATTAAGTATATGCTCCAACTATGCCAATATGATTCTAGAACCAATAATAAATATTAATGAGAGCCCCAGTTCTAATTGCCAGATGCACATATTTACAATTCATATCTGGGCAGACAATGCTATGGGATTGCAACATTTTGCAATCACTTTAGCCATCTCTCTTGCTATGTAAAAAAAGAATTAATGACTTTCAATGAAATGCAGTTGATGTATAGTGAAAGAAAATGGAAGCCAGAGGGTGGTGTGTGAGGATTTGTACATATTTATGTATGTGTACGGAGGGGGTGGAGTGGAGTTGCTGCAGGGGATGGCCTTTCTGGAGAGAGTCTGTTTTGTTTTGCTTTGTACAAATATTGGTGTTGAATACTTCAGCACAGGAATGGGAGAATGAATACTCTTAAAATTAAAAAAAATCAAAGTACAGTAATACTAATGAAAGGAAGTGGTTAAAATGAGCTGGCGGGAAGACAGAGATTTTAACACCACAGTCTATAAAAATCTAGACGAATAAGGTAAGTATTTGACAGTGCAGTCCTAGGCAGAGTTACACCGAGAAGCAGGTTGACCTCAGTGGATTTAAATGGGTGTAACTCTTGCTCAGGACTGCACTGCAAATGACTGCAAAGTTGGCACATGCCTAAAATAAAGGTAGCTCTCTCTGAAACGAGCCTGTGGAAAGCAAGTGAATTACTGGAGGTTTAAAGGTACTAGTATTTACAATGGGGTGTGCGTGTGTGTGTGTATTCAAATATAGCTGGCTTGACAACCTGATTCAGAAGGCAGCTCGCGGGGAAACAAATAAGAGCCTTCAGAAACACTAAGAGCAGCACTCACAGGCAGAGATGAAAAAGCTCTAAATTGCTATGATATGTCACAGCCTGTCAATTTATTAATAGATGCTTCTAAATCAGGCTGGGGAAGGAGGGCATAAAAACTTCAACGGTGCCAAAATAAAAACTCCTGTTCAAAAAGAAAAGAAAGATTAAGTGCAGAATATTCACTAGTGTGTAGAGGGGATGCTGAGACAAGGCAGATCACAAACATCTGGTGTTGCTTTGTAACAACACAATTCACTAATGACATTTGGGGAAAAGAGAAATGCAGTGACTCTTGGCAAATGCATTTTGTCATGGCATATCTATGGCTCATTCCGCACATGCAGAATAATGCACTTTCAAACTGCTTTCAGTGCTCTTTGAAGCTGTGCGGAATAGCGAAATCCACTTGCAAACAGTTGTGAAAGTGGTTTGAAAGTGCATTATTTTGTGTGTGCGGAAGGGGCCTATGTTTTAAAAAGGAAAAGGGGAGTTGCTTGTGCGTAGGACCAACCATTTCCAATACCATCCTAAGCCCGTCTGGAATCTTACTGAATGCTGACTGAATCTCTGGAAAGCATTTTTAGGATTGCATGGCTGGTTACCTACAAGTGCACAGTAGGGCTCCAAACCTGTTGAAATCTTCCCAATATTTTAAAAAAGAACATTGCATCAAGGATGTGCAAGGGGTGGGGAAAGGGGTTCAATCCCCCACCCACACTCATTTTCACCTTTAAAAACTGTATGCCCTTCCCCTTGCACACTTATTCGTCCCTGAAAGGGAAGAAAATGAGAGTTTTTTTGGGCTATGGCACACTTCTTAAGAGATGCTGCCTTGTACTGAGTTAGTGTGTGGTTTGGATTTGCCACCTTCTTGAACATTTAGAATGGCCAATTCATGGGGGTCACAGAAAGTCTTGCATTAGTTTCTTGTCTGGTAATATTTCAGTGTACTGTTTATGCTTTGAATATGCACCTTTGAATATGCACCTGCTAACAGTTCAGGGCTGTAAGCAAAGAGGCGGGTCAGTGGATGTACCAGCCACTGAGGCACCAGTATATGCCCATCTATGAGGTTTTGGGGGAAAAATGTTTTCTAAATTGTGTGGGAGAAAGAGAGCTTGCTTCTGGAACAGAAAAATAATCTGATTTGGTTAAGAAATCTGCTGTCTCAAGATTTCCACTGATATGCTCATCCTTGACATGTTTTGGGGTCATGAACAGCATTCCCTCCCCCTACCAAGCTACTGTGACTGAGTATGGAAGGGTACTTAATGGATGAAAGAGAAGTTATTTATGTACGGAAAAGTTTTATTATTAATACACAAGTTTTATTATTAATACACAAGAGCCAGTGTGTGTAGTAGTTGAGAGCAGGTGGACTCTAATCTGGAAAACCGGGTTTGATTCTCCCCTCCTCCACCTGAGTGGCAGAGGCTTATCTGGTGAACCAGATGCGTTTCTGCACTCCTACATTCCTGTTGGGTGACCTTGAGCTAGTCACTGTTCTCTCAGAACAGTCTCTGCCCCACCTACCTCACAAGGTGTCTGTTGTGGGGAGAGGGAGGGAAAGGCGTTTGTAAACTTCCTTGAGTCTCCTTACAGGAGAAAAAGGCAGTGTATAAAAGCAAACTCTTCTTCATTATTTCATTCAACTTCAAGCAGTTTAGAAATGCTAAAATTGTATTGGCAAAAGAATTCTAGAAGCTTCTGCTAGCAATGGGAAAATTGTTTTCTCCATTTGTTTCTTTGAGGCCTCATCTGAAACAAGGCAGCTTCTCGTAGCACATAAGGCTGTCTGTGGCCGTTATTGATTTGCAAATAATACTGGGACAGGGTGGGAAGAAAAAGAGTTGTTTTAATACCCCTCTTTTCTGTACCGTAAGGAGTCTCAAAGCTGCTTACAATCATATCCCCCCCCACACACAGATAGGCAGGGCTGAGAGAGATCTGAGAGAACTGTGACTGGTCCAAAGTCACCAGCAGGCTTCATGTGGAAGAGTAGAGAATCAAACTTGGTTCTCCAGATTAGCATCTGCAACTCTCAACCACTACATCATGCAGGCTGTTAAGGTTCAGGGAAGAAGGTTCAGGAAAGCAGATCCCTCAGTCCTTGTGTGTAGGGGGTGGAGATCAAGCCATTATAAATGGGAGGAGTTTGTAGAAAAAATTAACTGTTCAAAGGACCATCAGGATCAAGTGTGGCTTTCCAAGTGTACTTTTGGAATATCATTGACTTGCTGATTCATGCTTTGTGCAAAACACAGAAAGAAAATATTTGTTGCTTTGGCTCTATTTAGTTTTTAGTCTTTTTAAATCGCACCTCTGGTCTCTCTTGGTGACATTAATTATTGATCATGAAATAGCATTCTGAACATGGAATTAAGGAACCTAGATCTGATCCATCCAGTATGTTATCAGTACACAAATGGAAAAGAGCAAATAGAATCTTCTTTTTTTTCTCAGGCGGCCTGAATGTGTCGCTAACTAGCAATTTGGCAGCAGACTTTAGCAAATAGCTGCACACTAAATGGGTTTATCCTTAAACATAATGCTCTTTTCCATTTTAACTGAGCATAAAATTGTATCTTTTAAGGATCTTCAGGCAGGGAAGCTTGATGCCTCTTGAGTAGTTCGGTGTGACATATGGTCCGTCTTTCTAAGCAACGGTTTTATCTGCCACATATAGTATCTGCAAATTTGAGCAAATGTTGCTGTGAAAACAAGTAGGGATTTATGCCACAAAACAAAAAAAGGGGAATAAAAATAACTTGGCGTCTGCCACATTTAGGCAACATATATCATATTCTTACAGTACCATTCTAAGTATATTATTAATTGCTTTCGTGGACTTAGGTGATTTCCTCACTGGCGATTAATCCTGGGATAGTCACCCGAAATATCCAGGTTCCCTCGAGATCTCCTCACAGCTGAACCATGGAACACAGATCAGTCCCGTTTCTGGCACTCCCCCACCCTTATCATGGGATTTTCCTGGACATGCTTGTGTATGCACCTTTTTGAAATAAAACATTCCAATGGGAGCTAATAGGAGATGGGGCTACACATTTGAGGGTCCATAACTTTGGCCCCCATGAACCAAACTTCACCAAACCTGGGTGGTATCATCAGGAGGGTCTCCTACTGATACTACCCTGGTTTTGTGAAGTTTAGTCCAGGGGTTCCAAAGCTATGGACTCCCAAAGGTGGTGCCCCATCCCCCATTGTTTCAATGGAAGCTAATAGGAGATGGGGGGCTACACATTTGAGGGTCCATACCTTCGGCCCCCATGAACCAAACTTCACCAAACCTGGGTGGTATCATCAGGAGGGTCTCCTAAAGATACTCTGAACTTTTGGTGCTGCTAGCTTAACAATTGCACCCCTGTCAGCAGCACCCCCCCACCCCCCCGGGCAGGCCTAGATGTCTTCACTAGAAACATGCTGCAGTGAGGATGTTGGAACCTGGATGAAAAGGTGCTGATACTTTTGAAACTTGATTGTATCTAGATTAAATTTTCAGTGGGCTTTAGAAGGTTGTAACTCACTTCAGGACAGCACTGTTAAATACGCACATGTACAAGTACAGATAGGCTTTCTAGGCTATCATGCCTGGCAACCAGTGGGAGGTCCAGGAGTGGGGACATGAGGGGCATTGACATTGTGTATGTGTCTATGGTTTTACCATAGAAATCCTGATAATTCTTAGAGCTACCCCATGTAACTTACAAGTTTTCACTGGAAGTAAGATAGCAACGCACCTGCAGTTTGACTTACAGACCGAGGGGCAAGATCTGTGATGTAATCTCTGGGACCACACTCTTCACTTTACTTGAAGTAGCAATATCCACACAATCCAGTGTGTTCATGGGGTAGAAAGTATGGACAGAAATAACTTTTTCTCTCTCACACAAAAATCTTGTCACTCAGGAGCCTCCAAAGAAGTTGATGGGTAGAAGATTCATGATGGAAAAAAAGGAAATACATCATTACTCAATGAGTCATTTAAATGTGGAATTTGCTGCCAGAAGAATTTACTAATACATGTTACAATCAATATTGTACTTTCCATTTTTTAGAATGTTAATTTTTATTTATTTAGATATTTATATCCTGCTAATCTCCCCTATGGGATCCCAAAATGGCTCACATTAATCTCCTTTCCTCCATTTTATCTTCACAGCAACTGTGTGAGGTAGGCTAGGCGGAGAGAGTGTGACTAGCTCTAGAGAGGCCATTCAAATCTGAGTCTCCCAGTGCCTATTAGACACTCTAGCAAATACATCACATTGGCTTTTCCTCCATTATTCCCAAATTTGGATAGAAGTTTGCTATCTGTGGTTCTGTGAATGCATACCTCTGCCATTCACACTTCAGCTCTGAGCTGTTTTATTTTAATACTCTTGACATTTAAGTGTGGGTACTGCAAAGGTTTTTTTAAATCTTTATTCCGTATGCTATTGATTGCTTCTAGCTTTTGTGTTTTCCTAAGTCAATTTTATTTCTCTCTCTCTCTCTCTTCCTATCTTTTCTCATAGCTTAATTCGCTGCAATTATGAAACATGGATGGATAAATAATTTTTTTGTAGCAAAGTATCAGAATAGCACTGGGAGTGTCCCAGGGCATTGTAAATGATGGCAAGAAGTTGCTGCTGTCTAAGATGAAAGGTCATAAGTCCATATGCACCAAGAATAATGTAGTGCATCAATGGAACAACTCACAGAACTGAATACTGGAGCACTGATAATGTGAGGAAGTTTATTATTAGATGGCTCTCAGCCAAGATTCTTTAACTACAAAGTAGAATTCTTTTTGAAAACTTGAGTTGCAGAGCACATTAACTCCTTTTTATAGCAATGCTGTAACTCCCAAACTAATATGTTTTGGGAGAGCTGCTTGCGTGTCGCAATTAGTGCAATAAAATAAACTCTTCCAGGACCCTAAATGTTACACTTCTCAAAAAAATCTGCTGGTTGCTCCTTTCCTTTCCTTCCAGTTATCCTCTACTAAGTGTTTATTTTTGTTGTCTCTCTCTGCATTGGAACTGTTAGAATCACACTCTTTTACCCTTTATAGAGACGGAAGACGGCAGTCTCTTCTGCTCTCCCCAGAGGGGAGGGCAGAAGCTGGGCTGTCAGCTGCTGAGCTCCGGGAGTCCAAGAGAGGGGGGTGCAGCTTGGGGGTGGGGTAGAGCCCTGCCCCCAGGTACATTGGGACAATTTGTCTCCAAGCGTCATCCCACCCCCCCATAGGCCTCTGCATCTGCCAGTTGCTGGTCACTGCTTCTGCCCTTGACTACCTTCCCATGTTCTGCTCTGGTGATGGGGGTCTCCCAGGCTCTCTGTGTGAGCCTGATCAGGGCTGCAAATACTACACTGCTGCCCAACACTCTCCCACCCCCAGCCCCACAGGTCAGGATGCCTCCCAGTCAGGAGGTCATTTCTCGGGCAGTGAGTAGGTGACAATATTGATTATTCAATTCTTAAAGTGAAGGAGTCTGGGAGTTTTGGCGTGTCAGTCCCACTGTGCTTAGGAAACTGCGCCCTCTGGACTACAGCTCCCAGACTCCTTCACTTTAAGAAGTGAGTTGTTGCCAATACAGTTTGCCTTTTATATAGTAGGATCCTAATTAAGGTCATTGGCAAATATTTTTCTTTGAATATATATTCCCAGGGGCTCAGAGCTAGTATTTACCATTTGATTGAGAACTTCATTTCCTGCCCCCTTCATTTCAGAGAGTTAAAAACTAGATCGCCAAACATGAAAATGAAAGTGTGTGTATAAAATGCCATAGAGTCACAATTAACTTGTGATAACCCCAGCAAAGGACTTTATTTATTTATTATATTTTTATCCCACCCTTCCTGACTAAAGTCAGGCTCAGGGTGGCTAACAGTATAAAATTATTGCAATTAAACAATAGATAACACACATATAACATTACATTATCAATAAGCAATAAAGGTGCCCTGATCATGGGGCCCAGATAATGGTTTGATTTCTGATTCATACCCAGCATGCGAAGTCACAAGATGTTAATGAATGGAAACAGGAGAAAGAGGGAGGGGAGGGGAAAGTGCAAGTGAGAAGTAGAGATTATTTGTCATTGCCTTCCTCTATAGAGTCTTCCTTGGTTATTAGCCATCCAAATGAGCAGCAGTGGCGTAGGAGGTTAAGAGCTTGTGTATCTAATCTGGAGGAACCGGGTTTGATTCCCCGCTCTACCGCCTGAGCTGTGGAGGCTTATCTGGGGAATTCAGATTAGCCTGGGCACTCCCACGCATGCCAGCTGGGTGACCTTGGGCTAGTCACGGCTTCTCGGAGCTCTCTCAGCCCCACCTACCTCACAGGGTGTTTGTTGTGAGGGGGGAAGGGCAAGGAGATTGTCAGCCCCTTTGAGTCTCCTGCAGCCTGCAGGAGAGAAAGGGGGGATATAAATCCAAACTCTTCTTCTACTTAAATAGCAACCCTGCTTAGTTTTCGAGATCTGACAAAATCGGGCTGCATCATGCCTCTTCCCTCTCTCCAATAAATGTACTGAATGCAAAATTGTAGGAAAAAGAATTACCACAGCATGTCACCTTATACCCCTTGTTGGAAATTGCTTGGTGGCAGTTGTAATTCTTTTTTACAGTAAAGTCCGGAGAGAAATGTTGAAAAGTAGGCTAGATATTTCTTTCATAGATTCAAGTCTTTAGTAGTATGGGGCCTCAACACTGGTTGCTTTGGCATGTTTTTCTTGAGTATTTTTGCTTATTTCCTATCACATTTCCATACTTTCCCTCAGAGTAGTGAAAGAATGGTAGAAATTAGAATCAAGCCAATATTCCACACAAGTTTCATCCCTGTTCCCTTTTCTGTTGAATATAAGTGGAGTGGACCCTGGAAGTGTTAAATGGAAGTAAATTTCTCTCTGAATGGGCTAAAAGAGGGAGGGAGAGAGCCCACATTTGTGTGTGTCCTCTTTAACTTTGCTTCAGGAACGGGCTGGCATCTTGTGCTCTTGTGTTTTTGTTTTGAAACTTCCCACGGATGCCTGTCATTGTCAGATGCTGGTTACTCAGAGGAAAGAAGACCTTTGTAGCAAGCAGATCCCCAACTTCATTCTCACACACCAGAGACATTCTGGGCAACAAAAGGTATCAGTTAAAAGTCCTTTTAGTGTAAAATTTGGAAGAGATTAAAAGAGGGCAAAAGTTCAAATAAAAAACGAGCCACTGCCAAGCAAAGGAAGAATCTTGGCAAAAAGGCAACGGAGGGGGGGGGGGTGAAGCCATTGGGTTTAACAGACAAGTAACCATGGCAAGGGAGGAACTCCATGCTAGAATCTGGCTAACAAATATGGAGTTGCACAGAGCTGCAATTGTTTATTCAAGAGATGAGGGTACAGTTGTTTCTAATGAGTATTCTCACAGCTCGGGTCCAAAAACTTAAGTGCATTTTTTTTGGTTATCCAGTACTTCTCCACAACCCATTTGGCGGTGAACAAAAGGGAATGAAAATGCAAAGTTTCTCCTCAGTTTTCCTTGTATCTTGAAGACAGCTTTATACTGCAGAAAGGGATGGAGGAATCTCATGCCAGCTGCTAAGCAGGTCACCACCAGCCTCTTCTGGTGTAAGACGTCTATAAACAGTGGCTATTGATATGCTCAAGGGGCCAATTGCTCCATCCCTAGATTCACAGGAGTGCTGGATGGAAATGGAGGTCGGTGTTGTTTAAGAAATGGTGTTTTCTGCAATAGTCGTCGTTTAGCAAGGAAACAGGGGAATGCAGTAGCTAACAGCTGTGGGAAATATGAGGTTAGATATGGAACAAAAATAATGACAAATCCCTTGCAAAGTAATAACTCACTAAAAAGAAACAGGTTCTGCAGCAACTCATCCATGCACCTGCACTCGCTGTACACCTGTTGTCCTACATGTGCAAGGAAATAACGGAGTATTTTCACTTATGGTGATACGGAGACCAAAAAGGTACAAGTGACGTTTATAATGAGGTGGCTTAAAGTGCAAACTGACAGAAGATTTAAAGAGAAACAACAGAGATGGAAACACTTTATTAAATTGCACCAATGCAACTGCACACAGGCTTTGCTACTAAGCCTGGCTGCTTCCTCTTCTGACCTCTTACATTTATTTATTTATTGACAACATTTATTGCCTTCCTTTCTTCCTTACAGCACTCGAGGCAACTTACAGCATAGATAAAATACATAAAAACCAGGATTTACATAAAAACCAGCATTTTTCCTGTGGAGGAGTGAGATGCTTTAGATGTATCACAATGAATAGAATTTCTGAGAGTGGCAGACTATAATCTGGAGAACAGGGGCTCAATCCCCCACCTCTCCACATGAAGCCTGCTGGGTGACTTTGAGTTACTTCCAGCTCCCAGAACTCTCTCAGCTCATGTGGAGGCAGGCAGTGGCAAACCACCACTGAACATCTTTTGCCTTGAGAAAGCTGTGACTATATGGTGGGCAGCCTCATCCAACAGGCCAGGCACGTGGCTGCGGCACCACAGCTGCCCTACCACTCCCAAGGTGACCTCCCAGTGGTGTGGGGAAGCTGAAAGTGCAAAAAAGACTCCTGCTGCTGGGAACCTCCCGTTGGGCTTAATCACCTGTTCAGTGGCGTAAGTCCGAAGACCTGGCCGCTGCAGCAATGGGGGAAGTGGCTGGGAGGAAGAAGAAGAAGAGTTGGATTTATATCCCCCCTTTCTCTCCTATAGGAAACTCAAAGGGGCTTACAAACTCCTTACCCTTCCCACCTCACAACAAACACCCTGTGAGGTGGGTGGGGCTGAGAGAGCTCAGAAGAACTGTGACTAGCTCAAGGTCACCCAGCTGGCATATTTTGGAGTGTACAGGCTAATCTGAATTCCCCAGATAAGCCTCCACAGCTCAAGCGGCAGAGCGGGGAATCAAACTCGGTTCCTCCAGATTAGAGCACACCTGCTCTTAACCACTACGCCACAGCTATGCCTACTAATGTCGGCTCCTCCCCTGACCATCCCCACTATGCCGGCAGGGGTGCAGGGACACTGGTACAGCATCCAGTGCTGGGGGGGGGGGGGCACAGCAGCCACCTATCGGCAGATTCACTCCTCCGCCAGGGTAACTGCTCCAAGGAGGGCAAATCCATTGGCACAACCTTATGCCACTCCCACAGGCTGATTCGCCCCCATCCTTTTGATGGGGCTGAAAATCACCCACAATGCTTCTGAAAAGCAGATAGTGGCTTGTATTTAATCCTTGTTCCCATTTTGCAGTAACCTTTCTGCTGCAGAAGTAGCCCCTGCTGTGGAATGTGGTTCTCCAACCCTAAGCACTGTTGCTCACACAAGACGCGTGCCTTTCAATGAGCTGAAAAGTGCCTCGCTGTAAAGCAACAGACATCTGCCTCCACATCAGATGAAGAGGGACACAAACAGGAAGAAGGATTAGGATCCAAGCACTGTGCTGTCGGGTTTGTGGTCCTCCTGCACATTCCCATAATGTTTAGCAGCATCTATTCTCATGTTGAGATATCAGCGTATTGGACATTTAGCTGCATCATCCAAATCTAGTCATCTGTGGTTTCAATTTTAGAATGTCAGACTTTTATGTCTGGTATCAAAGTGCTCTGACTGGGATTGTACTGAAAAAGGACAGTGCATATCACTGGAATATATCTTTTTGTTTTAGGTGTGTTTTACTGCAAGGCAGTGTCTGATAGAACATTTCATACCACTGTTACTAAGTTCAGGTAGCTTTATAGCACTTGGATATTATTATATATACAGGCTTTTTTGGACAGTTGGGGCAACATCATCTCAAAAGCACAGAAGTTAGTGAGAACCACTCCACCCCCACAACTTTTGTATTACACCAGTTTTGTCCTGGATCTCTCAGTGTTGTAACAAATAAACAGTTTCAAGTTAAGTGTTGGAAAGTCTCAAATTGCCTCTGTTGTTCCCACACTAAGGTATTATGTAGTGAAAACAGACCACAGCAGCTCGCTTATATAGCAAAAAGGGGGGAATGAGGAGGTAAAGGAGGTACTTAGGTTCATTAGAAAGTACTTTGCACATCTTTTCTTGCACAGTTCTCTATGTATTTTTGCTTTCAGTATTAAGAAACATATTTGGTTTCCCATCTTAGCTATTTTTTCTTAGAACATTATTATATGTCTTCATAATTATCTATTATTATTATTATTATTATTATTATTATTATTTAGAAGTATTATAATTATTAGAACTATAATTGTAATTATTAATTATAATTAATTAATATGTATTTTTATCCTGCCCTACATCTGAAGGTAAGACTTATAAAAGTCAGGTTTTATAAAAGTCAGGGCAGGTAAGACTTATAAAAGTCATAAAATCTAATACAACATAAAAACAATTTAAGTTACTTCTGGTGCCTAGAGGCAGTCTTGAATGAATGCAGGCTACAAAACTGAAGGTTTATTTTCACAAGATGGAAGTACTATTGGTGAATGAAAAGTCTGACTGGGGACTTAAGGTGTCACCCCTTCTGGATACTGTTGTACTTGCCTTGAAGGAAAAGGCCTATAGTTTGGAGGGGCTCTTGAACCAGTAAGCAGATGGCAGCTGTTGTCAGCAATGCCATTTCCCAGCTTTGATTGGATAGCCAGCTGTGGTTTTTTTCTGGGCAGAAAAGAGCTGGCCACTGTGGTGCATGCCATGGCTAGACCTAGATTAGATTGCAGCTATGCAATCTCCATGGGGTTGCCCATGAAAATTGTTTCTAGAATCTTCTGTTTGTGCAGAATACTGCAGCCAGCAGGTTGACTGGAGGGGACTGTAGAGACAATATCATTCCAATCTTGGCTTACCTACCATCTACTATGTCAATCTGATTCTGGGCATAGTTCAAGGTGTTGGTAGTAATCTTCAGTACCCAAATGGCTTGGGACCAGGGTACTTGAAGGACTTTCTACTTACATAGAAACCTATCTGATCGCTGTAGTCATCTTCCAATGCACTGTTTTGGGTTGCCCCTGTCTTCTGAGATTAGGTGAGTGGCAACCTGGACGAAGCTTTTCTTGATTGTGGCACCTAAACTTTGGAACTTTCTGTCCCCTTTTGTTGCCATCTTCCACCGGTGGGTGAAGACCCCTGTTTTATGTTTTGTCTTGCATTCCATCAGTGATCCCTCCTTCCTGCTCAGTTTTTACTTGTTTTTGTGTATGTGCATCTTATTGTATTGTATGCATAATTTCAAGGCATTTTAGTTGTTCATAAGCTGTGTTTTTGTTTGATTTTTTGAAGGTTTTAAAGCTGTGTTTTTATTACATGCATTTTTAGTCTGCTGGCTGCCTTGGTAGCCTGAAAAGAGCAGAAAAATAGCATATAAATTTTGTAAAAATTCCTTAGGAAGCTGCTTAACCTTCATCTTTGGGTTTCATGTTTCATACTTATTTAAATTTTCTATGCATATCAAAATATCCACCCTCCCCATAGTTGGCTCAAAGTGCCGGGTGGGTGGCACTTTGACAGATTGACAGATCAGTTGACAGATCAACTGTGGCGGTCATGTGGTAAGTACTGTGGTTGGGAAAGACCTGGTGACCTACCCCGTAAAACCTTCACCATGAAACTCTATGGATCAGACTCGACATGCTTTAAATATGGTGCTCCACAGTAGGCCCCCCAGGCTGAACAGCATCAACCATGCAACTGGGGAAGAGCGAAGGAGGACCCAAAGTATTCAGGACAAGGATGACATGAATGGAGGAAACCCTTCTGGGACCCCAGTTGCTGATGTGGTCCGTGATGAAAAGGGTTACCTGAGCTGCAAAGATTGTTATATCATTGAAACATGGAATGTTAGAGGAATGTACATTGGAAAGCTGGAGACCATCAAGAGGGAAATGGACTGGATCTGGAGACTTTAGCTTGGATGACTACACCATTTATTACTCAGGGGCAAACAGGAAAGCATGGAGGGGACTGGTTTACAGAGCATCCAAGAGTTGGACACGACTAAACAGATAAAGAAGAGAGAAGAGAGATATCAAAATACTATTGTTCCTCAGTCAGTTTAAAAGAAAAAGAGAATTAATCGGGTGGGATCCAATCCTTTCCTACTGATAAGGAGGAACTTTTCCATAGGAGAAAGAAGTCTTCCAATGAATGGGCTTCTTCTTCACTAAGGAAGCTTGTGATCCTCTATTGCCATCTACCCTCATTCTAAATTTGTGTTTAGTTTAGTAGCATCGGTCTTATAATGTTAGATTTCCACAGAACAAATGGCAGGGAAGAGCATGCAAAGGAGAACACATTTTTATCATTTTAATTACAACTCATTGATTGGTGATTACCAGGTAGAGAAATACATCTTTCCACCAGATGAATGGCTATAATAAAAACATTCAAAACCACACAAACTGTTACGATCTAGACTAGACGTTTGTGCCAGCACAAAAATTTCCATTTACAGAGCAAAATCTTCCTGCCTGGTGTTGCTGCTCAAAATGCTCTTATTCTTGAAGGACATGGAATCCCCCAGGAACAGGATTGCGGGGGCATTTCAGTCTATGGTGGGAGGACAAAATCATGTTCCATAGTTTGAAATTCTAGCACTCCCAGAAAAATTACTTCTAAACATGTGGCTGACTGGAATTGTGCCCTTAATTATCTTCCATCCTCCTGCTAAAAAATATTGCCTTTGATTTTTGGTTGGAACTCACAGAATGTTTATTATTCCAAGGCATAGGAGAGGGCAGACAGCACATACAGCTCAGTGCGAACAAGAACATTTGCATTAAATGACAGTGACAGTTCTGTGCTTAGGCACACATATGGAAGTTTCCCTGTTGCATAAACCAAGCAAGGCCTTTTTGCACAGAGTTCCCCTTACAGGTGGAGGTCACAAGCCATTCACTTTGCCTGCTTGGTCAAGTCTTCGGTGTATTTCAATTGAATCGATTCTTAAGAGACAACTCAACCTACAAGATTTTACTGCAAAAACTAAGAAAATTGTCTTTTAAAAAATGATGCTGTAGCAATTTCATTAGCTGTAGCAATTTCCCATACGCTGAATAAGCCAAAATGTAAAAACTTGAGAAAGAGTTCTGCATACAACTAGCTAAAATGAGTTTTACTTGCCACTGGTTTTCCTTTCTGTGAGCAATCCCTGGTGAGCTGACAGCATAAAATGGGGATTTATTTTTCCTCATCTGTTTCCTATTTTATTCTTGCCATGTTCTCATGGCAGCTTTTTCATCTTGAATTGTCCCTGGTGTTTTCTCATACTCAGAACAGCACTCAAGTTTGTAGTCCTCTGGTATAAGAGCCATCCCAGTATGGAAAAGACCTGTCATATTGGCTATATGGGGAATGAGAAGTACAGCTATAGCATGCTTGTGATATGGGGAGATGGGGGAAGCAGCTGCAGCTAACAGTAACAAAATTTATCTTAGGCATATGGACTGAAGAAATAATCATGATTCATCTGAAAATTAGAATCTGCAAAGGAGCAAAATAGGAGGCTGGATTTTTATGAAGATGAAGAATATTTATAGTGCAATCCTAAATTAAGTTATATCTTCCAATGGATTTAGAAGGGTATAACTCTGCTTAGAACAACACTATATTTTTGTAGGCCAGGGAGTTCAGTTTCTTGATCTACAAGTATCATTTCCAATTTTTTTTTAATCACTATCCTTATCTTTTGAATTGGACATAATTTTTTTTAATCGCTATCCTTATGTTTTGGATTGGACATTGGCTGCTTTGAAAGGTGGAATCCTTGAAATTATACCCCATTAAAGTCCCTTCCCTCTCCATATTCCACCCTCCTCAGGCTTCACCTCCATAATCTCTGGATATTTCCCTACCCTGAGCTGGCAACTCTAGATATAACAGGTTGTGATGAGCAGCATAGAAACCTATAAATCAGTGATGGCGAACCTTTTAGAGACCGGGTGCCCAAACTGCAACCCAAAACCCACTGATTTATCACAGAGTGCCAACACGGCAATTTAACCTGAATACTGAGGTTTTAGTTTAGAAAAAACAACTCATACATTAACATCTTTTGTCTTAAAAGAAAAACACAAAAACAGAGCTTTAAATGATACAAACAATGTTTTATTGAAAGGTAAAAGTTTGCATTTGGCATGCTTTTGAACAATTGATGTGATTTTTGCTGTTGTATGCATGCTGATAATTTGTCTAACCTTGGCTCATACTTTGTAAGTTTGAGAGCAACACATGTAGCACTCAAGTCATCTGTTAGTCTGTTTCTTGTGTCAGATTTGAAGGGGAAGGAAGAGGGGGAGATGACAGCATGCGTGCCCACAGAGAAGGCTCTGAGTGCCACCTTGGGCACGCGTGCCATAGGTTTGCCATCATGGCTATAAACTCTAAACAACCTCTGATCAACTACCATGCTGAACTGAGTGGATCCAGCTGTACATGACTGCTAACTAGCCCTTGATGGACCAAAGATGATGGAGAAGTGGTTCACCAGTAGAAACTGCTTCTCTTTAATCCCCAGTAATTGAGCAGGGCAAAGAATTCTCATTCTTTCCTACAGGTGTTGACTGAATGGATTGCCTTCATTGGCCTTGGCAGGCTAAATGGGTTTCTACTAGCTGAGGAACACTCACAAAGTGCCATACCAAGTACCCTTTTCCTACTCCTTCAATGTTATTTATGGCTAGTAAATATTTTTGACTGGTGTCAATGTGTGGATTGGTTTGAGATGAATTGAGATAAACCCGATTAAAGATCATCTTTCTCCACAGCATCAGATCGCTACATTATTCATGCTTCCCTGAAAAGGCAGGGAAATGGTCTTTATACTTTAAAAATACTTTGACTCCAGCTGTTGATAAATATACTCGCAGCTTGTGGTGAACAAATGTATACTTATACATCGAAGTGATGATTTACAAAATTGGGAGGGTTATTGCGAAACTTTAAAAATGGCTGTATCCTACTCTTTACAAAAATTATTACCCTGTTGGCTTTTGCAGGTTTTGTTGGTGGTAAGGATTTGCCTTAGCTTGAAAGTCATGCTTAATTTTATTCCATCCAATATTTAAATAAGAGTGCTTATTCCAGTCCTTGAATTCAACTTTCTGAATAATAAATGGCAATATAGTATTGCTGCAGCCCTAGAGGGAAGGTGGATGATCATTTGCAGGAGTTACTGATTCCCTGAAAAAGTGTGATGGTATAATTCCATGAAAAGAGCCTGTGTAGATAATGTTTGCAATGTCATATCTCCCAATACAACTTCGTGTTTTAAAAATATCTTACCACCTAATTTACTGGAGCCCACTGATCCATTCTTCTTGTAGAAGTAGCTTCCTCTGGCAGTAGAAACTTTCTGCCTGATGCAGGATGATCTTCCAAGTGTCTTGCATCAGGAGAGGTTCCTAGCATCAGAGGAAAGTGTATATGCCTAGTGGAGCAGATCCATCAGATTTGACCCACCACTTGCAGCACAGCAATCAATTTTTGTTTTCATTCATTTAAGCCAGTGTTCCTTATTGATTGGCATTTTGGTTCTAACCATGAGGGAGCTGAAATTCTAGACCCCAAATATTGTGGGTAGCCCTCAAAGAGGTTACATTAATTTGTACTGATGAAACATCAAGCCAGTGGTGGGATCCAAAAATTTTAGTAACAGGTTCCCATGGTGGTGGGATTCAAACTTTGGCGTAGCGCCAACAGGGCTGGGCGGGGCACGATTGGGGCATGGCCGGGCATTCCGGGGGCAGGGCACTCCTGGGCGGGGCTGTGGCAAGGACGCAGCTGTTGCGCCGGTCCTTGGGCGGGAAACGAATGCACGCAGGCGCAGGCTGCCACACATGCTGGTGCGCCTCCTGCTAGACTGCTTCAAGTTCTGCGCGCTACTGCTGAGAGGAGGGGCGTAACTAAGGCAAAAATCACATGGCAAAATCACCAATTAGTAACCCCCTCTCGGCACACACAAATAATTAGTAACCTACTCTCGGGAACCTGTGAGAACCTGCTGGATCCCACCTCTGCATCAAGCTATGCTATAGCAATCTCCGTGAAGCACACAAGAAAATATATATGCCTATTCACCTCGTAAAAAAATAACTCATAGACAGTTTGTGTTCCATTATCGGAAGGGGAGAGTGCAATTCTTTGAAATTACTATTTAAAAAAACCAAATGGACAAAAGGGTTGAGGGTGAAGTGTCATCACGAGCTTCGTGCTTCTTAGGGGACAAAATCACTGATACAAAATGTCCATGTCCATCAGCAAATGTAATGAATAGCCTGTTTTGTTTGTTTGAGGAAATAGGGTTAATCACAGTTGCCTAGCCATCAATCCCAGTGGAACTTCCAACCATGTATGAATGGAACATATTTCATGTGTTTCACCCTAGAGCTCTGAATGCCCCCTGTGTACAGCTTTTAGATGTGCAGAATGTTACATTAATTTCTGTGAAGGGAGTTCCTTATGCTCAAAAAGTGCACATGCTACACTCCCCTTCCACTGAGCAGCAGTTTTTTGGGGATGGGAGATCCATATATACATCAGACTCCTGCACCTGCAGCAAATTGCGGGATTGATACGTTCTAACCCTCAATCTTGCAGTGAAAACATTTTTTTAGAAATAATTTTGGCTGCATTCTTTATAATAACCTGATGCCAAAAAGGATTAATTATCGGCAAATGTATTCGTGCCAAGAAAATATGTATTTACAGAATCTTTACAAAAATATCTTATTTGTGTTACCATTATTTATTTCTGCTGGCACCCAGAAAAACATCTGCCAGGCTTCAACAGCAGGCCAGAACATTTGCCTGTCAGTTGACATTCATAGGGTTTCATTTTTATTTCTTTTTTTAAAAAGTATTAACTCATACATAATGTTTCCAGTATTGATCCTGGAAGTAAAAGGACAGATGCTGGTAAATGTCAAATTCTAATGAATCATTCTAACAATTGAAATGTTGAACTGTTTTCCAAAATACAAGATTCATCAACTAAACTGGTGTGGTTCACTGGCTAGTGTGTTGCTAGTTTACAGCGAAATCATAGGAACACTTTTCTGGGTGTAAGCCCCACTGGGTAGACTTCAGAAGGATTCTAAGTGGACCTGGGCCCTTTCCACACATGCAGAATAATGCACTTTCAATGCACTTTGCAGCTTGGCAGAATAGCAAAATCCACTTGCAAATAATTGTGAAAGTGGATTGAAAGTGCATTATCCTGCATGTGCGGAAGGAGCCCTGTTTAGGATTTTCCTATCACAATGTTCTGGTTGACTTTGGGCAGTAGTGATGAGTCTGGCCAGTCTAACAGTTGGGAATGCTAGTCTCCAGGTGGGATCTGGGGATCCCATGGAATTACAGGTTAGCTCCAGACTGCAGAAATCAGTTTCCCTGGAGAAAAAGCCGGTCAAGCACCAAGCAAGAAATAGCAGCAGCATCTACCACAGAAGCAGAATATGTATCAGCTGCACACAGTTGTCCTGAGATATGGCGGTGCCAACTACTGAAAGTTCTGCATTGAACTCTCCGAATAAGATGTTAAGAAATGTACCGGCATATTGATGTGGAATACCATGTAGTGAGAAAGCTACAAAAGGATGGAATAATCCAGCTGATCAATTGTGCAACAAAAGAAATGCTTGCAGATCTTCTCGCTATGCCACGACCAAGATCCTACTTTGAAGAAGCTGAAGCTGATGGAGTGAGTCATGAGACATCTAGAGGAAGTGAAAGACTTTGCACTTTCTCCTACCCAATGCCTGAGCGATTCTGATCAGTGTGTCAAACAGCTAGAGGGGGGTCAAGACACTGGGCACCTTTTCTCTACTGCTCTGACACTATCCCTTTGATGTGCAGATTGCTACTCTCAGGGAACTTCCTTCCTTCCTGCTGCTTCTCCAATCTGCATCATTCTTGCACACATTCCTCCATCTTGCACCATGTGTGCAGAGAGATACAGGCAGCATCCCTTGCCATCCTTGTTAGTTAGATTAGGATAGAGAACCTGTCTCTCCACTTTTCTATCTAGAATGGAATTCACTAATAAAGACCTCTTATTAGTTAGAAACTATGAATTGGCTCTGAGCTTCTTTTGTGGCTAGCACACATGCATGCCTGGGTAAGCTCCACTATGCTTTGCCTCCGTACACTCTGCTGTAATGAAAAGCTATCTCTTACCAGAGAGAATTACCAACAGCTTTGAGAGGCCTTCCTTTATAAAATACCTGTGTTCTGTAACATTCTCCTTCGTGAGATAACAGCTCACTAGCCCTCTAGCCCTGTAAGAAATATGTTAGTTTTCTTTCTCTCTTCCCCTTGGCTGGTCTATTCCAGCACAGTGAGATCAGCAGGGGATCCTTATTAATATTCACTGTAATGCATGCATGTATGCCCCTTTCCACAAAATACAGGACATACAGAGGTGGAGAAATGCTTCAACAAATTTCTCTAAATGGTAACGCCTGCAATAACCTGGAAAAACTCCACGAAGCGTTCCCACCTGTTTAGAAGAGATTCTACATGCACTGGCTCTCTGTAGAGACACTGAACTCATTCTGTTGTTTGGCTTCATCCATGATTCTCAAGTGGAAGATACATTTCCACAGTCCGATATGACTGTTCCAGATTTCTATTTATTTTACAGTGACCCACCTAAAGCTAATATGGTTATTATAGATATTTTTTTAAAATTCAGAAACAGTATTGGTTGTGTCATATTCCATGCCAGAGTCTGAATTCCTCTAGAGGAGCATCTGGTCAACAAAATAGATTCAACGTTTAAAGTCAAGCAATATGAGCACATCACTAGATAATGTAATGCATTATTACTCAAGGGAGACGGCAGCTATTTATTAGCCCAGTATAAAACAACCTTCAGCCAGAAAGAAATGTTTGAAACAGTATCTGTGTTTGTGGATCTGGAAGCAGGGCCATCTCGATCAGATGCATAGGCATGAGCTGTGACATAGCTCTTTGCTTTCCCCCCCAAACATTGTCTCTTTTGAAAAACCTGTTAAAAGATGTAATGTCAGGTCTACCCAAGAAAGGAAAGAATAAGAAGTTACAGACCAAAGTGCATCTGTATTAGTACAAAAGGAAAAATCACATGAGAAGAATTGTGAAGAAAAAGTGCCCTGGCACGAACGGACAAGTGACCTTTCTTTTCTCTAAATTTGTTATTTGAAAGAAAAGACTGTTTGACGTTTTCTTCAAAAGACTAGGAGAATAAGATTGGGAAGCCTCCACCGGAGACGCCATCTTTTTTTCTGTGCTTTTAGATCTTTCTTTTTTACTTTCCAGTACCTGGAATTCTTGCGAATATGAGCAAAATTAATAATTTAAAATTCTCCAGCTCTTCAAGCCCACCATGACAATGTGTACGTCTTTCTCAAGCATACACATATCATCTATATCACAAATGTGCAGCAAAGAAAGAAGAAGAAGAAGAAGAGTTTGGATTTATATCCCCCCTTTCTCTCCTGCAGGAGACTCAAAGGGGCTGACAATCTCCTTGCCCTTCCCCCCTCACAACAAACACCCTGTGAGGTGGGTGGGGCTGAGAGAGCTCCGAGAAGCTGTGACTAGCCCAAGGTCACCCAACTGGTGTGTGTGGGAGTGTACAGGCTAATCTGAATTTCCCAGATAAGCCTCCACAGCTCAGGCGGCAGAGCGGGGAATCAAACCCGGTTCCTCCAGATTAGATACACGAGCTCTTAATCTCCTATGCCACTGCTGCTCCTTCCAAGTAAATAATCTGCTGCACCCCTTCCAAGTAAATAATCTCCTAGAATGGTGGAGTTCTCTTAGAATCATATTCTGCTTTTATAGGTTCAGACAGCTTGTATCATGAGAGCTGTGTCTGTGTAGATTTCTGTTTGTTGGTTTTTAATTTTGGCAATACTTCACAATCATACTCCTCCTTACATGCATCATAACAGACAACCAGGAAGTAGACTCTCTTACAAAGTAGTACACTGGAAATATATGGATTAACTGAGATATTTTGTCACATCACATGATTATGTAATATATAAATGGAGTTGACATGCTCATAAATAAATTCAGTGCATAAAATGGTTGAATTGATGCCCCCCCCCCATTGAGTTCTAGCAATTACACATGATGGTTATATAGTGAGAATTTGTCTCCTAAATGTTAAGAGTTCAATCTACTTGTGATCAAATGTTCAAAATGCTCTTTTTCAAAATCATATTTCTGTGCCAGTAATTCTAGATGTGATTCAGTACCACACATATATTTCAGATTTGGGAGAGGTGTTGCCATCAAGTCACATTTGGCTCATGATGACCCTAGTGGGGTTTTCAAGGCAGATGCCGAGAGACTTGGAGACAATGCTTTGGCAAGACAGAGTTTGGGAGGCTGTGATGTCACTTCTGTGTAACACCCTAGACTTTTTCTTCTGGTCTCTGTGGTCTTTCTGATAGAGACTACATGAAATTCCTAGAATGTTGTTGTAAGGATTATCCCACTTCTCAGTTCATTGAGGGGCAGGAAAACTGCTGGAAAGAAATACATTATTATGTTTTTGATGTTGGAAAGCATTTAAAACAAGTCTCGTACTATGACGGGAGTTAGCAGTTCCTTACAGCTCCTAACAAGGCAATATGAGTGATGTTAGCAAAAACAAGAATATTTTCTAGTTCATTCTCTGAAATTTCAGATTTGTCTTCAAGATGACAGAGCCAAGATTTCAGTGTCAAGTAGTCTGAAAATTAAGTGCTATTTGTTAGACATTTGCAAAGTGTCAGAACATCTTTACCAACAAAACAAAACAAAAGAGGAGGTGCTTGAATGAAAGCTGCCTCAGGGCTCCAGCAAGTTCTGGGTTGGTGGGTTTTACAAGACTACTTACTATGCTATTCAATTAAAAAAAAAGAGCAGTTACCATAGCAACACCCACATCTAATGGCTCTTATGCTACCTCTGAGATACAAAGTACCTTCTTGCAGCAATCTATTGACCAGTACAGCATGCTGTGGAAAGTTTTACGCACCTAACAATTTCTTAAAGAAAAAAGATGCATGTTCTAATAACCAGACATATTTATGGCCTCGGGTTGTAATCTATACTTATAACAAATTGTTTTGGTTTCTCAATAGCTTTTGTGGTTTTCCATAAAATGGATGTTAGTAGCTCTTTTAAATGACTGAGCATTGTTATGTTATCAAACATGAAGGGAAGGTTCACATTTAGGAGATATGGACATCCTCAGGTGTAAAGTTGATTTCATTTGTTGGCCTTTTTTTGTAACCCGACGTTTCCTGAAGCCAGAGGAATGCCACCAAAATGGCTGATAGCCATGGCATACAAAAACGCTTTCATTTTGTCAAGACAGCACAGTTGTCTGGATAGACAAAAATGCGAAGTTTCTAAGAATGAAACATTATTTGTGGTTGTTGTTGTTTTCTTTGCCACTGGAGTACATCTTTGATAAGAAACTCGTACTACTCAGGCAATAACTTTAATGATTGGAGAAAAGTTTTCTTAACACTTTTAAAATCAGTAAAATGTTGTTTCATGGTTATGATGTGCAATATTAATTATATAATTTTATTGGGTTGCTAGAGTACAGTTGATGATTTCAGTTTGATGGTATGTGTACATATTTATTTTTATTTCAATTATTTGTCCACCTACCTTTCTTCCAATACTTTGGAACCCAAAGCACTCACAATAGTTACGGTTGATTTCACTCAAGATTCTCCATTTAGCATTCATCACTGCTGTGGATGCGGAAACATTCACATTGGGAATCAAGCATCCACATGGGGGTTATCTGTGTACTGTCAGCCACCATTTCCCCCTTCCAGACTAATGGAGGGATTATATTAGAAAGTGTTTCTATAGAGTGTATTTTAAGCCTTCAAAAAGCCTTCTGGTTTCATGGCAGGGAAAATGGTGGCTGTAAGAGGCTAATAGAAAGAAAATCACACTGGTGTGGGTTGGGACTCTGAAAATGAGCATCTTCCTTTCCAGAAGGCCTGCTAATGCACTTGTACTGCATTTGTTCCAAAAAAATAATGAAACCAGGTTTGAGGAAAAAAAGTGTGCCAAGCATAGGTAGAAACCTGGGCAATGAATAATTCTATGTATAGCTGCCCAAAACAACACCCCCCTTTGGGAACAAAGGCAGAGTGTGTGGAAGCAACCTAAGACTCTTAAAATTCAATAACACCATGCTTAATGGGGTAGTCCATAGCAGAATTACACCTTTCTAAGCCCATTTATTTATTTATACTTTAAACTTATAGACCGACCCCCCCCCCCCCAGGGGCTCAGGGCAGTGAACAGCAGAGAATATGATAACAGAAAATATGATAACATAAAAGTATAAAAACATTATTAAAACCCATAACAATAACCAATAAATACTCTGATTAAGAACCACATATCACAGACGGTGATTTGAAAGCCTCCCCCACCAATAGACTTAGGTAGACTTCACCTCAATAGACTTAGAAAGGTGTTTTAATTTAAAAGTTCTGTCTTGCAACCTTGTGTAAGCCCTCTGACCAATCCTATAATATATATATATTTCTCATAGCAGTATATTTTCCTTTAAAAATCATATTGGCAAAAGCCAGTTGCCAAAAGCACTCCTATGGGTGTAGGTAGCCGCATGATCACCTGACCACAGCCAAAAGGTCAAAACTACTTTAACAAAAGCTAAGATAATGAGTTACTCCAGTATAACCTGGAGGTCTCATTTGAGTCACTAGAATGCTTGATTACCACACCTTGCTATAGAAACTGTTAAAGACAAAGAATATGGAAAGCCAACTTGCTATCAAACACTGCACTTCCTATCTCTTCTGGGAACCCAGGTCAGCAACAAATAGTTGTTCAATGTATTGTCGAAGGCTTTCACGGCCGGAATCCCTATTCACCAAGGTCCCCATAGCAGACACCATGACACTCATTAACCAGAAATTCCCAAAAGACATCACAGCCCTGTTTCAACATTGTGTCTCACTACTAGCTACTTCCAGTGGGATAATGAATACTATGAACAGAAAGATGGGGTAGCCATGGGTAGCCCTCTTAGCCCCTGTAATAGCTAATTTTTATATGGAACATTTTGAGGAACAAGCCCTGAAAACAGCACCAAAAAAGCCCACCATATGGTTCCGTTATGTGGATGACAACATTCATCTCATTTGGATTTCCACGGAAGAAGAAGAATCCAAACAAGTTCCTGGACCATATCAACAAGATCCACCCAAACATCCAATTCTACTATGGAAAAGAAAATGAAGGAAAACTGCCATTTTAGATGTTTTTTAGTTCATCCTCAAACCAAACCAGCAATGGTTGGGACCCACATACAGTATACAGGAAAACCTACTCATCTACAGGACAGAATATCTACTCAAAAAAACTCCAATCACCATCCAGGGGTAAAAAAAGTGAGCACCATCAAGAACTTTTGGTACATCGCGCAAGAAAACAGAATCTGTCAGACCTCACACTCCTACAAGATGAATTGGAATCCACCTAAACAGGGCTCTACAGGCTAATGTTGTTACATCTTAATACAGAAATCAGGAAGGGCTGCATAAGACCAAGAACAAGCTTCACATGAACAAAGATAAAGAGCCATCTAGAGGGAAAGTGTTTCTTACCTTACATCAAGGGAACCACTGATCGCGACAGGAAAACTGATGAAAAAAGCACAACCTACAAAACAATCTATACAGACCCACTAAGAAAATTCAACAGATGCTACGTTCAGCAAAGGATAAGAGGGATCCTTTAGCTACTGCAGGAGTCTATCGCATACCATGCAGCTGTGGACAAGTCTACATAGGAACCACCAAACGCAGCGCGCAGACACGTATCAAAGAACACGAAAGGCACTGCAGACTATTTCAGCCAGATAAATCAGCAATAGCAGAACACATGATAAACCAACCTGGACATAGAATATTATTTGAAAAAACAGAAATTCTGGACCACTCTGAAAGCCACAACGTCAGACTACACAGAGAAGCAATTGAAATCCATAAGCACATGGACAATTTTAACAGGAAGGAAGAAACTATGAAAATGAACAGAACTTGGCTGCCAGTGTTGAAAAATACTAGAGTCAAGATAGTGTCTAACCAGCTCCTAACAAACACAGGATGACCATAGACAAAAGAAACAAAGGCCAGGATACTTCTATTCAGATGCTCCCACCAGTGACCTTGCTATCTCCATTGTTACTCCCATGCTATAGTCTTCATTGTTACTCATACTTCTATTCAGATGCCCTCAACTATTGACCTGGTTGCCTTCTTTGTTACTCACAGACAATGTTTCTCCACCCACCCTGGACACTCCAACAGATATATATACTCCACTTGCTTTCCCAACATCAGATCCTCTGAAGATGCCAGCCACAGATGCAGGCGAAACGTCAGGAGAGAATGCTGCTAGAACACGGCCATACAGCCCGGAAACCACACAGCACCCAAATAGTTGTTCCTTTGCATTTCCTTCCCTTTGTCATGACTCTCCTAAAACCACTTACCTTATCCTAATCTAATGTCTCTGTCAAATCTGAATATCCTGGGCAGTGACTTCCAAGAGTTAATCTGCATGGAAGCCTTTCAGCGTTTCCTCGTTTAGATTAACAAAGCAATTTTGGCCCCATTGTCCCGGGTTTAGCAGTAGATGAGCTGACTAATTACCTCAGCACCCCCAAACCCAGCACAGATGTGAAACTTAGTGTGATTGGTTCCTTTCCCACCAAGGAACGACCCACCTTATAAAAGTTTAGTTCACCTGCAACAGTTTGCTCTTTGCCACATGTTCCTCTCTTGGTCTTGTTGGTGTTGAAACACGAATTCGTCCTTCATTGGGTTTCTGTGCTGGTGTGGAATCCCTGCCTTCTACTTCTACTCTTCTAAGAGTCGTTAGGTAACGTATTACCCCGCAACAACCCACATTCCCTTCTCTATCATCCAATCTATCTTTCAAACCTGCTTGTATCCTAGGAAACTTGAATGTATGTGCTCTTGTGCCTTACTGTCTTACTGTGTGTATGTATTTTTGAACCAAATTTATATAAATATTTCAAACTCAATTTGGACTCTTGCATTACTCTGTGGAATATTCATTGCCAGAATTCCTTCCCTGTATTATACAGTCTAAAAGATCTCCTCTTGGCCCCTCTTGCTGCCAATGTGAGTGCTCATTCCCCTTTGCTACTTTTAAAACCATATGTGTGCTGTTACACTTTTAGCAGCTGGTGGAGATTCCCTTCAATAAAACCCTTACCCCTGTTAGGCCAGTAACACTTGCCTGGGTGTGCTTGGGGGCTTTCCTTATGCTCTCAGTGAGGCTGTTGTATATTGTAGAAACTGCTACAGTAAAAGGTTGAGAACTGGCTCCAATGGTGTGTAGTTTTGCACAGGAAGGCTCAGAAAGAGGCAAAAGCTATGATAACCCATATAGAAAGAGACAGATCCCGAGTTTTAAAAATAAGCACCAGCACCATGAATGGAGCCTGGAAACTTACTGGCAGCTATTATCAAGATTTCTTTATCCATTCTTTTCCCCCCACTTATACCCCATATGATGAGAGGAAGGGCTGTTGGTGCCCTTAAGCCTTCTCACTGAATTGTTTCCTGAGGAGATTTTTCCTTCTAAAATGCTAACTGTCAATTAGGCTTTGACTGAACCACCCATTTGTTTGTCAATATGCAATGCAGTGGTGTGAATGGGATTATTCAGATTTTGTGTATACACTGCGTTTTCCCACTTTTATAAATTAATTACTGCACCATGCTGGTATTACAAAACTTGGTAGTGAAAGCCACATGTGAAGGCCCAGATTCTGAATATGCATCTCGATGTGTGGAAGCCAGAATTCCATTGTATAGGTCACAATGGCAAGTTCTGTGTCTATATTTCTGTGGTTTTGTGGGCATGTCCGCCTAGCACTCTCAAAAATGCCGAATAATGCACTTTCAATCTGCTTTCAATGTACTTGCGGCTGGATTTTACTGTGTGAAGTGGCAAAATCCACTTGCAAACAATCATTAAAGTGCATTGAAAGTGCATTCATTATTTAGTATGTATGAAAGTGCCTTGAGGTTACTTAGCCTCCCTTCCCACACACAGCAAGTGATATCAGTTCTGCTTTCTGTCCTGCTATGCTACATTGTGTTTCTCATGTGCATCATATGCACAAGGATTTTTTTAATGTGATGGGTAGCTTCCCACCTGTGAAGGCTGTGATTAGCCCTACTATGAGATTATACTATGAGAGCCAGCATGGTGTAGTGGTTAAGAGCAGGTGGATTCTAATCTGGAAAACTGGATTTGATTCCCCACTCCTCCACCTGAGTGGCAGAGGCTTAACTGGTGAACCTTGCATATATTTTGTGAAAATCTCTCTCATGCCAATAAAGGTCAAAGAACAAACAAACTGGTGAACCCGATGTGTTTCCGTACTTTTACATTCCTGCTGGGTGACCTCAGGCTAGTCACAGATCTTTGGAACTCTCTCAGCCCCACCTACATCACGAGGTGTCTGTTGTGGGGAGAAGAAGGGAAAAGAACTTGTAAGCCACCTTGAGTCTCCTTACAGGAGAGAAAGGTGGGGCATAAATCCAAACTCTTCTTGTTGTTGTAATATTCATACACATCCCACAGTTAAATGGGAAGTCTCCACAGGGAAATATCTGCCTGTGTTGCTCATAGTAATGTCTGGAGAGGATCTTATCTGCCTGTGCTGATCATAGAAATGACTTGTGGACATGAGTATATTTTGGTATCTGCCTTTCCTTCCCTCTTAGCACAGTGCAAGCTAGTCAAGATTGCACACGAAGAACAGAAACCTCTATCAAATGAATAGACTAATACCAGGATTGGGATGGTTATGTACAAGTCCCATGAATGCTAAAAATTTCAAAATATTTTAATTCGATAGAGTGAACAGTCATATAAATAGCTTGCACTGCATATTTAAAATTCAAGTGCAAGCTAAACTTATCATTTGCATTAATGTATTCTGAAATATGAATTATTAAGTGATTTGCATTGGCACAACAAAAGCCAGTTTAGAGAACCAGGTTTCCCCTGTAGCATTTGCCATCCTTTCTTCCCCGTCTATTGTAAACACTGCTAAATATGCAAAGAGAAGTCTTTGCTAATTGGAAAAATCGCTGCACAAGAACTGTCCCCCAATTTTTGTCTTTTTTTAAAAAAACACACCCTTCTTCTGCTCAAACGGTTACATTCAAGTGTTGCTTCTGTTTAAATCTTTTTATCGTTTATGTTTTCTCCACTTTTATATGTAGAATTTTTTCTTCTATTTTTACCCACTAATTGTGTTTTATCACTGAATTTTCAAAACATTCTTTTATAATGTAAAGGTCGAGGAAGGAAAGAGATCTCCCTGCTAAAAAGAAGAAAAGAGATCTTTCTCACTTTTCCTCTCTCACCTCCCAAGACATATACATATAGACAGTGGTGGGATTCAAATAATTTAACAACTGGTTGTTTACAAGCACCATTTTAACAACCAGTTCTGCCAAAATGATGCGAACCTGCTGAATCCCATCACTGCATATAGAGCTGATGATCTTCTTTTCTCAAAGAACCTGCTGAATCCCATCACTGCATATAGAGCTGATGATCTTCTCTTTTCTCTTCTAATTACCTGTAGATTTCTAGTATCACAATTAGCCACATGGTCAGGGCTCTTTTAGAGGACAAAAGAACCAAGGTCACTGCCAGTGGCCATATTTCTCACAGTAGTTATAAGACATAAGCACCAGTAGATAGTTTTAACATTAGGCTGATCAGTATATACTGATTTTATATCTATTATCATATTGATTAATCTGTTATATTATTATTAATACTTCCTATTTATTTTTAACAAATATTACAACTTGTAACTTATATATTTTTGGGTATTCTTGTGTAACTGAATAAGTTGGGTCAATGAACCATAATAAATGTTGTTCTCAATGGACCATAATAAATGTCTCTTCTTTCCTGTTGAAGTTGTCTTGGTGTTTGTGAATTTCAATGGCCTCCCTCTGCAGTCTGACAAAGTAACCTTCTGAGTTGTCCAGAATTTCAGTGTTTTCAAATAAAATGTTATGTCCAGTTGTGTCTAAGACATGTTCTGCAACTGCAGATTTTTCAGGATGGTTAAGCCGACAGTGTCTTTTGTTCTCCTTAATACGAGCCTAAATGCTGCGTTTTGTGGTTTTTGTGTAGACCTTTCCACAGCTGCAGGGTATGCGACAGATAGATAGAAATTCACAAACACCAAGACAACTTCAACAGGAAAGAAGAGACTCTGAGAATTAACAAAGCTTGGCTACCAGTACTTAAAAACACCAAAAGCAAACCCCAAGGGCATGCTAAGTTCTTGAACAATAGATTCCACCCAAACATAGGATTTGCATTCACCAATACTGCCACTGCTGCAGGGCATGAAAAAGTGAATCACACACTGGGCTGATAAGCCCCACCTGCAATACAATGCTTCCAGCCACATCTTTGCATAACAAGTTCTACCCATACACTTACTGATTGGTTCCCCACCCTGGGACATGGACAATATATACCCCAAACATTCCCTTCTCTCTGGACACAGTGTGTAACAGACTTCCCTCTGTGCTACACCTCTGAAGATTCCAGCCACAAATGCAGGTGAAACGTTAGGAACAAGATCCACCAGACCACAGCCACACAGCCTGGAAAACCCACCACAATCTGGCCGTGAAAGCCTTCGACAATACATTAAACATTAACAGTTCTCCAGGATAGCCTGAAGAAAACCATTCCTCAGTTTCAGTATCATTATAACTCATTTGGAAAACTGTGTGTGTCTGGAGTTGCTTATGGCCTATTCTCACAGCTCCTGCCAGCAGAGATGCCACATGCTGTGGCGGTTGTGTGAAAGCCAACTCTGGACAAATTGGCTGTTTGCACTCCAAATGCAAGTGCTCTGAAAGTTGCTCTTGCAGCTGCATCCAAAACACTGGTCTGCCAAACAAGGTCATGAGAACGCCCTTTCATCTGCAGTATCATGAAATTTGGTATTTTACTGTTCCCACTGGCTGACAACTGAGATCAACTGACCAAAGTGACATTTCTATTGAACCAAGCATAGGAAGACCGATGAATGGCAAAAACTGACCCCATTCCAGGCTGAGAATACCTGCAACTGAAGTGGCATGGATTATATGAACATTTTTCAGTTACTGTTTGCTGACCTTCTGGCCTCAAAGTATGCCTTTCCACTGAACCTTGTATCTTGTTCATAGCCAGGTGTTGTTTTCAATCCTAAATTTGTACCTGCACCTGGCAAAATGAGTAAAAGATATGTGAGAGATTTTGTTGGCCTTCTCCAAATTGTTTTCATTATTTTTTAGAATGCCTCAAATATTTTTTCTTTGGCAGCAACAATCTAGATATGTGGAAACAAACAGGCTGAACTCCAGCCCCTGAGGAAACATCCATTATGATATCTCATTTAATCCTGTCAAAATTCTTCAGATGTTTTGTAGGTATTTTATGTTCAGTTCAACTTTCACTTTCAATAAAATTTAATGACCAACTTTAAAATTGGTCACCCAACCAATTTGGCAAAAACCCAAATTGCATGTAATGGACAAAAACTCATTAATCAGGAAGGGCTATAATGACCCTCAGATATCTGAATGGCAAATAACACAACCTATTTGCCTTGTCGAAAGAGAATACAGGGGCAGGCTGAAGAAAAACAACAGCCTTAATCCAGAGAAGGCAAGATTAAGAGCAAGTATAATAGGCACGTTTCCCCACAGCGAGGCCAATGGTGATGACTTAAAACAGAGACACTTTGGAATAATTGCCAGAAAATACAACAGCTAGACTTGATTATTGAAGTACACTCAACATGGGCAGCTGCCCAGCTGGTATCTGGGGCTTGCTGCTGTGATCATGTCACACATATTTTGATCCATTTTTGTTGCTTAGCCATCGGATCTGGGCACAAGCCAAAGTGCTGGTTTCTACCATAAGCAATTTAGGGTTTGAGCCATCAGGAAGACATTCTGCGACATGAATCTACTCAGCTGCTAAGCTTATCTAGTGAGACCTGGCTTGCTTGTATGTGTGTGTGTGTGTGTGTGTGTAAGATATTTGCATGCCAACTTTCCACCCACTTTGAGTTCCCCAAGGTGTCAACGACAACATAAAAACAAGCTTTAAGTATAAATGAACATGTATAACATTTAATAAAACATAAAAACATTTAGACACATTAACAGGACAGCACACCACTGAAAGTTAGGGAGGGATTGCTGAATAAAACAGAAAAGATTTTCCTTATTGGTGGAAGACAATGGCCCATTTCTGCACAGCACAAGTAAGATGACCTGAGGACAGAAAAAAGGCGTCTTGAGGAGGAATTCCACATAATCCCCCACCCCCAGATGTCCTCAGAATGCTTTCTTTCTGCTTGTACATCCTATTTTGAGGATGCAACACTATCAACTTTTTTCCTCAAGTCATCTGCAAGTAGTCTCCTTTTGCTGTGCAGAGCTCAGGAGCTGAGGAGACATCTTATTTTTTACCGCCTGACTGTTAAAGCTCTCTTGTCAGTTTCCTCCGTCACTTGTGCTCAGCATTTTTTTGATGCTGAAGGGATTCTCCATGCCTGCAGCTTTTTGCTTAAGGTTTTTGTGCAGGCTCTGCAGGCTCTGCTGTTGGGTGCCTTTTCAGCCCAAAAAGTACATGGTTGCACTCAGCTCATCCTGCCAGTTCTGGCAATGTACAATTTTCCCTTTTTTTTTTATTTTTCATGAGCTGTCTTTGAAGACATTAAGACACAATATGAAAATCAGCATGAATTCTGAAATCATGTCTGCGTGTCTGAAGACAGCTCATTGAAAACTTTAAAAAGGTAAAACTATATATTGCCAAAATCAACAAGACAAGCTGGGTACAACCATGTACTTTTTGGGCTGAAAAGGCACCTGGTGGCTGCACCTGCAGAGCAAATGTCCTGAAAAAACCTTAAGCGAAATGCTGCAGGCATAGAGAATCACTGCAGCACCACAAAATGTCAGGCACTAGAGCAGGGGTGGGCAACTATGGCCCTCCAGATGTTTGTGGACTACAATTCCCATCAGCCCCTGCCAGCATGGCCAATTGGCTATTCTGGCAGGGGCTGATGGGAATTGTAGTCCATGAACATCTGGAGGGCCATAGTTGCCCACCCCTGCACTAGAGCTTTAAACTTGGGTGGGAGGAAATGGCAGAGGGGAGCCTGTTTCTCCTCTGATGCCCTTTTCCCATGCTGTCCAAACAACAAATGAGGAGGAGGCTTTTCTTAAGACGTCCCCAGGACATCTTATTTGTGCCATGCATAATCAGCCAATGATAAAAGGAGACGGTCAAGAGTCAGCCCCCCAGGAGATGAGGAACCAGATGCAGAGTCTGAAGACGCCAGGGCCATTTTTTCATGGTGAAATTGTACCGTTGTTAGCATGGGGAATACTCCTGTGCAGCCAGGAATTCTTCACAGTCCCTGAAGCTGCAGAGGGTCTGCCCCTGCGTTGCACCACCATTTTCCCTTTTCCCTCGCAACTTTCAGAAACTGCCAAAGTGGAGGTTCTTTTGAAATACCCTTTGGGACTCCACGTTCCCCGTGTGCTTCCGCTGCTGTGAAAAAAACACCACAGCAGCACAACCAGGGCCATTTTTCCTGCCTCATTGCTCTGAACCCCCCCCCCCTCCACAAATCTAAAATGTGTGTTTAAGAGAATGGGCGCACTCTGGTTTGCAGCGCCCTCCACACACACATCCCTCGTGGTGCAAATGGAAAAGCTCACGTGGAAACAGCTGGGGCACAACGCACCAGCCCTGCCTCGACTCCCAGGAAGAACCAGGGAGCTGTAGTGAATCAAAAACAGGGGGGAAAGCGCCACAGCACAGAAGCTCCTGAATCTACCCTTGGCCATTTTGACCATGTAAAAACAGCCCAGGATCAGGAGCTGACTCCTCAAGAGGAAATGCAAGCAACAGAGCCCTGCCAGCCAAGGCAGAGGCAGCAACAGAGCCAAATGCCGTGCAGCTGGGAGAGCTATCGGCAGCTGCAGATGAGCCAAGTATTGAACCAGCTGCATGAAGAAGGCAAAGACAGAGACAGAGTTTCAACAGCTCCCATTGCACAGGGGCATAATGGTTGCAACATTTTAAATCAAATGTATGGTAGCTTCTAAATATTGTGCAAGGGTAGCCCCAGGTACAGAGCATTGCAAAAGCCCAATTTCATTGTTACCAGGTTATGCAATACAAAGGCCTTTATTAGGCATATTTGTGCTACATCAAATTACAACAAGAAGAAGAAGAAGAAGAAGAAGAAGAAGAAGAAGAAGAAGAAGAAGAAGAAGAAGAAGAAGAAGAAGAAGAAGAAGAAGAAGAAGAAGAAGAAGAAGAAGAAGAAGAAGAAGAAGAAGAAGAAGAAGAAGAAGAAGAAGAAGAAGAAGAAGAAGAGTGGGGGTGGGGGGGGGGGGGGGTGGGGGGGGGGGGGAGGGGGGGGGGGCGGGGGGGGGGGGGGGGGGGGGTGTGGGGGGGGGGGGGTGGGGGGTGGGGGGGGTGGGGAGGGGGAGGGGGGGGTGGGGGTGGTCGGGGGTGGGGGGGGGGGGGGGATGGGGGGGGGGGGGGGGGGGGGGGGGGGGGGGGGGGGGGGGGGGGGGGTGGGGGGGGGGGGGGGTGGGGGGGGGGGGGGGTGGGGGGGGGGGGGGGTGGGGGGGGGGGGGGGTGGGGGGGGGGGGGGGTGGGGGGGGGGGGGGGTGGGGGGGGGGGGGGGTGGGGGGGGGGGGGGGTGGGGGGGGGGGGGGGTGGGGGGGGGGGGGGGTGGGGGGGGGGGGGGGTGGGGGGGGGGGGGGGTGGGGGGGGGGGGGGGTGGGGGGGGGGGGGGGTGGGGGGGGGGGGGGGTGGGGGGGGGGGGGGGTGGGGGGGGGGGGGGGTGGGGGGGGGGGGGGGTGGGGGGGGGGGGGGGTGGGGGGGGGGGGGGGTGGGGGGGGGGGGGGGTGGGGGGGGGGGGGGGTGGGGGGGGGGGGGGGTGGGGGGGGGGGGGGGTGGGGGGGGGGGGGGGTGGGGGGGGGGGGGGGTGGGGGGGGGGGGGGGTGGGGGGGGGGGGGGGTGGGGGGGGGGGGGGGTGGGGGGGGGGGGGGGTGGGGGGGGGGGGGGGTGGGGGGGGGGGGGGGTGGGGGGGGGGGGGGGTGGGGGGGGGGGGGGGTGGGGGGGGGGGGGGGTGGGGGGGGGGGGGGGTGGGGGGGGGGGGGGGTGGGGGGGGGGGGGGGTGGGGGGGGGGGGGGGTGGGGGGGGGGGGGGGTGGGGGGGGGGGGGGGTGGGGGGGGGGGGGGGTGGGGGGGGGGGGGGGTGGGGGGGGGGGGGGGTGGGGGGGGGGGGGGGTGGGGGGGGGGGGGGGTGGGGGGGGGGGGGGGTGGGGGGGGGGGGGGGTGGGGGGGGGGGGGGGTGGGGGGGGGGGGGGGTGGGGGGGGGGGGGGGTGGGGGGGGGGGGGGGTGGGGGGGGGGGGGGGTGGGGGGGGGGGGGGGTGGGGGGGGGGGGGGGTGGGGGGGGGGGGGGGTGGGGGGGGGGGGGGGTGGGGGGGGGGGGGGGTGGGGGGGGGGGGGGGTGGGGGGGGGGGGGGGTGGGGGGGGGGGGGGGTGGGGGGGGGGGGGGGTGGGGGGGGGGGGGGGTGGGGGGGGGGGGGGGTGGGGGGGGGGGGGGGTGGGGGGGGGGGGGGGTGGGGGGGGGGGGGGGTGGGGGGGGGGGGGGGTGGGGGGGGGGGGGGGTGGGGGGGGGGGGGGGTGGGGGGGGGGGGGGGTGGGGGGGGGGGGGGGTGGGGGGGGGGGGGGGTGGGGGGGGGGGGGGGTGGGGGGGGGGGGGGGTGGGGGGGGGGGGGGGTGGGGGGGGGGGGGGGTGGGGGGGGGGGGGGGTGGGGGGGGGGGGGGGTGGGGGGGGGGGGGGGTGGGGGGGGGGGGGGGTGGGGGGGGGGGGGGGTGGGGGGGGGGGGGGGTGGGGGGGGGGGGGGGTGGGGGGGGGGGGGGGTGGGGGGGGGGGGGGGTGGGGGGGGGGGGGGGTGGGGGGGGGGGGGGGTGGGGGGGGGGGGGGGTGGGGGGGGGGGGGGGTGGGGGGGGGGGGGGGTGGGGGGGGGGGGGGGTGGGGGGGGGGGGGGGTGGGGGGGGGGGGGGGTGGGGGGGGGGGGGGGTGGGGGGGGGGGGGGGTGGGGGGGGGGGGGGGTGGGGGGGGGGGGGGGTGGGGGGGGGGGGGGGTGGGGGGGGGGGGGGGTGGGGGGGGGGGGGGGTGGGGGGGGGGGGGGGTGGGGGGGGGGGGGGGTGGGGGGGGGGGGGGGTGGGGGGGGGGGGGGGTGGGGGGGGGGGGGGGTGGGGGGGGGGGGGGGTGGGGGGGGGGGGGGGTGGGGGGGGGGGGGGGTGGGGGGGGGGGGGGGTGGGGGGGGGGGGGGGTGGGGGGGGGGGGGGGTGGGGGGGGGGGGGGGTGGGGGGGGGGGGGGGTGGGGGGGGGGGGGGGTGGGGGGGGGGGGGGGTGGGGGGGGGGGGGGGTGGGGGGGGGGGGGGGTGGGGGGGGGGGGGGGTGGGGGGGGGGGGGGGTGGGGGGGGGGGGGGGTGGGGGGGGGGG